>NW_025423858.1:1214048-1517560 GCF_020740605.2 Lemur catta | reverse complement strand
GACGAGGGACTCCGCTGACCTTCTGACAGTGTCCCCAGGATTACGCGAGGGCAGAGTTAAGCCTTTGGCAGCAGGCTGGAGCGCACAAGTGCCAGGGACATTCTGTTAACAAAGCACAAAGGGTAGAAGGAAGGAACAAGCCATTCTTGGGTCAGACTGAGCTCCATTGTGTTTATCCAATGTGACAGTTTGTTTCATTAGAAACTCCCTCATCGCCACGACCGTCAAAGACCCCCCCCCAGAGACCAGAACCTGAGTCCTACCGTGGAGCCAGGATCCTGAAATTCTGCCATCAGTGAAGCCTGAACCTCTGGTGAAAACCCAGCTGCCTGGGTCTGCAGGCCGGCGGGGGGCAGGCCATGTGGCAACATCCTACCCATTCAAGGACTCACTCCTCTCCACGTGTCCAAGCAAAGTGGAAGGAGGGCTCCAGACGCCACTGGAAGGAAGTTTGCTGGGGCTCTAGTGTCACTGATTTACGGAAGCCTTTCAGGGCCAGAATGACACCATCCACCGACCTCCTGCTAATTTATGTTCTCAGGGCTTTTAAATCATGGTGACAGCTCTGCCAGGCGCTCTGATCGGTCAAGGGCGTCCAGGCCCTGCGGGCTGGGAGACCCTCCTAGCACCCTCCCAGCTGCACTGCGGGCTGCCCCCTACCTTCCCCAAACACACCCTCAGCCCCTGCTGCCCTCCCCCTCTGCTCCCTCAGAATCTGCAGAGCAATGACCTTTCCGCTGACTCACAGGCTCCCTTAACTGAAAAAACTACAGAAGTTAGAAAGAAATGATTGACATATGACTCCCCCCTGCCTCCTACTATTGCTAAGCTTCAAAGTAAACACGTGCTACTGTAAACAGAGTAAACAGGAAATCACTAAGATACTGAAATTCCTTTGTTAAACAAATTCTGCCACACCACTGAAGTCTCCCAGGGCTGGAGGAATTTTCCAATTGCCCAAAGCATCTGAGTGCCTGTAATTTCTACCCCAGCTTTAAATGTTAGACCAAACTTTTCAAATGTACTGAAGGAAGGAAGGAAGGAAGGAAGGAAGGAAGGAAGGAAGGAAGGAAGGAAGGAAAAGAAAGAGAAAGAAAGACCTCAGCACCCTAGAAAGTGTTAACAGAAAAGAAGCCAGACTCTGTAAAATAATTTTAAAGAGGTTTATACTGAGCCAAATGTGAGGACCATGACCTGGAGCCACGGCCAAGAAGCCCTGAGCAAGTGGACTCGCCGTGGCTGGGCTACAGTTTGGTTTCATACATTTCAGGGAGACAGGGGCTATAGGGAAAGTCATAAGTCAATACGTAGGAGTCATACATCGGTTTGTCCTGCATAGGTGGGACATCTGGAGGGTTGGGGGAGCTTACAGGTTATAGGTGGTTTTAAAGATTCCTTGACTTGTAATTGGTTAAAGACATGAAGCTTTGTCTGAAGGCTTGGAATGTTTTAAGATAAGGAGCTGTTAATCAGAGACAAGACACAGGACATAGATTTGTTGTGTAAATTAAGGGCCGGCAGGTTTGTCTTGCATACCCTTAGGCCTGTCAATAGGTTACAAAGGATGTCCTCAAGAAGGGGGCTGGGAATGATGAGGCAAGTCTGACCTCCTTCCTCCTGGCAGGCAATTTAGTTTTAGGATATGCGCTTGGCCAAGAGGGGCTCCATTCAGTCAGCCAGTGCGGGGGTTGGGGAGGAGCCTTAAGATTTTATTTCAGTTCACAAAAGCCTAATTTTTTCTGTGGAGCATCACTGTAGCTTGCTCTCCATAAGGTAGCTCTAGTAAAAAGCACACACACACAAAAAAGCAGGTACAAATAGAAATTAGGCAGGAAATGAAAACCAGGCTGGCAAGAAATTGGAGAAAGGCTTCACAAAGCAATGTGACAAGGAAAAGGGAAACTGGAGGACAATTTCTTCTCTGAGATCAGAGAGCTGCATTCCGCAGCTGAAACTGACATAGGCCCTGCAACTGTCAAACAGCCGGCAAGCATGTATTATGCTCCCACTATATGCCTGGTCTTGTGTTTGGAATTAGATGTCACTTCTGAGTCTATCTGGGCTCTTCTAGAAAAAAATCCACTCATACATTTAAATCATCCAGATTGCTGTGTGGCTTTTCCTGTCCTGCTTGTGACAAAAGGGACTCTGTCTTTGCCACAGGGAGGTCAGAGATGTACTGTGATGCACAGACTGAACTCAAGAAATTTCGGAGTCCTGGGTCTTGGCCGGGATGTGCCCTGACGTGCTTTATGCACAATGGGCTGTCACGCCACTGTTTCTCCAAAACACTAAACAGGAAGCAAGTGTGACTGAGGTCAAAGGGCACAGTGGGGAGCCCAGGCTGCAGGAGGCACTCTGTTCTAGGTACTGGCATTCAGTGGCCTCCTCAGGAGTTTGATTCTGGATTTTATTCTAACATGATCAAAGCAGTAGTTGGGGCTGTGGCATAGTAAAAAAGGGGGGTCTGATTAGGACTGTCTGAATTTATTTGCTATTTCGGGAGTCACACATTTGATAGTTGATAGTTCCAAAACTCTAATGATTCTACCTGCTATTGGAATTAGTAAGAGAAACCTCACACCCAGAATAATTAAATGACCGGGTGTGGGCACTGCGGGACTTCAGGCAAAGCAGAGGTCAGCATGAGAAGCCATGGGCTTGGCCTTCTGGGCGACGGGGCCACCTCTGGACAGGAAAAGGCACAGGCAGCGGAACTGCCGCTGTGGCATCTCCCTCTGAGCGAAGACACAAGCGGAGGCGACGCCGGCAGGTTTCCCAGGGCAAGGGACTCACCCAGCGGGGGAGAGTTCGCCTGCGCGAGTGATGGGAGGTGGGGACGGCTGAGCTGACACAGGGCCCACTGAGGAGACACAAGGGGGAAGCGAAGACATCGTGCTAACTTTTTGACAGACATTACTCTGGTGTCAAAGCCCGGAAAGGGCGGGAATGGAGACGGCAGGCAGGCACGGAGAGCCTCCGGGAGGCCCCTAACATCGAGGCCTGCAGGGCCGGAGACAGACCGTGACGTCCCCAAAGGCGAGCTTGGGTGTCCGGGCGGATGCGGCGGCGGAGGAAGAGCGAGGGTGGCGGGGGTTTAGAGACCGTGTCAGACTGACCCGGGTTTCTCACTGGAGCTTTCCCGGCCGCCGGCGTCGGTGCATCCAAATCCTGCTTCACATCAGAGTCTGATTCCTGCGAGGGGGCGAAGGCCCCGAGTCAAAGCCGCTGGAGAGTCGGGGGACGGGGGGCCTCCCTGGTGGCCGTTTTCACTGGGGTGAGTTTCACGAGCCCTAACAGAGCATCACAGTAGTCTCGGTTACACAGGGTAGATTGTCGCTCCCTCTCGCAGCCGTCCAGGCAAACACTAAGTGAAGGCTGGTGTGGCAGCTGCGCGGTGTCAAGACCCGGCTCCCCCTTCGGGCTGCTCGGCCACCTCCACGGAACTCGCGTTCCCCAGACTGGCTTCCCCACCCCTCGCGTGTGCCCGGCAGCAGGATGGAGGACGGGGGAGGAAGGGACCAGCCCTCTTCCCTTTAAGGATGTCATCTAGACGTTACACCCAACAGTTTCACCCACAGTCCTTTGGCCAGAACTTAGCCTGTTGCCACACGCAGGGACAGGTGCATCTGGGAAGCGGAGCCTCGATCCTGGGCAGCCCCGATGCAGATCACAGCACAGTGAAAGAAGGGATGGAAGGTCCCGGGGCTCCTGCAGGTACGGCTGCTGTAGCCCTTCACCTAAAGCAACACGGCACATCGGTTCTGAGTAGTGTAGAAAGTGGCCCAAGAAAATGGTGGTCACCTTAACAGAAACAAAAGGATGGGAAGGGGAGCCAGCAACTGAAGTGCAATGGTTAACTCGTGTTGGAATGTTTACTGGGCTTCCCCAGGGACATTGGCAGGCAGCTATTAGAAACCTGGCACTTTAGCTCAGGGAGGAGGACAGGTTTAGAAACCCAACGGCAGTCACGACGGCAGAGACCAGGAATGGCCTCCAAGGGGGGTGCGAGGATGCGCCTCACCTGGGGCGGTCGGTGGGTTTCAGTCACAGCACCACGGGTGTGTTCCAGAACCATTCCCAAAAAGACACTGTAAATCCTACTCTCCCTTAGTATTCCTTGTTCCAAAGGGCACGGGTGCTTAACCTTGGGGGAAAAAGTGTTCCTTGTTTCTACTGAGTCTGTATTTGAAGGTTTGATCGACAAGGACGCCTCCTGCCTAAACAAGCTGGCACCTTCTTGGTGTCAGTGCCTTTTAGTGCATGTGTGCACACTGGCACAGGGGAGGGGGTAGGGACAGGTTGAGAATTTTCAGGTCACCTTTGGTATCCTGAATTTTTCATCCCCCATTGTTCAGTTGTCCATTTTTAAAGCGTTTGCGTCAATAAGTAGAATCTGGGCTAAGTGGACTGGGCTCCAGCACCTTGACCCTGGTGGTGGCGATGGACCTCTGGCCATCGAGAGCGAAGTTAGCTGCGGAGTGCGCAGTGGCCCTTGTTCCAGGCTGCTCGGCAGAGTCCTGCCGGGACCCAGCAGCCCACCCCTCTAGGTGTAAGTGTCAAGTGCACAATGGATCTGCACAAAATGTGGCAAAAACAGACAGGTTCTAACCCATAAGTCTGCAGAAGGCCCTCAAAATAACAACTGCAAGAGCACTGTTTTGGTTGGTAACATTCTGAGCATCAAAAGGTAAGATTTTATATAAGTTCTGTCTGTCCTGCAGCAAGATCAGGAGTGTCATATAGGATGTTTGGGTTCACCTGGGGTGCAGGGTAAACAACAGTAAAATGAAGTCAAGGCAATGTTTAATAATTTGGGTTTCTTTCACCTTTATCTAGGTACAGACAGTAGATAAGATGATGCCTTTTTTAAATAGTTTTGTGAACTGAGGACTATATGATAAAGATACATCACCTGATGTATTTGCTTCTATCAACTGAGTAAGTATTACATGCTGGACACTTTACATATGCTATCTCCTCTTTCATCCCAACAATCCTAAGAGCTGGGTTTTGTTATTTCTATGCTACAGATGAGGAACCCAAAGCTCTGAGTGGTTACCTAACTTGCCCAAAGTCACACAGCCAGTAAGTTGTGTGCTCAGGACATGAGCTGAGCTCAGTCTGGCTGTAAAGCCATGTTCTTTACACTGCAACTTACTTTCAAAGGAAGGAGATTTGAGAATAATCCACGCAGAATTTATATCAGCTTAATATTTATGTCATATCATTTTCATAGAACAGGATAAGACCAAATTTAGGAGTGAGGTATTGGATACCATTTCCTAGGTTGAATGAGAAGTGGCAAGAACTCACTGTCAAAAAGAAATGCGTCTGTACATGAAGAGGTAACATATAGGTAGGTGGTGTATGAAAGGGTGAAAAACTATCGTGAAGGGAATCCACCCAGAATTTTTTACTAGAAAGTGTATAAAATCTTGAAAGTAGGGTTTCTATAAAATGTAGAAGACATTAAAAGATAAATTTTTAAAACTAAACAAAATAAAAACAAAATTAATATTATATGTGGTACCCAATTAACTTATTAAAAGAAATAAGAAGCCTAACAGAGTGACTAAAATTAGAGAACAGAAACACCACGTCAGTGAAGTTTAAAGCAACTGGAACTGAACCCATGATACACTGCTGGTTGGAGAGTAAATTCTTTTTTGGTCTTTTGGGGAAACTATTTGACATTATCTACTAAAGCTAAACCTACACCTACACTCTGACTCAATAATCCCACTCCTAGGTGAATACTCACGACAAAATGAGGCATGTGTCCACAGACAGGCACACACCAGATCACTGACACCCAGTGTATTTAACCAAAAACTGGAAATAAGGCAAATATCTGTTAACCACAGATGGATATTTTTGCTCTCTTGCCTTTTAAGGCCTTCCATAATTTTCTGTTGTTTTACTGATCAATTTTATTTCCCATTCCTATTACCTAAAAGCTCGTAGCTCCAAACAGGTGAGACCCTTCCCAGGCCTGGGTTCCCACTGGTGCGGCAGGGAAAGGTGTTCCTAGCTCTGCACATTCGGGACAGGCGGCTCAAAGGATGCACCAGCCTTGGGGGTTGGAAACAGAGAATTAATCCCCCTGGAAAGGTCTGCAGGTTTATCTGCCGGGAGCAGGTGCTTCCATTGCAAAGGCTAATAAAACCTGGATCCACGCACTCCAGTTCCAAAGGCTGTAACAACCCAGGGACACCAGAGCTGTGATGCAAAAGAGGAAGCAGTCAATTCACAAATAGCTAAAAACATATAAACATGCTCAAGCTCACCAATACAGAAAAATATGCAACAAAATGTTTATAGATTTGGCAGAGTTTTTAAAATTTTAAATAGTCAGTGTTGGAAAGATAGAGGTGAACCTTCTCACACATTGGGTGAGGAAGGCACTTTGGCAAGAAGTTATTCAATGCCTTAACTCATGCACACTTGGGCCTTTTTACAATTGTCTAAAGGAAATACGGTGGATCCACGCAAAGACTGCAACTTCAAGGAGCTCAGCACAGGGTCATTTTTGATAGAAAAACCAAATAGTCCAACAATAGGAAGTTGGTTAAGTAAATTATGCTATAGCTATCCATTTTAAAATGCAATAGGAAAATATTTAATGACATAAAAATGTTCACAAAATATTGTTCAGTGAAAACAAGTTGTAACATTATGCAAAGTGTGTGAATATATAAATATTATACATGTATACATGAATACATAGCATCAAAGACAAAATTACAACAAATTTTATTATAGATCTAATTGGCTTTGATTGGCAACTCTATAAAACAGAATGAGTGCTCCCGGTGGGTAATGGCAGAACAGTGGGTTTTGTAACCCAGGAACAAGGAAGTAGAACAATAGGAAAAAAGCCCATTGGTTACCCTCAGGTTTCCTCAGGTTACTGTTTCCTAAGAGTTAAAGTGGAGGCAGCTTCCTTATTATGCCGACTCAGCTAGACTGGAATCTCCTGTTTTCAGGAAAAACTGGTCTGTTTGGGGATCTATCTCCTTCCTTAAAGTTTCAGTTTGATTATGTGGCGTTCAGCATGAGTGACTCCATGTTGGCTTGGTCTAGTCTTCCAGGGCTGAGGGCAGGCGCTCAGTCCAAGGCAAGCTCCAAGGCCTCCCATAATTTTTGTCTGACAATAGAAAAACTCTGGAAGTCCATATTATTAATACCAAATTGGCAGGAATATGGGATATCTAAATTTCTTCCTTCTGCTTATTTATATTTTTAAGTTTTCTAAAATGAATGCTCATTGATACTGAATAAAAAACGAACATTATTATATTCAATAACATAAAGGAGCCAGCGGAGCCCTGGGCGCAGCTTGGCGGTTACCCAGGCAGGGTGCTCTGTCCTGAGCTGAGCCCCTCACCCGCGTCCCTTGGGCCCAGAGCCGGCGGCTCCTGCTCCTTGTCCCCTTCCCTGGGCCTCTCGGGCCTTGAAAGCCACAAGCCTTAAAGGCCTCCGTGGAGAGGAACAGGGAGCGCAAGGTGTTTGTGACCCTCTCGCTGGGCAGCGAGACGGGATCCTACCGACGTCTCTGCACCCCGACGCCTCTGCGACCCCGGCGGGTTCTGCAGCCCACGGGGGCTAAGCGGGCAGGGAGCCGCCGCCACCCCAGCACAGTACCCTCGTTGCTTCCATGACCCTCCATGCCAGACTCCAGACATCTGGCTGTCACCAACACAGGACACCCGACACACAGGTGACCCGGGAACTGCCTGCATGAAGCTTTCAGTAAACTGGAATTGCTCAGTCACAGCCGGCAACGAGGATCCCTCAAAGGAGAGCTGTTCTCGAAGGTTCCACTGCCAACGTCAGCCCTTTGCTGTCGCCCCTGGGTAGCCACCCTCGACAGAGACAGGGAGCCCTGACGGAGGGTCCACGGCGACGCTGCGGTGAGTCAGGGAGCGCACACGGACCTCGCCTTGTAGGACGCCGGACACAGGGGCCCTACTCTGCCCTAGTCAGCGCCTGTCAGCGTCACTTGCTGCAGTGATGACAGCACAAGGCCCCACGGGGCCGTTGTCTTGGGGGGCCCAGCGTGCTGGCCGGGGGAGCCGTCCCGCAGTCGGGCAGAGCAGGGGCAGAGGGGGCGCGGCCTGAGCTGCCCACGCCGCCTTCAACAAGGCCACCACCCTCCAGCCTCAGCCACTCGTGCGGGGCTGCGACAGTCCCCCCAGCTGCCGGTTCTGACACCGTGCTCCACCTCCCCCGGTGGGCTACTTCAGGGACGACTCGCTCGCATGAAAACAGTTTTTCTTCGTTCCCCAGAGAAGGTCAATACGGAAATGAGGGTGGCAGCGGTGAGAGGGGAAGGGGTGGGAGGCGAGAGGGTTTGGCGCGGCCCTGCGGTCTAGACACCTCCAGCTGACGGCCAAACCCAGCAGCTCTTTCCTTTAATTGCTTGCTAGTGAGCAACGCTGCACCTACTGTAGAACAGGACTGAAACAACATTTTAGTTAATTCTGTGATGGCTTGCTTAATTTATAGCTAATAGCCAAAGTCCGCTTTTGTATACAAGGCTTGCTTGCTTAATTTATAGCTAATAGCCAAAGTCCGCTTTTGTATACAAGGCTTGCTTGCTTAATTTATAGCTAATAGCCTAAGTCCGCTTTTGTATACAAGGCCTGCTTGCCTAACTTATAGCTAACAGCCAAAGTCCGCTTTTGTATACAAGGCTTGCTTGCTTAAACGCTTGGTTGCGATAGAGAGCTAAAAAAAAATATATATATAAAAGACCTGTACTCCCGCTGCGCAGGGTCCCTGCCCATAGAAAGAGACCACTGCGTTGGTGCTCGGGGCTTGGACCCTAGTTCGAACTAGTCAATAAACTCCTTTGCCTTTTACAGCCTCAGTGACTCTATCATTCTGTTCCCGGGGCCGAGGGAATCTGGCTCTAACATTTTGGGGGCTCGTCCGGGATCCCAAATCCCCCGGAACAGAATCCGGATCCGAGGAGGAGTTGGAACTCTTGAAATCCGTACGGTGTAGGTGATTGGGCCCTGGAAAGAGACCGGCAGAAGACTTAGGCGGACGCGCTGGTGGGTCGCTGGTCGGGAGTGACAGGAGACGTCCGTCACCCCCACGGTTGGTTTTGCTTTTTTTTGGTTTCCAGTCAGTGGGAGGCACTCCCGAGAGGGGAGATAAGTCCGGGGCCACTCGGCAGTCAGTGGGAGGCACTCCTGAGAGGGGAGATAAGTCCGGGGCCACTTGATGGAAACGGTGTTTGGAAAGGCGAAACCAGGTGGATCCGTTTGACGAGGAATCCAAACGGTAGCCGGCTAAGTTGTGTGTTGCGGGAGGCACCCCGAGCGGGGATAAGTCCGGGGCCGCTGTTTGTCATTCTGTCTTTGTTTGTTCCCCCGTTGTCATTACTTTGTCGTCTCGTCTGTGTTTTTCGCTTCTATGACGCGCCTGGTCTTGGAAGGTGCAGTGTTCTGGGTGCAGCTCTTCCTCCTCTGTTCACTAGCCCTGGTGTTTGGTGTCGGTCTATACACTGTAGCACCCCAGGCTTGGAGTACTCCACAGAAGTGTGCATTTACATTCTTCTACTGGGTTGTAGTGGGAGTCCTAGCGTGGCTCCGGATCGACCCTCCCTTCTAAGAGGTAAAGTCTGTCTGTCTGACTGAGTGAATGAAGTGTGACTGTATGAGGTTCCACGGCTACGGCTACGGAATCTGAGTGGGTCCTAACCTGCGTTTCTGTGGCGACGTCGTACGGCATAACGGTGATTCACTCCCCTAAAAAGGAGTGACCGGGCCCGGGCTCTATACGGGTACACCTTAGCCAAGATGCGCCTAAGTTCCCGCGAGGGACGCAGCCAGGCGGACACCTGAAAGAACTCCCTCCCCTGATACCCTTGTGAGCATGGGTCAGACTCAGACAACACCTCTGTCTATCCTCATTGATCATTTCAAAATTGTTAAGGAAAGGGCACACAGTCTTTCCTTGGATATAAAGAAAAATAAATTTATCACTTTGTGTGAGGCAGAGTGGCCAGCCTTCGGGGTAGGATGGCCACAGGAAGGAACATTTAATGCTGAGCTTATTGAAAAAATAAAAGGGATAGTCTTTGGTCATCACGGTCATCTGGACCAAACCCCCTATATTATAGTCTGGCAAGACTTGGTCCAGGATCCGCCACCTTGGCTAAGGGCCCTCCTGCCAGCATCAAGGAAGAGGACACAAGCCCTAGTTACCAAAGAGATAAAGAAGAGTGGGGTGCAAGATCCTCAGCCCACAGGGTCACCTGTGCTGCCAGAGTCTAATCTATATCCAGATTTAATAGACCTAGAGTGGCATACACCCCCACCTTATGATCCCAGGGTGGCCCAGGGGGCCCAGGCGGCTCCTGCGGCTCCCGCGGCCCAGGGGAAGACGGGGCCTCCGACGGGGGGGCCGGCGTACGGCACTAGACAACGGACTGGACAAACTCCAGATCTTGAACCAGTGAGGGCGCTTCCCTTGAGGGCCGTGGGACCCCCGGGAGTGGATGGGGAGCAGGCACATCAGTACTGGCCCTTCTCCACCAGTGATCTTTATAATTGGAAATCTCAAAATGCAAATTTCTCTGATAATCCGAGAGATCTAATTAACCTTTTAGATTCTGTCCTTTTCACTCATCAGCCCACATGGGACGACTGCCAACAGTTACTTAAGGTTCTCTTTACCACGGAGGAGAGGGAGCGAATCCAGGGAGAGGCTCGAAAGTTAGTTCCTGGAGAGGACGGCAGGCCTACTGTCAACCCTCGGGTCATCGACCAGACCTTTCCCCTTGAACGGCCGCCC
This sequence comes from Lemur catta, assembly GCF_020740605.2. Taxonomy (NCBI): domain Eukaryota; kingdom Metazoa; phylum Chordata; class Mammalia; order Primates; family Lemuridae; genus Lemur; species Lemur catta. The sequence goes on along the minus strand of NW_025423858.1, from coordinate 1,506,751 downwards.
TGGGACTACAATGAGGCTGAAGGTAGGGAGCGTCTCCGGGTCTACCGCCAGACTCTGATGGCCGGTCTCCGGGCGGCGGCACGGAAGCCGACCAATTTGGCTAAGGTAGGGGATGTTCGGCAGGGGCCCGAGGAGAGTCCAGCGGCTTATCTAGAAAGGATTATGGAGGCTTTCAGAGAGTACACTCCCATAGATCCCACTGCAGAAGAGAGCAAGGCGGCAGTAATGATGGCTTTTGTTAACCAGGCAGCCCCGGACATTAGGCGTAAAGTGCAAAAAATAGAAAGGCCGAGTGAGAAAACTTTGAAAGACCTGCTGGAAGTGGCGGAAAAAGTCTATAACTATAGGGAGACGCCGGAAGAAAAGTTAGAAAGAATGAGACAGGAAGATAGGAAGTTCCAGGCCGGTGAGGCACGTAAGGCAAATAAGGAGATGGCTAAGATCCTACTTGCAGCCATGGGAAGGGGACAGTCAGGGGCAGATGGCAAAGAACGACCCCGGAGGGAAAGACTAGGCAAGGATCAGTGCTCCCACTGCAAGGAGCATGGACATTGGGCTAGAGAATGTCCCAAGAAAAAGGGGGGCCCAGGGAGCAGAGCATCGCCTAAGAGAGTCTTACTAGCAGGGCAAGGAGAAGGTAGTGAATAGGGAAGACGGGGTTCGGTGCCCCTCCCCGAGCCCAGGGTAACTTTGCAAGTGGAGGGGAACCCAGTTAGCTTCCTGGTGGACACAGGGGCAGAATACTCGGTGATTACCAAAACTACTGGAAAACTATCCAATAAGACTAGCTGGGTACAGGGGGCGACTGGAATTAAGCCCTACCAATGGACCACTCAACGAAAGTTAGATTTGAGCTCGGGGCAAGTGAGTCATGCTTTTATGGTCATTCCAGAATGCCCCACCCCATTATTAGGAAGGGACATACTCACAAAATTAAAGGCCCGTATCTACTTTGAAGAAGAAGGAATAATAATAACTGATAATAAAGGCAATCTTATCAGTAGCCCCCGGGTTACTCAAATCTTGACCTTGGCTCAGGCAGACGAGTACCGACTGTATCAGCCCATGAAGATCAATCAGGAAGGGGAAATGAGCTACTGGCTTCATGAGTTTCCTGAAGCCTGGGCTGAGACAGGGGGAGCAGGATGGGCAAAGCATCGGCCGCCTCTCTATATTGAACTGAAACCAGGAGCTGAACCAGCCCGGGTCAGGCAATATCCTATGCCCCAGGAGGCCAAGATGGGCATAATGCCCCACATTCGAAGGCTTCTAGATGCTGGAATCCTCCAAAAGTGCCAGTCAGCTTGGAACACTCCGTTGTTGCCAGTGAGGAAACCGGGTGGGAAAGATTATCGGCCTGTGCAGGACCTCAGGGAGGTCAACACGCAGGTCCTAGACATCCACCCTACGGTTCCCAACCCTTATACCCTGCTAAGCACCCTTCCCCCGACACAAACCTGGTACACTGTCCTGGATTTAAAGGATGCTTTCTTCAGTTTGGCAGTAGCCCCGCACAGCCAGGAAATATTTGCCTTTGAATGGCAAGATGAGGAAAGGGGAATTCAGGGGCAACTGACCTGGACAAGGCTGCCTCAAGGGTTTAAGAACTCACCCACCTTGTTCAATGAGGCCCTTCATGATGATTTGGGTGAATACCGTGCCAACCACCCAAAAGTGACTTTGCTGCAGTATGTAGATGATCTGCTACTAGCTGCCCCAACCCCACAGACCTGCTTGAAAGGCACTAAGGACCTGCTTAGGGTGCTAAGTGAACGGGGATATCGGGCCAGTGCTAAAAAGGCCCAGATCTGCAAAGAAAAAGTCACTTATCTAGGATATAAAATAAAAGGAGGTCAGCGATGGCTGACTGAGGCAATGAAACAGACTGTGTTAGGGATTCCCACCCCAACTTCATGTCAAGAAGTGCGAGAATTCCTGGGGTCAGTAGGGTACTGCCGTCTCTGGATCCCAGGTTTTGCAGAAAAAGCTCGGCCCTTATATGAAGGCTATAAAGTGGGCCAGAAATGGGAATGGACTATACAAATGGAAGACGCCTTCCGGGCCCTAAAAAAAGCTATGTTAGAGGCCCCGGCCTTGGCGCTCCCTGACCTCACAAAGGAGTTCCACCTGTTTATAGATGAGAGAAAGGGAATAGCCAAGGGGGTGCTTACACAGACATTAGGACCTTGGAAACGGCCAGTAGCGTACCTGTCCAAAAAGCTAGACCCGGTGGCAGCAGGGTGGCCTGCGTGCCTGCGAATCATTGCAGCTACTGCTTTGCTGGTCAAAGATGCCGACAAGCTCACCCTGGGCCAGCGTCTGCACATCACCACCCCTCACGCCATAGAGGGGATCTTGAAGCAGCCGCCGGGACGATGGATCACAAACACGAGGCTGACTCACTACCAGGGGCTTCTGTTAGACGCCCCTCGCATCGGATTCCGGACTCCTGCCATCCTGAACCCAGCCACGCTTCTGCCAGATCCAGTGCCAACAATGCCTGAACACAGCTGCCTTGAGATCCTGGCTGAGACCCAGATGGCCCGGAGTGATCTGCGAGACCGCCCCCTCACAAACAGCGACCTGATCTGGTTCACGGATGGGAGCAGCTTCGTCCGGGACAGACACAGGTATGCAGGGGCGGCCATAGTAGATGAGCAAGGCAGGCTTATCTGGGCCACACGCCTTCCACAGGGGACCTCGGCCCAGAAGGCTGAACTGGTTGCATTGACAAAAGCCCTTCGTCGGGCCCAGGGGAAGAGGCTGACGGTGTATACTGACAGCCGCTATGCCTTCGGGACAGTGCATATACACGGAGCCCTCTATAGGGAAAGGGGCTTCATTACAGCTGAAGGCAAGGAAATTAAGCACAAATCGGAGATACTCCAATTACTGGAAGCCATCCTGCTACCCAAGGCAGTGGCTGTAGTCCATACCCCGGGGCACCAGAGGGGGGACTCCCTTGAGACCAAGGGCAACCGGGCCGCGGACATTGAGGCAAAAAGGGCTGCGGAAGGGCCAGTACTAACCCGATGTTTTGCATCTGAGCTTGCCGCCCCCTGGGATGGGAAAGATGCCCCCCCAACCGGACTATTCCAGCACGGACATAAGGTGGGCCACAGAAAAGCTGCAGGCGACGCCGAACAAGGACGGCTGGTTCCAAGACGGAGAACATCGCCTGATAGTCCCTGAGGCCTTAGGGAATCACCTACTAGGGCACTTGCACCAGACAACGCATCTTGGAAAAAAAAAGATGTTACAGCTGCTGGCCACGGCACGACTCAGATTCAAATCACAAGAGAAGACGGCAGAGGACATTGTCAAAAACTGCCATGTCTGCCAGGTTATGCAGCCGGGGAAGGTCAGAGGGACCCATACAGGTACCAGGGAACGGGGGAGGCAACCTGGGTTGTTTTGGGAAATAGATTTTACAGAGGTAAGACCAGGGAAATATGGGTACAAATACTTACTGGTCATGGTAGATACCTTCTCAGGGTGGGTAGAAGCCTTTCCTACTAAAGGAGAAACTGCTTTAATAGTGGCAAAGAAAATATTAGAGGAAATAGTTCCCAGGTATGGGCTGCCAGAGAGCATAGGGTCTGACAATGGACCAGCCTTCACAAGTCAAGTTAGTCAGGGACTAGCCTGGGCACTGGGGACAGATTGGAAATTACATTGTGCATATAATCCCCAGAGCTCAGGGCAGGTAAAAAAAAAATGAACAGAACCCTGAAGGAGACTTTGACTAAATTGGTCCTAGAAACTGGCGGAGACTGGGTGACCCTCCTTCCCTTCGCCCTGTTCCGAGCACGGAACACCCCCTATCATTTAGGCCTAACCCCCTTTGAGATTGTGTATGGTGCTCCTCCAGCAGTAGTGCCAAAAATAACTTTTGGGGCTGCGCCTGAAGCCCCAAAAGAGGTGCTACAGGCTGTACAGGCTCTACAGCGAGTCCAGGGCCAGATTTGGCCTGCGCTCCGAGCTTTTTACCAGACAACCCAAGAGGGGAAGAGAGAGGATACTGGGCACCTTTACCAGCCGGGAGACTGGATATGGGTGAAAAGGCATAATAACAAAACCCTAGAGCCCAGGTGGAAGGGACCTTTTCAGATTATTCTTGTCACCCCCACTGCCCTAAAGGTTGATGGTGTGGCACCAAGATGGCGAATTTACTCAACGCCAGGCCCGGATAGAGTTAAGTAGAAATGGGTTTTTTTATATGTCCAGGATTTAGAACAGGGAAAATGAGACGCACATGCGGGGGAATTGAGTCCCTCTACTGTGCATCCTGGAGATGTGTGACCACCAATGATGGAGAGTGGAAATGGCAGGTCCAATCTCTTCTCATCGAAATGTCTTTTGTCCGGCCGTGCTCACGAACCAGGTATGCCTCTGACTGTAACTTAGTACGTGTGAGGTTTACGGAGGAAGGAAAGAAGGACAGACGGTGGGTCACGGGATTATATTGGGGATTCACCCTCTATGATCACAGCAAAGGGGGGCGAGGCACTGTAATACAAATTAAGCTGCGGGTTTCTCCCATCCAAGGTGCTGTAGGGCCCAATAGGGTGCTGACAGAAAAACAGTATACCCAGTGCCCGACAACCCAGAAACCCACCAGCACCCCACTTATACCTTCAGAGGCAACTCAGGTGGCCCCCAGAAAACAGGCTCCGGTAGCAAAGAACCTTCTATGGAAAGTGCAAGAGCCACAGGACCCTTTATGAAAAATGCTGATCGCGGCATATGGGGCTTTAAATCGCTCCGACCCCAATGCTACGGCAGCTTGCTGGTTATGCTATGATATTAGACCCCCTTTCTATGAAGCAGTTGGATTAACTGCTCCCTTCAACTACTCAGAGGAAAAAGCCCCTGGATCTTGCATATGGGACCACAAGGGCCCCGGGCTAACACTTCAGGTAGTTGCCAAGAGTGGAATCTGTATAAAAAAGGTAACCCCCACTCATACACAGTTCTGTGCCAAAATCCACCCTTTGGTAAACCGGACTGTAAAGACAAAATGAATCGTTCCAGCACTCAATGGGTGGTGGCTCTGTTCTAAAATAGGCCTGACTCCATGTCTTAGTCTGTCTGTGTTTAATGAATCTAAAAAATTCTGTGTCCAGGTATTAATATTCCCTAAGGTTATTTACCATCAAAAAAATATAGTATACGATGCATGGACAAAGGGCACAGGCAGAGCCAGGTTAGCTAAAAAAAAGAAAGAGCCCCTTACAGCAATAACCGTGGCTACCCTTTTTGGCCTGGGTGTAATAGGAGCAGGGACAGGCATCTCAGCCTTAGCCATGCAACATAAAAGATTTGACCATCTAAGGGCTGCCGTAGATAAAGACATAACCAAAATTAAAAAATCCATCTCCCTTTTAGAAAAGTCCCTAAGCTCACTGTCTGAGGTGGTGCTGCAAAACCGGAGGGGACTGGACCTTATATTCCTCCAACAAGGAGGGCTATGTGCGGCCCTTGGAAAAGAGTGCTGCTTTTACGCTGACCACACTGGAGTAGTTAGAGATACTATGGCTAAAGTCAGAGAGGGACTAACAAAGCAAAAGCGTGAGCGTGAACAAAGAGAAGGATGGTTTGAGTCATGGTTCAATAGCTCCCCTTGGCTAACTACTTTGCTTTCCACTATACTAAGACCCCTAATTGTAATCCTGCTCATTCTCACTCTCGGGCCATGTATCCTAAATAGGCTGGTTGCCTTTGTAAAAGAACGGGTTAACACTGTACAATTAATGGTTTTGCGACAGCAGTACCAAAGCTTAGAAATGAAAGACATAAGAGGCCCATAAACCAAATACGAGCAGGAGTGCTCGTATAAACAAAGAAAAGGGGGGAAAATGTAGAACAGGACTGAAACAACATTTTAGTTAATTCTGTGATGGCTTGCTTAATTTATAGCTAATAGCCAAAGTCCGCTTTTGTATACAAGGCCTGCTTGCCTAACTTATAGCTAACAGCCAAAGTCCGCTTTTGTATACAAGGCCTGCTTGCTTAATTTATAGCTAATAGCCAAAGTCCGCTTTTGTATACAAGGCTTGCTTGCTTAATTTATAGCTAATAGCCAAAGTCCGCTTTTGTATACAAGGCTTGCTTGCTTAATTTATAGCTAATAGCCTAAGTCCGCTTTTGTATACAAGGCCTGCTTGCCTAACTTATAGCTAACAGCCAAAGTCCGCTTTTGTATACAAGGCTTGCTTGCTTAAACGCTTGGTTGCGATAGAGAGCTAAAAAAAAATATATATATAAAAGACCTGTACTCCCGCTGCGCAGGGTCCCTGCCCATAGAAAGAGACCACTGCGTTGGTGCTCGGGGCTTGGACCCTAGTTCGAACTAGTCAATAAACTCCTTTGCCTTTTACAGCCTCAGTGACTCTATCATTCTGTTCCCGGGGCCGAGGGAATCTGGCTCTAACACTACCCCTCAGCATCCAAAGCAAACCCCATTTTACCAAAAGAGAGAAGGGGGTGATTATTTTGCCTCTGCAAAAGGAATCCCTGAGGCCTCCTGTAAGTGTTAGCTTGTCTCCTGCATCTGGCTTCTTGGGATGAGATTCCAGACCAAGGCCAGGCCCCGAACTGTTCCCTAGACTGGGGGCCCAGCAGACTGTGGCCCACCGGCCTTTTTGTACATAAAGGTCTATTGAAACAGCCACTTCCATTTGGTAACTACTGTCTGTGCTGCAGAGGCAGACGCCAGCAGCTGCCACAGAGGCCGTAGGACCCGCAAAGCCGAAAATATTTTCTGTCTGACTCTTTATGGAAAAAGGCAGCCAGTCTCTGCTCTAAACAGCCAAAGGCTCCTGAAGCTCATGTGTCGCCCAGGCACAGTCCCAGCGGCTCCCCCAACACCCACCGCTCCAAAGCTGCCCACGGCTCGCTCTTCCAGGGAGGGAGCAGAGAGGCTGCGGAGGCGGGCAGCGCACCCAGGGGAGAAACAAGGAAAAGAGAAGTGAAGACAGTTTAAGGTCTTCAGAAAAAGAAAAGGCATTTCAAAAAATTCATAAATTCGGCCCGGCACAGTGGCTCACGCCTGTAATCCTAGCACTCTGGGAGGCCGAGGCAGGTGGATCGCTTGAGGTCAGGAGTTCAAGACCAGCCTCAGCAAGAGCGAGACCCCGTCTCTACTAAAAAAAAAAATAGAAAGAAATTATCTGGCCAACTAAAAAATATATATAGAAAAAATTAGCGCATGCCTGTAGTCCCAGCTACTGGGGAGGCTGGGGCAGTAGGATCGCTTAAGCCCAGGAGTTGGAGGTTGCTGTGAGCTGGGCTGACACCACGGCACTCACTCTAGCCCGGGCAAGAGAGCTAGATTCTGTCTCAAGAAAAAAAAAATTCATAAATTCATAAGAATATATAATTAGATATACAAAATTATGATCCTAACATAAAGTTTTAACTAGTCCTAAACCAGAGCACATCTGTTACAGGCCAGCAAGCATAATAAAAGTTATAACAACAATAGTAAACCACCTTGGACTTCTGCAGTGCCTTTCTTCTGGTAAGTTCAAAGCACTTCCTTCTAATCTTTCGTCTACCTTCATAACATTTATGTGAACAGATGAGAAAACAAGTGAAGCTATAACAAAACTGGATTTGAGGTTTCTTAACTTCAGATGACCATATAATTTCTCACCTAATAAGCCAGTATTCATTTGTGAGCAAATGGGGAGGATGCAATTAATGATTACACTTGGACAACAGGTGTACCCCAGAACTGTCCCGGGTGTGCATTAATTCTCACTTTAATAACCTGCATTCCAGAGAGAAAATGGAATGAGGAAAGTACAGTTTATAGGATTTTCAGCCCATCAAATACCCACAAACTTACTTTCTGGGAGTATACAACGTAGAAAACAGAGACACGAGGCTGTTGCACAGTAACTTCACAAGCCCAGAATCCTAAGACGCAGCTGAGCTGCCCAGCTTGAGGCCTGGGCCACAAAGCTACTGGCACATCAACCTGTCATTAGGATGGAGCAGCAAGAGATCTGAGGCGGAAGGAACAGGAGGCCCAGTGGCAGCACTGGCAGCAAAGGTGCTCTGCAGCCGAAGGCAATCCTGGCCTCCGCGGGGGACCCAGGCCCAGAGCTCAAAGCCTGTGTCTTTCCAGGAGAAGGTGGAAGGGTGGAGACTGATTTTTCAAACTGTCTTGTGTGTCCGAGGGAAGAAGGAGGGAGCTGGGAGGGGAGAATCATCAGCCTTTGTTGGCTGTTCAGCCTCTGCCACACAGGAGACAGCCCATAAACGTCTGATGAACAAACGATTGATTGAATGTATTTCCCTGAAACAGATTTAAGTGATGGAGTTATTAGCTTCAGTATTAGAATAACATTTGTAGTCATAGCCCCGGTCTTCAGAGGGTTCCACAATGTGTCCTATTTTCCTCCCCTTTAGTCCAGACCCCTCTCCCAAGTCCTGTGAAGTCAGAATAACAGTAATACGTTTTCAATTATATTGTACGGTTGACACGATGATTAAAAGAGTTAATATATATGAGGTGCTTAGAATAATGGCTGCCCCACTGTAAACATTATCTAAATGGTTATGGTGGTGGTGATAGAATCCAAGCACCGTACCACAATTTCACATGGCCTAACACACATCTAGTGTGAGTCCCAGAAGGAGTGAAAAAGAAAGAATAGGGCAGAAGAAATATCTGAAGAGCTACTACCCAAGAATTTTCCAAGATTAAAAAAAAAAAAATTACAAACCTACAGACCCTAGTTCAGAGAATCCCAAGCAGGATCAGCACAAAGAAAACCACACCTGAGCATCACAGTCAAAATGCTAAAAAAACCCTCAAAGATAAAGAGAGAAATCTTGATGGCAGCCAGAAAAAATTACTTATGTGGGGTAAAAAGGGATAATAACTGTAGCTGACTTCCTGACAGAATCCATGGAAGTCAGCAGACAATGGAGAGACATCCTTCCAGTACTGCAAGAAAAAGTCATGTCAGCCTAGAATTCCATACCAAGCAAAAATATCTTTCAAAAATAAAGGCAAAATATAAAAAAATGGAAGAAAAAAATGAATGCAAAATAAAATTTTTTTTCAAACAATCAAAAGCTGAGCTAATGTACAGTAGGTATCTCTATAGAAATATCCAACAAGATTCTTCAAAGAGAAGGAAAATGATTCCAAGTGGAATGTGGGATCTCATAAAAAGAATAAAGAAAGAACAAGAGTGTTAAATATGGGAAATATATAGGTAAATATAAAAATATCTTTTTCTTTCTGATATAATTTTTGATTATCTAAAGCAGGGATCACAAACTACCACCCAAAGGCCAAATCCTGCCTGCTGTTTCTGTAAATAAAGTTTTATTGGAACACAGTCATGTTCATTTATTTCTGTCTCATCTGTGGCTGGTTTTGTGCTACAATAGCAGGGTTAAGTAGCTGCAATGGAGACTATATGGCCCTCAAAGCCTAAAATATTTACTGTCTAGCTCTTTACAGGAAATTTGCTAACCCCTGGTCTAAAGCCAAGAAAAACCTATCTGTTATGGGTTTTACAATGCATAGAGACATAATATTTTACAGCAACAACAGCACAAAGAATGGAAGACAGAAATGTTGTACGGTTCTTATACTACACACGAAGGAAGACAGGGATGAGATAAAGATGTATATTGTAGGTCCTAGAGCAACCACTAAAAAATAATAATAGAACAAAGAGGCATAGCTAATAAGCAAAGACCAGAAATAAACTACAATTGTAAAGAGTACTCAATTACTCCAAAAAAAAAAGACAGAAAAAAAGAAAGATGAAACAAAGAACAGACTGCACAAAAATGGGGGGGAATGCAAGATAAGAGACTGAACCCAACTGTATCAAGAATTGCATCAAATAAGTTGTCTAAGCACTCCAATTAAAAAGCAGCAATTGTCACTTTCTTTTAAAAAAAAAAACAAAGTAAATCTCAAATTATGTTGTCTACGGAGAAGCCCACTTTAAATATAAAGACTCAAGTAGTTAAGAAGTAAAAGTCTGGGAAAACATATGCCATACAGACACCAATCAAAACAAGCTGGAAAAGCTATATTTATAGCAGACAGAATAGAATTCAGGCCAGAGAATATTACCAGGGATAAAGATGAATGTGATATTATGACAAGCAGGTCAATTCTTCAAGAAGGTACAACAAGACTAAATGTGTATGCCCATAATAGCAGAGCTTTAAAACATAGGAAGGAAAAGCTGACAGAAGGGAAAATAGACAAATCCAAAATTATAATGGGAGATTCCAACATCTCTCTCTTGCTCTGACAGAACAAGCACAGAGAAAATCAGTGAGGACAGGACAGATTTCAGCAGCAGTGGCAACCAGCTAGACCTCACTGGAACTTACAGAACCCTTCATCCAACAATAGCAGATGCCACATTCTTTTCAAGCGCTCACGGAACATTCACCAAGTAGACTTACAAACTGGGCTAGAAAACAAATCTTAATAAATTTAAAAGGATTGAATTTATACAAAGTATATTTTCTGACCACAAGAGAATTAAACTAAAAATTAATAACAGAAAAAAATTGATGGTAGCCATGGTTATCTAGGGTACAGAGAAACAGCATTCTCACACATTGCTGATAGAAGTGGAAATTAGCATAGACTTTCTGAAGGTTAATTTGTTTCCATGCACCGGGAACTTAAAATTTACATCCCTTTAATCAAGCTATTCTATTTCTAGAAATGTATGCTAAGGAAATGGCCACAGATGTAGATAATGACTTAAGTACCAGAATACTCAACACAATGCTATTGCTAATAGCAAAAATTTTTTAAATATCTAAAATGTCCAATAGTGATAAGTTTTGTTATGTTCATATAGTAGAATACTATGTAGTAATACACCAGAAAAATATTAGCATGGGAAAATGTTCACTATAAAATGTTCACATGAAAGAAGTAGATTACGAAATAACACACACAGTATATCCCAATAAACATTTTGTTTCTTTTTGTTTGTTTAAATGAAACAAGTAAGTGTTCAGCAATCTTCTAATAATAACCTCTGAAGGTGGGGGTGGGGTAGGAAATTAGAGAGGTAAAGAGAGAACAGAGCTGCTCAGAAGCAGGAGGGGCCCACAGTGCAGGGGAGGGGTTCAGAATGCCAGGTCAGCTGCGAAGATACACACACACAGAGACAGACAGAGACTGAGTGACAGAGGCCAAGACAAAGAGAGAGATGGAGACAGAGAAAGGGGGATGGAGAGGGAGAGGAAGAGAGAGGCCCAGAGAGACAGAGACAGCAGAAGAGAGAGAGCACGCACATGCTTTGGCCAGCAGGCCAGCCTAGGTCCCTCTTCCTCTTGTGTATGTGTGTGTCCACACCTTGCAGGGTCACCTTGGGTCACTCTGGTACTAGCTTGCTCTGCTCAGGAACCAAGCACATGTAAAATTCTACCAGCCAGTCTCTCCTTTAAGTTAAAGAGTTACTTTCTGGAGTGATGTTGCCTCTTTTTAAAATGGGAAGCACTCTTGGATGCAGTGAGTTGACAAGCCTCTGTATTTTAGTGTGAATTAATTAAATCAACATATTTAGAAGTGCCACAGGCAAGACACTGTGTTGAGGAGGAAGTGAAAAGGGTGTCAGGATTCCTGGGCCTGAGGGAACCTACGGGAAGCTTCCAGTCCCCTTAGGATTAGTTGGGCAAATGCCTGGCTCATTAGAGGAGCTGAGCGCAGTGGGGGCGGGCCAGGGGGTCCCGCAGGGGTGTGGTGGCTTTAGAATGTCTCCACAAGGCCCGAGACAGCTCCCCCAAGAGGTGGAGCCTAATGGCCTCCCTGGGTGTGGGCAGGACAGAGCTGTTTGTAGCTAAGGGACAGAGTAAGGTGAAAGCGACAGCCGTGATTTCAGAGAGCAGGTCACAAAAGGCACGGCGGCCTCTCTCAGGTCTCTCTTCCTCCCTGCGCCCCTCTGCACTCGCTCTGAGGACAGCCGGCTGCCACGCTGTGAGGACACTCCGTCCTCTGGAGAGGCGGTGGGGACGGTCCCCAGCCCCCCGCGGGAGGGGCCGAGCCCGCAGACCCCGCAGCCCCCGACAGCTTGACCTCTCGGGGCGGTGACCCAGGCCCGCCGGCTCGGCCTGTCTTGTCCTGTCTCCCTCACCCGCAGGGACTGAGAGATAACACCTGTGATTTAGCAGATAATTAAGACAAAGGCAAGAAAGAGGAAAACGTGGAGTGAGGGTGGGGACGTGGGCTTCTCTTTGAGCTGTGATTTCTCATTCTCTTCCTCCCCTCCCCGCGACATCTTTGCCTCCGCCCAGGGCAGGGGCTGCAGGGGAGGAAGGACCGGGCGGTGCCACGCGGAGGCCGGGATTCATCGCTCAGCACCTCCACTGGCTCCGTCCCCCGGGGAGCCAGGCCAGGCCTGGACACTTAAAGTCGCGGGGGTCAGGGCTGTGCCCATTCATTCTTTCACTCATTCATTCATTCGCCGGGCCGGCGTGGTGGCACATGCCCACGGAGACACAGGAAGAAGCAGAACTGGCCAGAGGCTGCCCTGGTGACACAGACCCGAGTGTGAGAGTCCCAGTCTCTGCCACCTGTGTCACACCACTAATCCCAGGAGAGAGACATGGTTGCAGATTAAAGAACGCAGTCTCTGGATCTTAGACAGATGATTAAAAAAAAAGAACGGAAGTCTGGAAGTCTCCACTGCCGGTTCCCCCGGGTTCAGCAGGGCCCTGCGGAGGCGGAAGCACAAGCACAGTCCGCTTTTCTGGAACGGGGAGCCCGGCAGGAGGAGCGCGACATCCAGCCTGCCGGCCGCCCGCTCCCCAGTGGCCCCGGGACACACAGGCCTCCGCGTGCCCCTCCCGCCCCCGCCAGACACCGTCCCCAGCCCTGCTTGGGTGCACACACCTGTCACTGCGTGGGTTCAGTTCCAGGCGCTGCTTGGGAGGGACACCGAAGCCTGATCCCGAACGCAGGCAAGAAAGCCTGTGACTGTTGGGCCTAAGAATACTGAGTCATAGAAATGCCCCCTGTATTTCTGGAGACAAGATTTGATTTCAGAAGTCACATAAGGCTTTGCCTTAAAGAAAAAAGAAATGTGTTAGTTCAAAAGCTGCCTCGTCTCAGGAGGGCGTCTCCTTGGTCAGTAAAAGCTGCACTTCAAAGAGACAGCTGTAAACTGGGCCTATGGTTCTCACCTGCTTTGAAAGACAAGACAGGCCTCTTCCTAGAGCCATGGGTTGCCGGAGCTGGCAAGGACCCCCGGAGATGAGAGCTGATCAGAGAGATATGCTAATGCCCACGCCGGGCCCAGAAGGAGCCATGCGGTTAAAGTAATTAACACAAAGCACAGCTCATGTTGACTTCTGAGATCATCTCTGTCTCCAAGAACACAATCACCGGAGCCAAGATGTCTCTGGTTTTTGCTAAAGTAATAATAGCCTTATCAGAAAACTTAGAAGTTTGCCCCAAGAAGATTTTACAACTCATTGTTCCCCTAGTTAGAGTTAGTTGAAGGATCTGTAGTTGCCTTTTAGAAGACTTTGACCCTAAAGCAAACTGCCTGTTAGCATGCGAATTCCCTTGCCCTTGCCAACGGGAGCCTGTATCTACCCTATATAACACCTGTGTGGATATTCATTTTGGGGAGATATTGCTGGCGGGAGGAAATATCCCCATCCGGATACCCTACTTTTATCTATTTTCATAAACCTTTACTTTATAAACTATATCTTTGGCTCTGTGTATTATTACTATTATTTCTGTTTCCTACTATTTTTTCATCCTTTGCGATGACCCTGCCTGAGAGACCTGATCGGAAGAGAAAACCTCCTTGCTGGGAGCGCAGCTGACTCCCCGCAAACTGGCGTGGTCAACTTAGAGACCTGATCCGAAGAAAGAGACAAAACCCCCTTTGCGGGGAGCGCAGCTAACTCCCCCGCAAACTGGCGTGGTCGACTTAGAGACCTGATCCGAAGAAAGAGACAAAACCTCCTTGCGGGGAGCGCAGCTGACTCCCCGCAAACTGGCGTGGTCAACTTAGAGACCTGATCCGAAGAAAGAGACAAAACCCCCTTTGCGGGGAGCGTAGCTAACTTCCCGCACGTGACGGTGCGGCCCGGCGTGGCCGGCCAAGTCTGTCCTCCACCCGGCAGTCCCGGACTGAGCATCGGGACGAGTCTAGTCTTGGTGGAGGAATCCGGGGCATCCCCTCAAACTGCCCGCTCAGCTCCCACCTTCTCCCTGCGACTGGCATCCCGGTGCTGGCCCTGTGACCCTGTCCCACCCCTGCCCTCCGGCTTCCCCCTCGGCTCTCCCGGCTCTCCCGCCTGCGTCTGTGCTGCAGCGTCCCCGCGGCCCGCGTGCTCCCTGGGCCCAGCGCTCGGGCTCCGGGTCTCCCGCCGGGTTAGCTGGTAATTCCCCGCCGGGAGCCGCACGGACCGAGGGCGCTGGGATGCGGAGTCCTGCGGTGGCTGGAGAACGCCCACGCAGGAGGCAGACAGCCGTGAACCCTGGACGCGGCTCCTGTGCCTTTCATGCCGATATGTGGTTTGAGGCCAGAAACGTTGGCATTGTTGTGAAGGAGTTTGCGTACCTCAACTACATCAAGGATGTTTTGTATGACAATGACAGAGCAGAGGAAACTTTTCTTGTTGTCACAAATGAGAGAATTCTCCTTTATTTCTGAATGGTGGCAGCAACTGGGAGATGCAGGGATTGAGGTCTCTGGTCATCTGTTACCTCCCCAAAATCTTCAGCCTTTGGGGGACAGTGCATCCCACTTGTGTGCAACCAGAGGATACTTTCTGTGAGCCCCATTAGGGATTGTCTGCAACATATATGCCGGGACTTCTACTGTCATCCCTTATGCAGCTGAGCTTCCTAAACACAAGGTTGCTTGTCCTAATAGCTTTGTCAGTTTCAAAAACTGCTACAGTGTATATCCTTCAAGCTTGCTAAAACTACCAGGGCCAGCTTCTGGAGCCACTGCATTTAAGTAATCAAAGTGACTTGCTAAGCTCACTGAATCCTGGAAGTTAAGAAGTCAACAGGTATTGTGCTATGAGCTTGAGATAAGAACCATCCTTCTAAATAACTTAAAAATCACTTAGTATGTAGGGCTCCTTAACCCTTCTCTGTGAAGGGGGCAGGAACCAAGCCTGGAGTCTTGGGATGACATAGCAAGGACAGGACCCATATGGGTGGACAAGACCTCTTGACAGTGGTAAAACCCCTGCCCTAAGTAAGTTAGCCCCCTGGTAGGGGTCCCCAGGGCACCCCCTTCAGCCCGGTCTAGAAGCCAGATCCAGGAAATAGGAGAAACTAAGGTAAGTGCTTTTCTACAACAAAGGACCTTGTTAAAGTCTTAGTGTGATCATTCCAGAAACATCTTTTTTAAAACTGTAGTGATTATCTGTTCTGTGTTCAGCACTGCTGGGACCGGGACCTTGTTTTCTTGGGAGGCCACTCCTGGAGCCCAGCTGCCATGGCCAGCATCCACAGCTGGACTTGAGAGCGACGAGCCTCAGATGGCCCCAGCCAGCCTTTTAGCTGCCCCAACTAATGCCACCTGCCACCGTCCCCACTGAGCCCTGCCCGGGTTGCAGATCGGTGAGCAGATCAAACGACTGCTGACGCTTTAAGCCCCCAAGTGCAGGCAGTTTGTCACTCAGCAGTAGATAATCGGAACGCCCCTCAGACCGCTCTGATCATAGAGTTTATCTGCCCCATTATTTAGGGGAAACCCCCTTCTCATCTATCAGCAAATCCAGTTGATTCTGCCTTCAAAATATATTCAGAATCCAACCACTTCCCTCCCGTCTGCTCCAAGGCTCTGTCATCTTTCAGGATGGTGACCACAGCCCCTAATGGCTCCCTGGGTCTGGGCCTTGCCCCTCTGCCCGACTCTCCCTGAGTCTTTCCCAGTCCCAGCGCCTCTTTTGAGAGATTCTTGTGCCTGATCCATTAATGGCATCATGTCCCACTCGGAGTGGGGAACAGTTGCTTTCAGCGGCCCCCATACTCTGCCCTGCACCCCTTTACTTGCTCACTGTGCTGTGCCCCCTGCCTCCGCCCAGCATTCTCCAACCTCAGGGTCCTTATTCTCCCAGAAGGCTCCTTCCCCAGGTCCCCGCAGCCTTTGCTCCCTCCCTCTTCCCTCCAGGTCTCTGCTCAAATGTCTCCTTCTGGAAGAGTCCCACCACCATCCTACCCTGACCCGACCCAGCATGCCTGACCGACCCCTTGCCATCTGCCTCCCACCCTACTCCCAACCGCTGATGTGCTACGTATTTATTTATCAGCCACATCCTGTCTCCTTCCACAAGCAAGTATTGCTCCAAGAGAGCAGGATCCCTGCTTTCTTTACCGCTGCTTCCCCAGGAACCAGACGGCACCTGCAACTAAGGGGCAGCAATGAGTATTTGATGAACAGGTGTATGAATGAATGAATGACTTTGCCAAAGGGCACTGTCGACACAGAGGTGAATGAGTAGGAACAGTCCCACCTTGGTTCATGCTCCCCTAAGATAGATTTTTTTTTTTTTAAATACGCAACACAGCACAACTTGAATTCTTTAAAAGAAAATCCATCAACAAGTTAATGACAAGAAAAATACTGAGGATTTTCCTCACTGCTGGACACACTCACTTACTTAGTAAAACATTTAGAAACATATCCTGCACCCTCCTGCTTCTAGGCTTCCTGACATTCCTTGAAGATGTTAGATCTAGACAACACTCAAGACAATTATTTCACTGAACATTTATATTAATGTATATAATCTTGATGGAAGTGACGTAGACTTCCTGCTGCTCTTGAAGCCACTTCTTATGCTAAGTGCAAAATATGCATGATTTTATCTGTGTTAAGAAAGAAAAGTCACAAAATTAAATTACAGTTATAGCTTATCTTATGCACAGACCATTTTTCTTTTAACAACTAGAAGACTTTTTTTAATCACATAAGAAATTCATATACCTTATAGAAAAATTAGAAAACATAAATTAAAAAGAAAATCATAATAATTCAAATTCTCACCTCCCAGAGACAACAATTATTACCATTTTGATGTATATCCTTTTTACCACTTTGTCAAGGTAACCATCCACATAGTTATATTTTTTCTTATTAAAATGAAACCACAACAAAGCAACTGCTTGAAGTGTCTGTTTAAAATCCGCGTTTCCCTTAACACACAGGAAGACTTCACAGATGGGCAGAGCCTTTACAAGTCCTCAAAGGGGCTTCTCACGTCTTCCCATACTCAAATGTGCATCACATCTTCAGGAAAAGATCTCAACACACAGCTCAGGACATCTGGCTCCCAGGCCGCATTCAGCAGAGGATCAGATGATTAGATCTCGGACACAGACTTTCATTCTCAGAGTCTTCATTGTCCTGTCTGTTAAAATAGGAGAGGGAACTGCTAAAGCTAGGCCCAGGTAAACTCTGGGGCTTCTCCCCTTGGGTGCCAAAATGTTAAGGAATAGAAAACGATGGTATTTTCAGGTGTGGCACCACACTTCTACCCCTAGACTCATTAAAGATGTCCTGCAAACTGCTGAAGCCCAGGCCACCGTAGATCCCAGCCACATTTACACAAAAGCTAGTGAGCATTCTCACAGAAAATGCCATTCATTCTTTAATTCATTCACTCATTCACACACTCACTCAACAAATACCCATTCAACACCAAGCCCGTGAAGTGCTAGGGAGAAAAGAGTTAGAAAGGCACACCTGATACTTGCCTTCAAGGAACTAAAGTCTCCCTGAGCTTGGAGGTGCATGCTTGTAATCCCTGTTACTCAGGAGGCTGAGGCAGGAGGATCTCTTGAACCCAGGAGTTCCAGTCCAGCTGGGCAACATAGTGAGACCCCATCTTGCTAGGACCAGGGAGTCCATGAAAAGCTTCATGGAAGAACTGACACCCTGAGTCTTGAAGAAGGAACAGGATATCAGAGCACAACGATTAGAGAACAAGGTTGGAGAAGGAAGATAATGAGATGTGAGGAAAGGACCTTTAAGGAAGAGACAGCTACCTGCGCAAAACCCACAGCACGTCTGGAGATGATGAGTCGTTCTGAAGCATCAGAACATGGTGTGGAGTGTGCCCGGCAGCAGCCGGATGGGGCAGAGCAGCGTGGCTGGGCCTGCAGAAGGAGGGATGCCGGCTTTGCAGTCAGAAGACCCCGGCTCCCCCTAAACTCAGCCATTCACTCTCGGGGGGCCTTGCACTAGCCAGACCCCAGCTCTGAGCCTCTCCTTATCTCCAAAATGAGAATCCTGAACCCCACTGCTTGCAGGGTTTTTCTAAGGATTAGGGAGCATGCAAAGTGCCCACCTGCAGAAGACATTCAACATGACAATAAGTTATCGATATTAAAGTGAGTTGGAGTCAGATTATAGCTGGCATGCCGAAGAGCTTTTATCCTGTGAGCAATAGTGGTCTGGAAACATTTTCATCAGGGAATTACACACATAGATTTGTGTGTTACAGAGCTCTCTGTGGGCCTGACTGCTGATTAACCTTGGAGCCTCCTAAAATTCTTTCTAGAATATTCTGTGTAAATGAACATGTGGCCTTTACTGGAGGGAAGGTCCCTAATTTTCATTATGTCTCAGAGAGCCTGTGACCCCATAAAAGTTGAGAACCACAGCCAAAGGGAAGGCCATGCTGGACAAGATGGTTGGGCAGGAGAGGGAGGTGGCAGGGACAAGGAGTCCCATAGTGCAAACATTTGAGCCTCCCTGCAGAAAGACACAGAGTGAGTCCTGCGGCCCTGTCTTAAACCTCAGGTGACTGCAAATTCAGCCAACATCTTGACTACAACCTCACAAAAGACTCCAAACCTTAAAGTCCTTTAAATGGCCTAAAAAGAGAGAAAGAAACCCCAAGCCATAAGTACCCAACTAAGTATCTCTAGATTCTTGACCCATAGGTACTGTATAAAATAATAAATGTTTATCATTTTAAGCCCCTCATTTGGGGGTAATTTGTTACAGAGCAAAAGATAACTGATACATTTCTCTAATTTACTAAAACTCCACTCCTGGGCATCATTGCTCTTGGTTCATTTGAGAATTAAGTTTCATGATTAACTCCTTTATAATATTTCCACTCACAGACCCAGGCAAAGTGGCTTCAGAGCCTCTGCTCTTAATCACTCCAGTCTCCTCCCTCCCACCATCCCTTACGTCATAACATAACATTGCACAGTGCTCTACAGTGAACAAAATGCTTTTATATACACAATCACACTCCATCCCCACAGTTTTCCTACCCCTGCCCTGGAGAGGAAAACAGTTACTGTTGTGTTTCTCCATTTTGCAGTTAATAAAACTGAGGCTCAGAAAAATTGAAATGATTCATCCAAGCTCACACAGGGACTAAGTGGTAGCTGGGACTCAAACCAGGCCTTCTGACTCAAAATCCCTCTTCCTATATGCGCCTGCTTGGGCTGCCATGACAAAGCGGCACAAATTTGGCAGTTTAGACGACAGAAACGTATTGTCTCACAGCTCTGGGGGCTGGAAGTCTGGGATAAGGCGTTGGCAGGGTTAGAACCTTCTGAGGGCATCAAGAAAGGATCAGTTCCGCAGCCCTTTCCTAGCAGCCCTCGAGCTTCCTTGGTGTGTCGATGCGTCACTCACTGGAGTGTCTGTCTCCATTGCCACATGGCCTTCTCCCCCAGTGTCTCTCTTCTCCTCTTGTGAGGACACCAGTCATGTTGGATTAAGGGCCCACCCTAGTGACCTCATCTTAACTTTGTAACAATATCTGCAAAGACCCTTTTAAAGACTTTTCCAAACAAGGTCACTTTCACAGGTATGAGGACTCAGGACTTTAACATATCCCTTTGGGTGGGCCACAATGCAACCCATAGCACTTCCATAAATTATGTTCTCCCTTAGCATCACTGGACTGGGCCTAAACGATGAATTCTTGGAATCCCCTGCTGCTGCCGGCTTTCCTGGCCCAGATGGCAGCTGGGCAAACAGGCATTCTGGGGGAGTGCACCAGTGAGTCCAGCAGGGGGCGCCACGGGACCAGAACATAACTCAAGAATGCCGGTGGTTTCATTAAATTCCCATAACTAATTTTCCTTAACTTTATTTCTTAAATTAGGAACTTTAAATTTGATAACCCAGAGAGAGGCAAAGATTTCCTGATTCTTCAATCACGGATTTCCGAGCAGCTTTAAAACTCATTGTCTCTCCGGGCCCCAGTGTGTAGTAGTCAGTTACTGCTAGATCCACCAGCCCCCTGGATGGCTCTGGAATGCGAGGGAGAGCTCAATTAGAGGGTCAGGAGCTCCCCACTGGGTCTGAAATTCATGGAAGTTTATGCCTCTAAGCCGATCTCTCCAGGGCAAGGGTCCATCTCCTGTCTCTGGGAGGTAATTCTCGACTCAAAGCAAAGCTGCACAAGAGGAGAAATCTGCATCTGGCTGCCACTTGCTTGCTGGGCCCTCCTGCCCCTCCTGCCCCAACACACGCCCCACAAGCCCTGTGCACACCAGGCCTCAAAGAGCCCCCACGTTCCAAAACCACTTCTCCCACAAAATTTCCACCTCCCTTAAAATGTCCAGCTCCCTTCCTCCAACTATTGAGTAAGGAAAGGCCTCTCCTTAATGTAAATGCAATGTGAAATTCTTCCAGAATGGTCAAGAAGCAGCTGGGAGGAAACTCACAGAGCAGCCAGTCCTGCCGAGTGGTGAATCTGCCCCCTGGGATTCCGGGGCTCAGCCTTGAACACGGACTCGGCCCACCCGAGATGATTTAAAGGCTCAACACCTTCTCTCCACGGTTATCCTTATGGTGTCCCTACAAATGGGGTCAGCACTCATTCATTCATTCATTCATTCCACAAGTATTTGTTGGGCACCTAAAATGTGCCTGGCACTAAGGCAGGTGCTAGAGGAGAAAACAAAAAAAGACAAATGGGAACAATGAAGCTCAGGTCTCTTCCCTCTCAGAGGCTTGCCCAGGCTGGAGTGCAGTGGCATCATCATGGCTCACTGCAACCTCAAACTCCTGGGCTCAAGCGATCCTCCCAACTCAGCCTCCCAAGTAGCTGGGACTCCAGGCATGTGCCACCATGCCCAGCTAATATTTCTACTGTTGGTAGAAATGGGGTTTTGCTATGTTTCTCAGGCTGGTCTCAAACTCCTGGCCTCAAGCGATCCTCCCGCCTTAGCCCTTCCAAAGTGCTAGGATTATAGGTGTGAGCCACCATGCCCAGCCATCTCCTAGAGAATTTAGCAGAGAGGTAAAAAAACAAACAAAAAGGAACTGAACATATTGTGCTTTAAGAAGGAAACCAACCATCTCAACAGAGAGGATCAGAGAAAAGTTGTGAGTCAAGATCCTCCCTAAGAAAGGAGAGAGAATGTAAAGGCAGGGTGAGACTCGGGAAGGAGCAGGGGGCACTGCCATGGCAAAGCCTCCCTTTCCACTGCTTTTGGAGGCCACTCTTGCTTGCTGGATTCTGGACAGGAAGCTCTGGCCGACGGAAGAAAGGCGTGGATGGCTCCTGCAGGGAAGGGCAGTGGCCTACAAAAACACCTGTGTAGCTTAAAATTTAGCCCACGGTATGTTTCTAACCCATATATATTTCCAACTGAGTAAGGACCAGAGGAATATCTCCAAGCAAGATGTCTTCACTACTCGGACATAAGATTTTCTCACCCACTGCACTTAATGCTCCATCCAACCTCTGCTGCTCTGTTTCATTTTCCACAAGCAGCAGTGCCTGGATCCTTTGGAAACAAAACTGTTCCTCAAACTACAACAGGATTTCTCCAAATTGGGATCCGCTGCATTAGGAACACCTGGCGTGCTTGTTAAAAATGATGGATTCCTGGGCCCTCACCCAGCCTCCGTGAATCAGAGCCTCTGGACACGGGATCTGCGAGTCTGCACGTGTCACAGCGCCCCCAGGCGATCTGCATGTAGCCGACAGTCTGAGAACCTGTAGAAATCTGTGCCTTACTTCTGACAGGGCCTGTCCAAATGCAAAGCGTTACTGTTGTACTGTTTGTGATTTTGTGGGACATGTTGGTGATGAAAACTGTTACAGGCTACATTGTGTCCCCCTACCATGTCCCCAAAACAAAAAAAAATATTTTAAAGTCCTAAAACCCTGAGTATCTCAGAATGTGACCTTATCTAGAAATAGGGTCACTCCAGATGTGGTTAGTTAAGACGAAGCCATTAGGGTGGTCCCTAATCCAGTACAATGGGTGTTGTTATAAAAAGGGAAAATTTGGACACAGACACACATGGAGAGAATGTCACATGAAGATGAGGAAGAGATAGGAGTGATGCTTGCTGAGGACACCAAAGATGGCCAGCAAAGCCCAGGGAGCCAGAAGAGAGACCTGGAACAGATTCTCCAGCCGAAGGAACCAACCCTGCGGACACTTTGACCTTGGACTTCCGGCCTCCAGAACTGTGAGACAATACATTTCTGTTGTCAAGCCACCCGGTTGGTGGTACTTTGTTTATGTAGCAGCCCCAGCCATCTAACGCAGGAAGGTGACATGGTGAAACATTACCTGCCTACTGGCCTGACAGTCCACACAATTTCAGGGAAAGGGAGAGAAATTCTAATGGCTCTGACCTAAATCTCTCTCTCCTGCAAAGTTGCAGGGAACATCAATAAGCCCGGGAAACGCCTTCTATTAGGCCTCATTAGTCTTCCATTAAAGGGCACATGTCACCAAGCTGATGGGTGGAAATGGTATTGGTTACTGTCTGGGCTCAGATAAAGAGCTGGTGGAACACAAATGAAGACACGGAGAGGGCGGGAACGACAGGCCGCAGAGAATTCCAGAGACGGAGGGTACAGTGGGTGATCTTTGCAGGGGGAATATCGCCACCCCAATCGCATGGAGCGTACTGTATTTTCCCATGTGAAAGCCAATAATCCTCTATCAACAATTCTAAAAACCGGCCCAGGAAGGGCCACAAAAGGGCATGAGAGAACGTTCAGGGGTGACAGAAAGTTCTACAGTGTGACATTGTGCTTGTTGCACAACCACGTACATTTGTCAAAATTCGTTGAATTGTACACTTAAAATTGGTGACTTCTGTTATATGTAAATTATACTACAGTAAAGCAGATCAGAATTTTTAAATCAACCCATAAAAGAAAATATCAGTTAAATATATTTGGTGGTGATCACATAGAAAATCCAAAAAGGAAAAAAAAAAAAAGCATTTGTTTTGTAAGCCATCTTTTTAACACAAAACCAGGCTGAAAACAGGCCATTTGATTAGAAACACAGTATGGAAAAGAAACAGAAAAATTTTCTGAAGATAATTCTATGGCACTTTTATCAGAATATGGGGGGAAACACATGCATTTTACTGTCATCAGATAGTTAATCTGATACATAAAATATGATTAACAAGAAAAGGGAAACCAGAAAATCCTTTTTCTGAACACAAAACAAAAATTTAAATGACTCTGATGAATAATGTCTGGGTATACGTGCTGTTAAACACAGACAAAGGCTGAGAATCACCATTAGAGCCGATGAGGGGTGTGCTGGTAACTTTCAAATTAAAAGATGAAGGTGGGAATTATCATGTCACTGAACCAAGAAATATACTCACAGCACAGCATTTGATTTAACATTGTACAATGTTACATCAAACATCTGTAGCACATTCCTGTTAGACAAACAAAAGTCTATATGTTTCGGGGGATGAGAAGCTCAAAGACTTGAGTTCAGTATTGGAGAACTGGATGTTAACTTCAGTAGTATTTTCTACCTTAAAGCTAACCTCAGCTTATGCATGGTTTATACAAGTTCTCTGGGAATTTTTTTCCTTCACATACATATCTCACCCGTGTCTCCATACTTATTTGGCATCACAGTGCAAGGAAGAACCCTGGTTGGCTGTCACCCTTGACTGTAAAACGGGAACAAGGAGAGCTGTCTGGCCAGGTGTCATAAAGGCCCGGGGAAGTCACATAAGGCACTCAGAATAGGCCTGGCTCAGCAGGGCACTGCTTGCCCTAGGTTTCCTTGCATTAAACCATTCAATGTCTTTTGAAATCACATCTGCATTTTGGACATTTTTATACTGCATTTTTTTCTCTTACACGTTATGGATGAAAAGGAGAGGTGTCTAGTCTGGTTTGCTGTTAGAGAAAAATTCCAGCATGGATACATGCTAGCTGTGTGAACTGGGGCAAAATAGATAATCCGTTTGGGCCTTGGTTTCCTCATCTGTAAAATGGAATAACACCTACCTCATGAGTTTGTTGTAAGAGTTAGGTTTTATAGTACTTGAAAAGCAATTAGCACTACACCTAGTACTTACTAAGTACTCAGTATGTATGTGGAGTGGTGTTACATGCTATGGAGGGGCAGTAACAATGCAGGGGCAGACAGTGCTGGGGGAATGAAGTGCTGAGGCAGTGCTGGTTTACATAAGAAAGAGGAGGCCTCCCCATAAGGTGTCCCATGAGCAGAAAACATGGGAGCTGTGAGGATATGTAGGATCTGGAAGGAGAGCATTCCAGAAGAGCAAAAAGCACATGCCAAGGCCCTGAGGCCAAAGCCTGCTTGATGTGTTCAAGAAGCAGCAAGAAGGCCCGTGTGATCAGAGCCAAGAGAATGCGAGAGCAGGAGGAGAGAAGAGGAGGAAGGGGCACAGACCACAGAGGCCGCTGTGAGCAAGATGAAGGCTTTGAGCAGGGGGCATCATGAGCCTTGTATTTCCCTTCCCTCTCCCAACACTGGCTGTTTTAAAGGAGAGCTGTTCTTTATTTTGCTTGTTTATTTCCATTTATAATAGGATTGTCCTAGCAGCTGTGTTGAGAATAGACCGCAGGAAGACAAGCACAGAAGCAGGAAGGCCAGGAGACTGAAAACTGCAGGGAAGAGGCTTGGGCTGGAGCGGAAGGGGAGCGGGGCAGAGCAGCGTGACCAGCAAAAGTTTTAGATTCTGGATGTGTAGAGGGCAGAGCCAGGCAGGACTTGCTGATGCACCAAATGTGGGTGTGAATGACAGAGAGGGATGGAGCAGGATGCCAAGGTTTTGTCCTGAGCAAACTGCCATTTACCTAGACAGGAAAGAGTGCCGGCCCCAGCAGCAGCAGCTACAGCCTCAGCATTGGGGCCCGCCCCTCCCCGCGCCTCCCCGCGCCGCCTGACTGGGCCGGAGACCCCCGCGGCCCGGCCCGGGGCCCAGGAGGGCCGGGTGGCCTGAGTGCCCGGGCGCGGCGGCGCGGCGGCGGGATGGCGACACGGGGAGCCAGGATGGGCAGCTGAGAGGGGCGCAGGGGGTGCCTGGCACGAAGGCGGCGGCGCCCAGGACGCTCTGGGGCCCAGGGATGTGGAAGCCACAGAGAAGGGGAGCGGGGCAGGAAGGCGCGGGGCAAGCGCGGCAAGCGGGGAGGGGGCGGCGGGGGCCCGGCAAGAAGAAGAGCAAGTGGGACCCCAGAGCCTGGTGTTTTCCAACCTGCGGATCGGGAAGAGCCTGTCCAAGGGGAAGGGCGCTGGGGGCTGCCGCGAGGACGTGCTGGACGCCCAGGCCCTGCAGGCCGGGCAGGGGACAGCGCTCACTCCCTGCTCCCCGAGACCCGGACCTCGGCCTCTGGGCGGAGGAGACGGGCCTGGCGGACACCCAGTGTGGGGACTGACTACAAGGAACACTGGGAGAACAGCTGGGGTTACCCTTCCCCCCTCACTGAACAGCAGTCCTGGCAAGGGTTCGTGCCTCCACCTCCCGTGTCTTGCTCAGCTCCCTGCTCTGCAGGGCAACCGAGACTCTTTATTGATAATTTGGTTTGACCCCTAAGAACAGCAGGTCTAGTCTGACCGTCACTTCCCACCCCGCAGAGCTCCAGCCGCCCCGCGCCCCGCGGACCAAGCTTAGCCCGGCCTCGTGTTCCTTCCCTCCCTTTGCTCCTGGCGCCTTGCGGTTCCAAGGAACCTTTAGTTCGCTTTTCATTCTCCTTCCCCCTCCATCCTATTTCCTGCTCTTGCCTCTCACCTCTCACCTCTCCAGAAAGCCATTTTTTCCTGATTCCTCGAGCATTTGTCATCTCGTAGGTATTTTGGGAGCACCTGCTGTGGGCCAGGAGCTGTTCCTGGCCCTGGGGACACAGAGCGGAGCTAGGTCTGGGCCCTGCCCGGGGGGTTTGCCGTCTAGTGAGGGAAAGCAAAGCAACAGAAAGTAAATTTTCACTTGGATAAAATAATGGAGAGTGTTAGGAGGTGTCAGGAAGGAAGTGAACAAGGGCATAAGTTGTAACATTTTAACTGAGGCTTGAGGCTGCTTTCCTGGGGCGCGTCTCCCTCTTTGCTTCCACGTTGGGAGGGGAGGGGTGGCTTTATAAATTCACTTCCTTTCTTTCAAATCTTATCATAACATTGATGTTCCCTGAAGATGCGCCACAGACACTCCGCTCTTCCGCATGCTCCGTGCACAGGCCTGTGGCTGTGCCACCTCCAGCCTGAGAAGCAGGTTGTGGAAAAGCAAAGGGAAAAACAGCTTAAGAGAATGATCATGGGCCTCATCAAGAGCACAAAATCATCAAAAGTGGCACCTTCTATGAAGGGATTTTATGAAGGGATATTGGAAGTGGTTCGGAACAGATGAGTCTGTGTATTCATGTTCTCCAGAGCAGCAGAAACAGATCCAACAGGCCGTGTGTGCGTGTGTGTATGGAGAGAGACACAGAGACACGGATATACAGATATAAGGTCAGATTGATCATGGGGACTGGAACGGGCGATTGTGGAGGCTGAGAAGCCCCATGAGCTGCAAGCCAAGGCCCCAGGAAAGCCAGTCGTGTGGTTCAGTCGGGAGTGAACAGCGGAGAACCAGGGGAGCCGACGGTGCAGCTGCTACTCGAGGCCAAAGGCCTGACGGGGGATGGAGGGGCTGAAATTCAAAGGCCAGAGAAGCGGGAGCCCCGATGTCTGAGTGCAGGAGACGGACAGCCGGCTCCAGACGAGAGGGAGGTCCGTCCCTCCTCGACATTCGCTTCTGTTTAGACCGTCAGTGGATCGAATGCTGCCGCCCACCCTGGTGAGAACGATGCGCTCAGTCTCCCGATTCAAAAGCTAACCTCTCTGGAAACACCCTCGTAGACACACCCAGAAAAATATTCTACCAGCTGTTTGGGCATTCCTTATCCCTGTCAAGTTCACAGATAAAACTAACCGTCACAGGCTCTGAGCCTCACTATGGGGCAGGAATGCAGACATTGTTTGTATCGCCTGCCTACACAAACTTCCTGAACATTCTGAGAAGAACCAGGAGAACTTTAGGTCCTGTTGGCCCGTGTTAATTATGGCCAAGAAGTCCAAAGCAAGATAGCCGGGTCCTGTGAGCCAGACAGTGTTGGAGTCACAGACGTGGAAGCGGCGTGGCCCTTCGAAGTGGCTTTCCTGACTGTATCGTGTGAGGGTTGGGCCTTTGTGCTGCGTGGCTTTGTCCTTTTTCCACAGTGTCACAGAGCAGTTCCTCCAGGGTCCGACCCAGGTGTGGGCCATTCAGCCACGTGAGGGCCCGGGGGGGGGGGGGGGCTCCATGGCGAGGAGACATCTGAGCGGCCAAGGAAGGATTTACGGCAGAGACGGCAGCCTGGAAGGACAGAGGGGTGGCGGGAAAGTTGCTTTCAAAAGGCAAGTGCCAGGTCCCCAAGTACTGGGGATTTTCATTTTAGACAGTGAATTTTAGGCTTCAAAAGCCCATCAGAGCACTTCCCTGTGGGTTCCCAAGACGTCTGAGGATTGGCTAGCAGGGTCTCTAGCCACCTTGTGGAAATTGGAAGGAAAGAAATGTGTGCAGAGAGAAAAGGAATTTTTACTGTAGCGGAAAAGAACAGGTGCGTCCTGGCTGCTGCCCTGACTGACCCTGTGACCGGGCCAGTCCTGTGCGGCGCGAACCTGCCCTTTACACTAACCAGGCGGCTGTCACGCGTGCGTTTATGATGGTCACCCCGGCCATCCCCCGTGTGCCTGCGGAAGCCCTGCGGAGCAGGAACCCTGCAGCGTCAGCCGAAGCTGGGTCCCGGGAGCTAGGCAGGACGTTCTGGTGCTCCAGTCAGTAGTAAGTAGTCGGAGCGAGAAAGAAAGCCGCATCGAGTCATTGGGGTCCAACCCTGTCAGGTTAGTTTGCTGTCTGCACTGCTAAGGTCAGGGTGGCCGGTGTGACTGCGTTCTTGAAGGGGTTCTGGGTGAATAAATCAGTCATTAAGTGCTAGTGGAGTAGGTGGCGTATGGCAAGGTCTGAGCTGAGTGCAGCCGGCTGGAAAAGAAAGATAGATTGCTCAGCCTTTGCTTACAGGAAGGCTCTGGCCTGGCTGGGACAGCACAGAAGTGTTTGAGACAACAGCTGTGCAGAACTGCAGGTTGTGAGTGACCCTGTGACCGGGGCTGCACGGAAAGGTTAGAGAAAAGAGAAGGCAGGGCCAACCGGTCTGCCAGGAAGCCTCTGGGGAGAGGAACATTGGCCTGTACTGGGAGAATCAGCAAATGTGCCCAAGGGCAGAAAAGCCAGCACTGCAGGACAGAGACCGTGCCCTGGGCAGGGCGGGTGGGACTCAGCCGACAGCATGTTCAGGGCCTGAGGATGCCGAAGCACCCGGACTTCCTGCAGCTCTTGTGCCTGTACCTGCTGGAGCACCGGGTGTGCCCTGGTCTCCTGAGTTGTGTCCTGGTAACTCTGAGGTCCCCAAGCTCCTGCTGTGAGTCACCGGTCCTAGCACGACAGCTACAGTCACTGCTATCAGAACAGATCCCAAGGGGCAGGCTGGGAGGTGTTGGGTTTGAGACGGAGGACTACGCAGAAGGAAGTAAATGCGATAGATGAAAGTTTTGCTCTTGCCTGGACCTCACCTTGCAACCCGCGCTGCCTCTGCAGGAAGACAGAGGGGAGGGGGGTGGGGGCAAGGCGCGACTCTTCAGTGCGTTGTTTTTAGTCTTGTCTTTTACCTTCGAAGGAAGCTGTCTCTCTGACACTGCTCTTTCTGACCCCCATCCTATATTTAAAGGCTCCACATAAAATAAATAACCCAAGTTATCACTCTGTGGCAAAAGTCCCTGCGAGAGCTGGAGAGATGGTGGAGCCCTTGTCAGAATGGGCTGTGATGTTAGAGCCCCCTTAGGTCTTAGAGCTGTGCTGTCCAGCTAATTAAACACTAATGAACCAGCTTAATCACAGATGAAGTCCTCTGTTGCGCAGCCACCTTTCAAAGACACGTGTGGTGGGCGCTGCCTTGACGGACGGCGCAGGGCGGGACGTCTCCGTGACCGCAGAGAGCTCTGTCGGGAGGGAGGCGCTGCCTGTTTCTAGGTGGGAAAACGGGGGCACAGTGGACCAGGGCTGGGACTCGGGGCTCGGTGCTCTCAGCTGATCATGCAAAGCCGCCAGCAGACAAGGATTCAGACCATACATTTCAGCAGCAAGAAGGTGGCTGTCAGGAAAAATGAGTTCCCCTTGATTTTAGAAGAAAAAGATCTCTAAATCTTGGAGATGATTCCCGAGAGCTGAGGAAAGAGGAGAAGCAGTTTGTTTGTTTTTGATTAGCCACCTCCCTTCCCTTTTTTTTTTTTTTTTAAGAGGAGGAGCGTCACTGTGAGGCCACAGGGCAAGCTGGAGGGCTCCACGCCAGGGTCCGCAGAGGGGCCGGGGAGAGCCTGAGCCAGGCAGGCTGAGCCTTTGATCCCCACTGACTGTCACCCTGCAGCCGCTGCGCTCTCTCCTGGCTCCTGCAGTGCTGTTTGTTGCGCTGACCCTCCCCTCTCCAACCACCCAGATGCCCACAGCCCCTCCTTGGCATGTGCGGACACACACACACACACACACACACACACACACACACGCACGCACGCTGGGCGTGCACGCCTCCGGCTGAGCCCTGGCTTCTGTTGGCGGCTCCTCTGTCTGAACTCTGAAGCGGGGAGAACCCTGGAGTCAGCTGTGTGAGGAGTGAGTGTGGGCTCCAAAGACACCCCCACCGCCACCCCAGTCTTCCAGGCCTCCTGTAGGTTGTCCCGGCTCCTGCTGGGGTCTCAGAGAAACAGGGGCCGTGAGTTGTCCAGATACCGGAGTAGCCAGCGTGCAGCGCCCTCTCCCTGCTGCGCAAGGCCGGCTTCCGTCCAGACACCGGCGATGCAGGCGGGACTCAGGCCCTGCCTGCTCTCCAGGGCCCCGTGAGGGACAGAGATGTAGGAAGTCACTGCCGGCGGGTACGCGAGATTCATCCACTCATTCCTCTATTCAGCAGATGTCTCTGGGGCTCCTGCTCCGTGCCCAGCACTGTGCGAGGGGCCGGGACTTTAATTTTTAGCGAGACCTGCTTCTTTCTGTAAGGCACCTGCATCTAAAAGGGAAGCAGACGGTACCCGAGCAGTTACCCCACGGTGCCACAGTCTGGGCAAACCTAGGGGCCACAGGAACCGTGGGGAGGGCACATAACCTGGTGTCGGAGGCTCAGGTGTGCACAAGGCACAGCGGTGGCTCAAGCAGGGTCAGCCCTACCCGGGGTGTGTGAGGTGGAGGCTGGAGCTGATCCTCGGAGGATGGCGGGGACCGGCGGTGCAGGGCGAGGCGTGGCGAGGCGGCGGGGCCGCGTTTGGGTGGGCGCGGTGGGGGAGGGGCCGGAGGGAGAGGAAGGTGTCACACTGTGGCGAGCCCGGCCTGCCGTGCCAGGATTTCACTGGATTCAGGAGACGCGGAGAGGTTTGAAGCCTGAGAGTAACACAATCGAATCGCGCTGCGACTGCGTGGAGGACGGCCTGGCGGGTCGCAGGAGAGGCTGGCGCGGGAGGAGCCATGCGACATTGTCTGCGGCGTGTGCTGGGGGTGTCTGCGGTGACGCTGCGACGTTTACACTGGGGCTGTTGTGTGACAGCGAGGAGGACGGCAGAGGGGACACTCAGGGTCACCGTGCTGAGGTGTAACCCCGTGGAGGAAGCAGCTCACCATTGAGAGCGCCACATGCTTCAGCAGAATTCAATGGAACTTTCTAGAGAACATTTATTTATTCAATAACCCCCCCACCCCACCCCACCCCCGCTCTATTTTCCTTTTAACTCCAGAGGCCCAGGGTTGAGTTACTCAGTCTTCAGACTTTGACGGTTCACAACCCGGGAAGACCCACTTTAATTCCCGGCTCCTGTCCACCCCCCTCCTCCCGTGGGCCGCCACGTCTCACCCTGCATGTGTGTGTCCCATGGGCCGCCACGTCTCACCCTGCATGTGTGTGTCCCGTGGGCCGCCACATCTCATCCTGCATCTGTGTGTCCCATGGGCCGCCACGCCTCATCCTGCATGTGTGTGTCCCATGGGCCGCCATGTCTCACCCTGCATGTGTGTCCTGTGAAATACGCTGGGTTTGCAGGCATTTAAAACTGGCCTGGGCAGTGTCCTGTCGGGGAACTCATCCCCTCCTTGCCTGTGGCGACGCCGGTCCAGGTTGCTTGGTGCCGCCTTGTCTGCTGTTCTGAGTGGCTGTGCGGGTCTCAGGCGGTTGTCCTGGTCACTCCCCTGGGGCTGGCAAAGGAGCGCCTTGCCCCTCCCCCAGGGCCAGGACCGGGCCAGGTGCCGAGATGCCCCAGGACGGCGCTCGGGCAGACTCCCCGCTGGCGGGGGTCTCATCCTCCCGTGCAGGGGGGGCTTGGCTGCCACCGCCCCTCCCGCCTGCGTGGCAGGTGCGCGGCGGACCAGCGTAGTCTGTCTGCGCCAGCAACCGGTGATCTCAACACCTGCCACGTGTGGGTGGTATTTCTGAGAATTCTTTTACCTGTTTTGGGGGGGTTCCTGTTTCTTTTTGTTTTTTTGAATTTATAGGAGCTTTTGCATGTTGAAGACATTAGTCTCTCCTCGTTAATTTTAGCCATTAGAAGAAAAATAATGTCCCCATCTGTCATCAGTGTCTTAGCTTTGTCCATAGTGCCCTTTGCTGAACAGAAGTTTTTACTTTTCCCCTAAGTAATTAAATCTCTCTGTCTCTCCCTCTTTTGCCTTATGGTTTGTGCTTTTTAACTTTGATTTCAGAAGTCCTTCCTCATTCCTAGGTAACAAGGCTATATATAGTTTTCCTGTTAACTTTATGGTTTTACTGTTTACCTGAAGGCCTTTAATCCATTGGGAATTCAATTGTCATCACTGTTCTCATCATCAATTATACAGCGTTTACCATGTTTCACGCATTGTTTTAAATGCTTTTAACTATTATCTGTTTAAAATTTCACAACCATGATGAGGGACAGACCATTTGTATCATCATGTCTACTGCAGAAGGGGAACGAAACGCAGAGATGCCGAGTGTCCTCACGCCCTCCCCTCCCGGGACCCATGACCGGGAACAGACACTTGTAAGCACCGTCAGCCCCCGAGGGCCCCTGCGAACTGGACACCACCGGGGTCCCTGCCACTTGGGGATCACTGGGGCTGAGGCAGGTGTCGACCAGGTGAGCAGTGAAATCCAGGTTAGGGCTACGATGATGTACCATTGTGGAGAACTACAAGGTATCCACCGAGGTCTGGCCTAGCCTGGGGGTTGGAGAAATCTTCCTTAAATGAAGCTGAACTGAAATCTGGAAGATCAGGGAAGTTGACTGTGGGGGAGCAGGGAGGTAAAGAACCTTCCAGAAGGAGGAAGGAGCATATACAAAAGTCCTGATGTGGGAACAATATGAGCCCTGAAAGGCAGCGTTGTCGTGGAGCAAATTCTGCGAGGGCCGCAGGCCTTGCAGGCTCATATTCTAGAAGTAATGAAGGTCTTTCTGGCTACAGTGAAGGGCACAGACTGCACAGTAGCTAGAGGGCGTGGGGAGGCCCGTTGGGGCCATTGCAAAGGTTCGGGGAGGAAGATTGTGGCTTGGGCCCAGGGTGAGCCCCCCGGAGCTCGTGGCACCCTGGTGGGGCTGATCCACCGGGTGGGCCACAGCAGTAGCTGCGTTCCTAGCAGGGGGAGCTCTTGCCACAGGGGATCACACACGTGCTCCGCAGCTGAGCTCAGGACCGTACACTCAGGTCGGCCTAACAGGGGAGGCTGTCCCTCGGGAAGGCACACGTGGAAGGGTCGTGCCAGACTGTCTTCCAAGCCTGCGGGTGCAGACGGCTGGATAGCCGTGCTTTTCTGCAAACAAAGGAGGAAAGTGGCTGATAGAACCAGGTCCTGGTAGGGCAGGGACAGGGTCCCTATATCCTGCCCCTCAGGGTGACCTTAAGTTCAGGGAGGTTTCCTTCTCCCCTGTGGCTGTCACTGTCCACTTCAGCACAGCCTCCTGCAGGAGCCCAGTGTGGCCCTGGGTCCGTCCCCCTCAGCCACCCCTCCCGACTCAGCCACCAGCAGGATTGACAGACTCTCATTGGATTGTTTTCTTTTTTCAGATACCAAGTACTGCTGGAACCATGAAAAACTAAAGGTGTTTCACAGAAAGTAGCATTTCTACTTGAAAAAAAAAGACTACAACAGTTGACATGGATATAATTCAGAATAAATATTTTTATTTACCTATTTATTTCTATACAGTACCTTTTCCCATATTTTACCCTATATTTATCATAAAGAGAAAGCATAATATTTTATGTTAAAACATTTTCTTTGGCCTAAAATAAAGTTATTTAAAATAAATTACAATGTGCCTGTGAGCCTACCGTGCCCGTCCCTGTGGCCCCGTCCTAGCTCATTCCGGCTGCTGTGACAAAACCGCATGAACCGGGGGCTCATGACCAACAGAAATTCGTTCTCTCCCAGGTCGGACGCTGACAGGTACAAGGGGGACCAGCAGGCTCGTTCTCTGGCGAGGACCCCTTTCCTGATTAGTCCATGGCCCTTTCTCTCTGTGTCCCCACGTGCTAGAAGGCAGCTCTCTGGGGTCTTCTATGCGGGCCCTCGTCCCATTCAAGAGGGCTCTGCCCTTAGGAACGAATCATTTCCCAAAGGTCCCATCTTCTATTGATATTACCATGACACTGCAGGTTAGGATTTCAACATAAGATTGGGGGGATCTGGGCCTTCAGACCATAGCACCCCCGTGTGGCATCCTGAGATGGAGGGGGAGCCAGAGGGGAATGGGCAGGGAGGGTTTGGGCATAGGAGGGGGAGAGGAGGAGGAGGAAGGGGAATGTGAGCTGAACAACAGGTGATTCTCTTCCCTGGCCCCTGCATGGCGGCCCCTCTCTCTAGGTCACGCCTGGATCCCACTCTCTGCTCACAGCTCACCCTGGTCCCTCCCCCTGCAGCCTCTGTCTTCCCACAAGAGCAGCATCTCACCCCGCCTCCTTTCCCTGATTCTGGGGACTCTTCCACGGGGACTCCCCAGGCTTAGGGCACATTCTACATGATGCACAGAGCTGTCCCCTTTACCACCCACCTCCCCAGACCTGCACTGGCCACACCCTCACCTTGTGGTTCTGGAGAGTCCAAAGCACAAGAATCTCCCCCATGAAAGGGACATGCAGCCTGGACCCCATGAGGTCACGCCGTCCCACTGCTGAGCCTGACTCCAGCCGCCGGGGTCAGGGTGTGCAGCAAGAATGGAGCGGGGGAAACACAGTGCTCAGGACTGTGACCCACAGCCCTGAATCGAAACTTCCAGTTCTTTCTGCACATTCATTTTTGTTTCGTTATCTTCATGTGACTTCTGTCATCTGCGTGGTTGGCTTTTCAATTTTTTTAACCTCCAAATGGCTTGTATTGGCATAACACAGGACTCTGGAATCCCATTCCTTCCTGTGTCACCAGAGGCAGGTGGGCTCGTGTGCCCCAAGACACCTGCACAGGAGTGACCATAGCCACACTGCACCTAAGGACCACACACTGGGCACAGCCCAATGCATGCATGTCATTTTCTCAATCGGCCATGAGAGGGTAGACTGCTTATGACTAGAGCATTGCTCCAGAAGGTTT
This sequence comes from Lemur catta, assembly GCF_020740605.2. NCBI lineage: Eukaryota > Metazoa > Chordata > Mammalia > Primates > Lemuridae > Lemur > Lemur catta. The sequence continues at coordinate 1,471,867 of NW_025423858.1, read as the reverse complement.
ACAAATTTAACTAGGAAGCTAATGAAAATCTCACACAATAAATGTATATAAGGCAACCCACAAACCTGAAGATGCACCTTGCGGCGCATACAGACTTGTAAAACACTTGTCCAACCCCACCACCCTTCCCCCCACCTCCATCCATCCATCTATAAACACGTGTCTATATAATATTACTCCTTCTTTGTGATAAGAATCTTTTGGTCGCAAGTGGTCTGCACGTGAGACAGAAAGTAACTGAAACAGGGGAGGACATACTACAGGTGTTTGGCAGGAGGTGTCAGTGCAAATCTGTCCAAGTGGGAGGTCTCGTGATTAGCATAGCCAAGGTCAGGTACACATTATCTTCTATCCCCAAAGCACTGGGTGGTTTTTTCCTCTGGGGAACTTTGCTAAAATCCTTTATATCCTAAAAGAGCATCAAGTCAGCATAATGGCAAGCAGTTGTAACAATACTGAGGGAAAGATAAGGTTATCCTTAGAATTACATAGTAGTCTGCTTACTACACACTCTATTATAATCCTTAGTCCCCCACGTAAGACAGTCAGCAAGCCGAGGGCAGAGTGTCCCCTTGGTTCTGACTGTGTCACAGGCCCCAGCCCAGCACCGGGCACAGCAGAGGTGCCAAATACTGCTCAGTGAATGAATGCACCTGGGATGCGAGAGCTGACAGGGTGTTGAACACTATATGAAGTTGGGACTGTCTTGGAACAGCCCAGATATGAGGTCACCATAAGCACGCTCCTTGTTAACCTGCCAGGCTCTTCATTTTTAAAATATTATAATCCTTTTATTTATTATTTTAGAGACAGGGTCTTGTTCTGTAGACCAGGCTGCAGTGCAGTGGCAAGATCATAACTCACTGCAGCCTGGAACTCCTGGGCTCAAGTGATCCTCCTGCCTTAGCCTCCCGAGTAGTTAGGACCATAGGTGTGTACCAGCACACCTTGCTAATTTTTCTTATTTTCTTGTAGAGATGAGGTCTCACTCTGTTGCCCAGGCTGGTTGTGAATTCCTGGCCTCAAGTGATTCCCTCACCTCAGCTTCCCGAGGTGCTGGGATCCCAGGTGGGAGCCAACACACCTGTTGCTGGGCTCTTTAAACCTGATTGGCTTCCCATGGTGTCCCCCAGCCCAGGTGTACCTGGTCCCAGGTATCTCCCAGAATCCCTGCACTGCTTTAACTTCTCTTGCTTACTTTGGCTTCTCTGGTCATGCTCTTGTGTGTGTCTTCACGCTAGGGCTCAGGGGACACCTCTGAACCCCTTGGGCAGCCCACTGGATCTCCCTGCTCTGGCCCACCTGCCATCACCCGCTCCTGGTTCTGCACTCGACCTTGACTGCAGCATCACCCCAACTCCAGTTAGGAGACACCCCCAGTGTGCTGGCCATGGGGGCCCACGCTAGCCAGGGTAACCCCTCTCCACCCGCCTCTTCCAGCATCCTCACCTGGGGATAGGGGCTCTGATGTCTATAAATGAGTAAGGAAGAAAAGTAATCTCATGGTGGTTTTGCTAGAAAATAATTTCCAATATCTGAAAAATTACTTCGAAATTGTATGATTTAATTGCCCTGCTTCTTGGAATAAGAAAACTCAATGACAAAAGCAGAGACTACAATATTCTAATACCAATGGAAATAAAATAATTTAAACATTGTGGCCATATATATGCCTTTCTTTTATGTTTATGACACTATAATTTAAAAACATATGGAACTTAAGGTAAAACCTATTCTGCATTCTAAGGATGCCTAGATTAAGAAAATTCTGTAATTTATTTCCTTGTAAACATCCCTTTTGACACAAATCGAAGTTAAGAATTCAACTGCTCACATCTTTGCTTTTCCCAGGTGGGGCAGTGAGGGCCCAGAGACAGGGTGTGGTTCGCCCAGTGTCACCAACCCCTTCAGCAACCGACCCTGAGAGAATAGACAAGCTCTTTTTCCGCTTAGTGTCTTCAGATTCCCAGCCAATGGTTTTTAAATAGTAGGTTCTCTGTGAATCCAATCAGAACTGAACTGAAGTGATCAGAATGGAGCAATTCCATAAGGTTTGAGAGTTCCTTTCAGCTAGTGGCAGGTTCAGCTTTGTTTCTGGTGAACCATGTCAAAATAAAATGTCTTGAGCCCCATAATTTGACACAAACAAGTCTTCTTTTCTGACACTGAGCAGAGAGGAATTACGCTGACAGTTCTGATTAGCCTCCTGCTTCCTCTCTGAGAAGCGGTGCTCTGACACCACCTGGGCTGGGCTCAGAGCAGCCCACGCTGTGATGTTATTTACCAATTACTGAAAGCGGGAGGCCAGCTCTGCTGCCCCGCCCAGACACTAGCAGGGACTTCAGAGGACCTTCATCCCCCGCCAGAATGGCTGGACCCAGACGGTCTCTGAGGCTCACTTCCCTCTTGGTCAATTGCGAGTATGAGATTTATGAGTATTAAAGAGCTTCACCGTTAGAAGGTAGGCCTTTCAGAATATTAGATTCTACGGAACTAAAGCTTAATGACAGGATTTTATTCATAAAGCAATAATGGCACGGACAAATAAAGCTTGATATAGCTCTAAATTAGTAGTGGTGTTTTCATTGAACAATTAATTTTAAGGTGAGAGTGCCTAAAAAATATATGTTTCTAGGAAATGAGCATGCCTGGTGAATTCTACCCTGTCTCTGATGATGCTTGAAAGGTCTGCTCTTCTGGATGAAGAACAGAAATAAATTATGTCAATGTATCATGAAATATACAATTGCATGATAATTCTGTTGTATCTTTCCATTTATTTGTATCTTTAACTTTGTTGTTAATGTTTTATAATATTCAGTGTACAGATATTTCACCTCCTTTGTAAAATTTATTCTTCAGTATTTTATTCTTTACGGTGCCACTGTAAATGAGATAGTTTTATTAGTTCATTTTTCAGATAATTCATTGTTAGTGTATAGAAACTCAACTGATTTTTATATTTTGATTTTGTATCCTGCAAATTTACTAATTTTTTTCATGATTTCTAATCATTCTTTGGTGGATTCTTTAGGGTTTTCTTTTTTTTTTTAAGTTGCATTTTTTTTCTTATTTAATCTAAATTCTTTTTTTTCTTTTTTATTTCAGCATATTATGGGGGTACAAATGTTTAGGTTACATATATTGCCCTTGCCCCACCTGAGTCAGAGCTTCAAGCGTGTCCATCCCCCAGATGGTGCTCACTGCACCCATTAGGTGTGTATATACCCCCCCTCCTGCCCCCTCCAATTTGCCCAACACCTGATGAGTGCTATGACTATATGTGTATTTATGTGTTGATCAGTTAAAACTAATTTGATGATTAGTACATGTGGTGCTTGTTTTTCCATTCTTGGGATACTTCACTTAGTAGCATGGGTTCCAGCTCTATCTAGGATAATACAGGAGGTGCTATATCACCATTGTTTTTTGTGGCTGAGTAGAACTCCATGGTATATATATACTACATTTTATTAATCCACTTATGTGTTGATGGGCACTTGGGTTGTTTCCACATGTTTGCAATTGTGAATTGCGCTGCTGTAAACATTCTAGTGCAGATGTCTTTTTTATAGAATGTCTTTTGTTCTTTTGGGTAGATGCCCAGTACTTGTATCTCTTTGAGGTATCTCCATATTGCTTTCCACAGAGGTTGTACTAGTTTATTTAAATAAGCCACAATTTTTGGATGTTAATGTTATTTCCAACTTGTCTATACCATAATGATCTTTGATGGCTATCACTTCACATACATCTTTGAATAATTTTCTGATTTTCTTGGGATAAACTCCTAGAAATGAATTTGTATAACAAATTACTCCAAAATTTAGGACTTAATACAATAGACATGTGTTATCTCACCGTTTCTGTGGGGCAGTGATCTGAATGCATCTTAGCTGGGCGCCTCTGGCTCAAGAGCTCTTAGGAGGTTGCAGTCACGCTCTCAGCCTGGGCTGTGATCTCATCTAAGGCTTGATGGAACAGCTACAGTAAACTGGATAGAGAGATGATATTGAACTGAGCATTATTTCTGAATCACAAATCAAAATTTGGCCTGTTAACTTTGGAAAGCTGTTACATTTACTGGGTCTTTGTTCCTTCATTCAAAATATGACAGATTTCTGTCCCCTCTTTGCTTATGATTCTAATAATCTGTGATTTATTTAAAGAACTTTTATTTCCCAATTCTTGTAATTAGCTGGCCTTCTCCCTAACATCTAATTTTCTTTGTGTTGCCATCTCTTTTTCTTCTTTAGACTACTTTTTTTCATATCTTTTATGTTTCATTTAAATACTGCTTTTTTATGTCTTACACATCTAATTGTTTTCCTTTTATTTTTAATTGGCATATAATAAGTGTACATATTTATAAGACAGAGAGTGATATTTCGATACATGTATACAATCTGTAGTGATCAAATCAGGGAAATTAGGATATCCATCACCTCAAACACTTATCATTACTTTGTGCTATGAACATTCAAAATCCTCTCTTCTAGTTTTTTGAAAATATGCACTAAATTATAATTAGCCGTACTCACCCTACATTGCTGCAGAACACTGGAACTCATTCCTTCTAACTGGCCATAATTTTGTATCTGTTAACCAACCTCTCCCTATCTTCCCCTCTCCCTACCCTTTCCAGTCTCTAATACCCACAATTCTATTCTCTACGTCCATAAGATCAATTTTTTTAGCTCTTACATATAAATAAGAATGTGTGATATTTATCTTTCTGTGCCTGACTTATTTCGCTTAACATAATGTCCTCCAATCTCATCCATGTTGCCATGAATGATAGGATTTCTTTCTTTTTTTTTTAAAGAAGGGGTTTTTGGTGTTTTTATTTATTTATTTATTATAGAGACAAGGTCTCGCTATGTTGTCCAGTCAAGTGTCTAACTCTTGGCCTCAAGCAATTCTCTCCCCTCTGGCTCCTAATACACTAGGATTGCAGGCATGAGCCACCATGCCTGGCCTCATTCATTTTTGTGGCGAATAATAGTTCATCTTACATGTACCAATTTTTTCTTTATTCATTCATCTGTTAATGTATATGTAGGTTCATTCCATACCTAAGCTATTGTGAATAGTGCTGCAATAAACATGAGGGTGTGGAGGTTTCACTTTGGTATCCTGATTTCCTTTTTTTTTTTTTTTTTGGATAAATATCCAGTAGTGGGATTCCTGGATCATATGGTAGTTCTAGTTTTAATTTTTTGAGAAACCTGTATGCTGTTTTCCATAATGGCTATACAAATTTACATTCCCATTAACAGTGTATAAGAATTCCTTTTTCTCTGCATCCTCACCAGCATTTGTTATCTTTTGTCTTTTTAATAATAGTCATTTTAACTAGGGTGAGATGATACCTCATTGTGGTTTTGATTTGCATTTCCCTGATTGCGGGGAGTTAGCTGCGCTCCCCGCAAAGGGGGTTTTGTCTCTTTCTTCGGATCAGGTCTCTAAGTTGACCACGCCAGTTTGCGGGGAGTTAGCTGCGCTCCCCGAAAAGGGGTTTTCTCTTCCGATCAGGTCTCTCAGGCAGGGGTCATCGCAAAGGATGAAAAAATAGTAGGAAACAGAAATAATAGTAATAATACACAGAGCCAAAGATATAGTTTATAAAGTAAAGGTTTATGAAAATAGATAAAGGAGGGTATCCGGATGGGGATATTTCCTCCCACCAGAAATATCTCCCAAACTGGAAATCCACACAGGTATTATATAGGGTAGATACAGGCTCCCGTTGCCAAGGGCAACAGGATTTACATACTAACAGGCAGTTTGCTTTAGGGTCAAAGTCTTCTAAAAGGCTACTACAGATCCTTCAACTAACTCTAACTAGGGGAACAATGAGTTGTAAAATCTTCTTGGGGCAAACTTCTAAGTTTTCTGATAAGGCTATTACTTTAGAAAAAAACAGAGACATCTTGGCTCCGGTGATTGTGTTCTTGGAGACAGAGATGATCTCAGAAGTCAACATGAGCTGTGCTTTGTGTTAATTACTTTAACCGCATGGCTCCTTCTGGGCCCGGCGTGGGCATTAGCATATCTCTCTGATCAGCTCTCATCTCCGGGGGTCCTTGCCAGCTCTGGCAACCCATGGCTCTAGGAAGAGGCCTGCCTTGTCTTTCAAAACAGGTGAGAACCATAGGCCCAGTTTACAGCTGTCTCTTTGAAGTGCAGCTTTTACTGACCAAGGAGACGCCCTCCTGAGACAAGGCAGCTTTTGAACTAACACATTTCTTTTTTCTTTAAGGCAAAGCCTTATTTGACTTCTGAAATCAAATCTTATCTCCAGAAATACAGGGGGCATTTCTATGACTCAGTATTCTTAGGCTCAACACCTGATTATTATTGATGTGGAGCATTTTTTCATTTATTTGTTGGCCATTTGAATGTCTTCTTTGGAAAAATGTCTATTCAGGTCCTTTGCTCTTTTTAATGGGATTATTTGGATTTTTTTACTGTTGAGTTGTTTGATTTCCTTGTATATTCTGGCTACTAGTCCCTTATCAGATGAATTGTTTGCAAATATTTTCTTCCATTCTCTTCACTCTGTTGATCATTTCCTTTGCTGTGCAGAAGCATTTTCTTTAATATAATCCCATTTGTCTATTTCTGTTTTTCTTGCTGTGCTTTGAAGTCTTAGTGTAATTTTTTAATTTAAAAATTTGAATTTTTTAGGAAGTTTCTGGGAAAGATAAAATTAAGAAAAATATTCAAGGCTGCTCTTCATAGTCACTCTACACAAAATTCTTAATTTCTGAATGTTGTCAACTAATATAAAACCAAAGTTTTCAAAACTCCAACAGTCTGTCGGCCAAATAACACATTTCTACAGGCTGGATTTGTCTGAGATCTGAAGGCTTCTAGGTTTTTACTTGGCACTAAACAATGCTGCAAAATAAATTGTGTGTGTGTGTGTGTGGTGTGATCCCATTTTTCTGGTATCATCACATTAAATTTTTAAACCAGATTTGAAAACTGAAAGTATTTAAAGTGTCAATTAATGGCAACATGGCCCAGGAGACAGGCTGCATATAATGACTCTGTGGTTAGAAGTCTAGCCCTAGGACTGATTTATTCAGTGACCTTGAATAAGGTCATTAACCATGAGTTTTGCTTCAGCATCTGCATCTGTAACACAAAGATAGCAACTGCTAAGCTCCTGTGAGGAGAGCTAGCTGAAGGGACTTCAAACACTTAGCTCACTCTCAAAAAATGCATGCAAGAATTCACGTAATCTGTCTGTTATTTTAAAGTTTGTTTCATTTGAACAATTTTCACAAAATTTGCCAAAATTATGAGTACACTAGAATGCCAGAAAATGACACCTATACTCTTATCAACCGAGTGTAAACTTTCACATCCGTTGTAAAACAAACAAACAACTTCAGATACTTGTTTATAAATTACAGCATACATTTTCCAACAAAGAATATCTCTGTGGCCAGTCAATATTTGTTTTTCAATCCCTAGGATCTTAAACTAACTTCCTTATAAAGCATGGTAGAAAAATGCAAACATATTCAATATTTTCAGTCTCATTCTGCATAGGCAAATAAATTGAGGGAAGAAACTAATATTTACTTCTCTGCTTATCCACTCAGGTAGCTGGATTTGAAATTTTGAATATGAGTTATCTGCATATGATCCTTCAGTGAAGGCTATGAAGGATGCTCGTTTACGCTGCTATGATTTATAGGAGGACACATTCAGTTACCTCTAACAGGCCCTTTTTTGTTTTGATGCCAAAATATATTTAATATTCCTCTACTATATTTGTTAAACCTAAATGTGTGCTGCACAGATATGCAAAATAATTATAATTGTAATAGTTTTGGTTTCATACATTTTATATACTCTACATTTTATATACTCTACTTTTATATACTTACTACATAGCATGTGGTACCTTGTTTCTTCTATTCATCTGTACAAAACTCTTTTTCTTTCTTGATATTCTTTATTTTCAATTGTTAGTAACTCCCTCCATCTCATCCAACCTATCAATGACATTAAAAGATAATCCTTGTGATTATCTTTTGCAAACTTTGTGATTTTTCTTCTGCATTATAAATCAGTTGACTGCTCCTCTTCACCCCTATAGCTACTTTCTCTAAAGAATATACAGCGTTTATCTTACAAAAGCAGTGTGCACACTTCATTTGTCACGCTTTGCAAGTACTGTGACATATTCCCCACTTCACTCTCACTGTTCACCTCTACCTCTTCCTCTTTAGCCAGAGATCACCTGCTCCAAAAATTTCACCCGTTTTGGGGCTACATTTTTATTTGCATTCTTTTCTTGGCATCCTGCTGCTTTATATAGATCTGATTCAGTTGGCATCTGGGTACATTCCTGACCCTCCACCCTCCCACCCACAGCTCTCTGGCTACTCTGCCCAAGCCCATCTTCTGACTGCACCCTTTGTCTCCCTCGCCCACTCCCAAACTCCGTCCCTTGTTTTTCATTGACCTTTAGGCTCGGAACTGCCTCCCACGAACATTCATAAACCTCCTTACTGCGCTGCCTTGAATCGTGTCCCCAGAAGAGCTTTCCAGGCTGTGAGTGTCCCTGTTTTCTGTCTGCGTGTTACACTCGGGGCTGTTCCAGCCCGTGTATGGCAATTCGCTTTCCTTCCCTGAAAGGTTTTGTTTAGTGCTTTAATTTTTTCTGGGTACTTTTTTTTAAAAAATAGGAATAATCAGGAAATCTGCATCGATATATGTTAAATAAACATGCATAACTTTTTAGTAAATAAAGCAAACATATGAGCAGAAATGATACTATTGCCTGATAGTCATATGGAACAGTGATGATAGAATTAAAATTATTCTTCACACACGGGAAACTTACATCTTTGATGTAGTATTTTAGTAACCACTGCTGTCAGGAATTTTGAAATTTTTAATAAAAGTGCCAGGTTGACACACTAAAAGGTTTTCGAAAACTGTCTTTATGCTAGGCATAAGAATATCTCATTGTTAGAATCCTTGAGCACTTTCACTCCGTACAGTATATGACTTGAATGAAAGTGTAAGCCTTTAAACCATTTTGAAAGCAGATACTGTTATTAATATATATTTTTCAACTAGAGCAATTACCAAACCAGCTTTTGGAGGCACTTTGTCATGTACTTGATGCAATAAGCCTTCTGTGCGGTTTTGAATATCTTGAATTCTGTACCTGTGTATATCAATTGTGATCAGATATAAACTAAGCACAAAAATAATAGTAATCAATAGAAATTATAAGCCATGGACTCATTGCAAATGAAGGTCATGGGGCAGGCGACAACTCCCTCTTTTCTTGATGGCTCCACTCTTCGGAAAGACTGACACTAAATAAATCATTCATCACCTTGCCCAAGGGCTCAAAAATAAAGATGGCCTTTGTCCTGAACTGTAAAAATAGCAAAGAGGAAATGTGAAGGTTCAAGGTCCTCATCATTTGGTGTCCTCCAATCATTCCATCAAGTACCATGGCCCCTCTCTCTCAACTTCTGTTGCACTTTTTTTTAGGGACAGAGTCTTGCTCTATCACCCAAGCTATCATAGTCACTGCAGCCTTAAACTCCTGGGTTCAAGCGATCCTCCTACCTCAGCCTCCCGAGTAGCTAGACCTACAGGAACATGCCACCATACCCAGCTATTTTTTTTTTTATTTTTATAGAGATGGAGTTGCACTATGTTGCTCAGGCTGGTCTCAAGCTCTTGGGCTCAAGTGATCCTCTCACCTCGGCCTCCCAAAGTGCTGGAATTACAGGCATGAGCCACTGTGCCCAACCTAAATTTCTGTTGCATGTACACTCTGTGCCACTTATTGTCACAGTTAACCATTCCGTCTTTTCTTTCTCTCATGTTTTTGTCTTCCTGCCACATTCTTATGTGGAATTGCTAAAGCCAGGAACCATAGAGTATATTAACCACTCTTGGCAACTTGGCATTAGTACAATGCAAATGGGAGGTACGTTAATGCATTGAAGACACACCTACTACGTGCCAGGCACTGAGTGGGGTCCTAGAGATACAATGGTAAATGAGACACTGTCTTGTTTTCAGAGGACTGAAATCTAGTGGGATAGAGACACACAAGCAAATGGACAAGTACCATAAAATATGTGTGGGGGCTAATGGGAAACTTCCCCTTTATCCTCTGAAGGTTTGCTAAAAATCAACTGATGAAAGGCAGATGAATAGGAGAAATGGCAGACACATTTATTAGCATGCACGGGGGAAATTAGAGTGATTACTCCACCATGCAATGGGGTACAGATAGCTTTATCTTAGGGAAAAGGGAGATGGGAAGTGTGGATGATTTTAGGGGAGTAATAAATTATCTTTAGGAGGATTCAATGGGCTTGAAGAACATACAATGGCCTGAGACCCACAGGGAAACAAAACTGTCCTGGAGGGTGTTGACAGACTTCAGTCTTTCTTCCTGCAATATGAGTTTGGTTCATGAAAACTCAGGAAAGGGACTAGAGCTAATTATTTTCTTCTTTGGTGGGTCTGGACTTTCAGCAGAGAAGGGAACTTCAGAGAACAACTTCATCCTGTGCTTTGGGAGAGAAGGAGGATGGAGAGACTGAGAGACAGGGGATTCAGGTGGGTGGGTAGGGGGATGTGGGGTGCAGGTGTCAGAGAGACCTTGAGGTTTATTCTTCAGTTGAGCATGTCAAAGCACCATATTTTGGAGTATTGGTTTCTGGGCCCAACATGTGGTAGGTGCAATTGAAGCCAAAATTAGGGGTCCTGAGAACACACTTGGAGGAACTTGAGCTGTTCATTAAAAGTCCAGGATGAGCTCCTGGATGAAGTGACTTCTAATCTGCAGTCTGAAGAGGGATGGGACTTAGCACAGTACATAAGGGTGGAGGGGGAACAGAAAAGTTTTCCAGACCATGTTAATGGCATCCCCAGAGGTGAGAAAGACTAGAGAGCACACTAAAAGGACAATAAATATTAATAAGTCCCTCAGTATATTTGGAGTTTCTAACAGTGGTGGTGTGATTTATGTATCTGTGGATACATATTATATATTAATAAAATTAAACAAGTTTCAGCATCAACTCTATTCAAATTTTTCTTTTTATTAAAGTACTTTTTAAAAAAAACCAAACATCTTGTTCATATAATAAGTGGAGGGACTACAGGGAGTTTTACTGAGGCAATTGTATTTAATGCTCTTAACTCCTTCTAGGATATATTCCAAAATAGCATAGAATGACCTATCTTCAAAAATGTTTAGTGATCTAGATTCCTTCCTGCAATTCTGTTGAAAGCAAAGAAGTCAAAATAACCTGACTTGCAATGGGATTTGCTACTCAGTCTTTGAAGTTATCAGAAATTTTTATGAGAGATGTAATGTACAAGCAGGCAATGGCCAGACCATATATGACAGTAGAACTCTGACCCACAGCTTCTACAGCAACTAGTCCAGGATGCCAACCAAACCACCACCTCTGCAGCAATTGCTCAATGGTAAGTGACTACCAGCTTCCCTATCCCCTCTCCACGCCCCTCTACTGAGTGCTACCATCTACCTTCTCATAGCAGGCTCCTCCTTGTGTTCACATCCTACCATAAATGTCATTTCTTCAGAGGAGCTTCTTTGACCACCCTCTCTTAAGTAGCTACCTAGTCCATTATAGATTCTCAGCATGGCATGCTCTACTGTCTGACATTTCCCCTTCCTCTGCTTCCTTCCCTCTTTTCCTCATTATTTCTCTTTTCATCTCTTCCCAAATGAATGTCAACTTCATGACCACTGGAACCATTTTATCTGAAAACTTAGAACAGTGCTCAGTCCATAGTTTGACACTGAATGTATATTTGCTGAATAAATAAATAGGAGGAAAAAAGAGAATGTCAAGAAGTTGAGGACATTCTTACCTAGTGGCTTGTGAATTTCTCTGTGAAGTAGGAGGCTAAGTTACCTATTGAGACTAAAAGTAGAGTTTTGTAAGGGGTGTGAATGGAAGACAGTGATGAAAAAAAGAGCATAGATTAATTATGGAGAGCAATTAGACCCCAGCATACTAAAGATACAGTGAATGGATGAATGAGAGCATGTCATTCAGCTGTCATTATTTTGAAATGGGTTTCTGAGAAATTGAGCTATGTTTAGTCACATGGTATCTTTGGTAGATGGAATGATAGCCCTGAAAGATGTCCATAATCTAATCCCCAGAACCTGTGAGCATGTTACTTTATATGATGGACCCTTTTGTAGAAATGAGTAAAGTTTAAGGATCTTGAGATGGGAAGATTATCTTGGTTTATCTAGGCAGACTGAATGCAATCAAAAGGGTATTTATTAGTGAAAATGGAGACAGGAAAGTCAGAGTGAAAAAAGGAGATCTGAAGACAAAAGCAGTGGTCAGAATGAAGGAAGGGAGGAACCACAAGCCAAGGACTACATGTGGCTTTTAGAATCCAGAAAAGGTAAGGACACGAATTCTTCCCTAGAGACCCAAGAAAGAACACAGCCCTGTGACACCTTGATTTTACGACTTCTGATCTCTAGAACTGTAAGATAATACCTTTGTGCATTTTAAGGCACTAAGTTTGTGTTGACTTATTTCAGTGGCAATAAGAAATTAATACACCTTCAGTTCTATGTAGACTGTACTTCTTTCTCAAACTGTAATGTGCAATGCTGTGGGACCTTGTTAAAATGCAGCCCCTGATTCAGTAGTTTTGTGGTGGTGAGGACTGAGATTCTGCATATTTAACAATTTCCCAGGTGAGACCAGTCCTGTTGGTCCACAAACCACACTTGAAAGAGGAAAGATCTAGATGGTACTGTCAAGACAAATGAGAGAAATAGTCATCATGGGCATACAGCATGTATGTCTTTTGTCTGTGTAGTTCTTGCAAGTTTATAAATTATTTTTGCATTTTATAAACATGGAAATGCAGTAAGGAAGATATTGATATTTCCTTTCCCTGCCAAGGATAAGGATATTCAGAAAGGGTAAGTGATCAGCCTAGGCTGCACAGATGGTCATTATATTAGGCTTATGACAAAAATCAGGCCTTAAGCTCAAGTTTTTGTTTCCAAATTCTTTTAATTTTACAAAGTTAATGTTTGAAATCAAGATCTGGTGTCAATGAATTCGGAAGCATCAGCGTTACTCAAGGATGGGAAGTACAAAGTACCTGCCATTAAAGGACCAACAGAGACAACTTCCTGTTTCCTGAGTGGACTTTGGCTCAGGGTTTGATGAAACCAAGAGCTTTCTCCCCTTAGGGTGGCTGTTTCTCCTTGTTTCCTTGATGGGGAATCTTTCAAAAAGCCAGAAAGGTATCACAAAGTGGCTTACAGGTGCTGGAACATCTCATTCTCTTCTCCCTCCCCCATCCGTAGAGTTCACGTACAACGTGACCCCTCTTGGATCCAGGTCAGGATGAAAGCAATTATATTTGACAAACCGTATGCATACCCTGGTGAAGGATGCCCTGTCACCAAGGGGCTAGAAGATTCCTATGAATTTTTCTACAGCATTTATCAACATGGCATTGAAACAATTCTCCCAGGGAATATTCTGCCACGTAAAACTAACATCAAGTAGTTTTATGAACCACCTCAAACAACCAAATCAACACACCTGTGATCTGTCTTTCCCCATCCAGGTGAGTAAGGCAGGAAAAATCCAAAGAAAAGAGGATTCTATAAGATTTGATTTGGCACACAAAATGAAGAAAACTTCAACAAGCCTAAACAAAAAAGAGGGTGAAGAGATTAATTCTGAAAGATGACTGAGGAAGCTGAAATAGGTCATTGGATCATTCACTTGTGCATCAGATGCTGTGACCTCTCTTCCACGAGGGAAGAAATCTGGTCCTCCTTGTATACTCTGGAATTTGACATCAATTTCTGTAGCTGCTTAAGGATTGTGCATCAGATGTGCTACTTAGTAGCTTTCAGGAACCAGGGACTAATTATACCATATTCTATTTTCTATTTTAGAAGATAACTAACTTTTAAATGAAATGGCCAAGAACCTTCTCATAATCCTTTCGTAGCGGGCACTCTCTTTGTTTTTAACTTTATATGAAGTAATGTTTATGAATAAAGCTTATTTTGTCTTAAAAAAAAAGAAAGGACCAATAGGAACTCCTGTGGAATTTAACTGACATAAGAATGGATGGAAAACAGAGATAAACTGTTACATGAGTTTTGCATTTTGAGACTTGACCAAAATGGGAATCATGTTTCAGATCATCTTGGACATGCACGTGAGACAATTTGCTTTGATCCAGCTAACTTGATAGTGAATAAGTATAAATTTGAGACTTTTTGTCACTCTACTATCTCTCTTTTCCCTGATACTTTGTATTGTGTTCAGTCAGCATGTATCGAGCACCTACTGTGTGCCAAGGCACCATGCCAGATATGACAAAAGCGAATACAAATAAGATGTTGTCCCTGCGGTCTGGGATTTCACTGGATGGTAGAAAGGAGAAATAAATACAAAAAAAGCAAAAGTAAATTTTTATATATACTATTCTAGAAAAACTTTGAAAGATTGGAGGAAGGGTTTATTAATTCTAGAAAAAGAGGATTTAAATATGAGGGGTTATGTTTTATATTGTATCAGGGGCAATGTTGTATATACCAAAAAGTCTATTGAGATTTGTGAAAAATTAATGTTCAATTTATTAAAGTCACGAATTCAAAGATCCTAATTCTTCCTGAAGTGTTAAAGTCCTTAATATGATACAGCATTTTTATTCTATTTTGAGAAATTGTTCACTATCACTTCTAGGGAGCCTGTTATTAATGCTAAATCTGGCCTCATTTATAATCTTTATGCCTTTAAACCTTAAACTGCATTTGCAAATTTAATATATTCCATTTCCTTCAAAAGCATTTTGATCTAGTAAACAAAACCTCCCTGAATACTCAGTAATTCTTATAAATGTAATAAATTGAATTTACAAATACAGTGAAATTTAAGTTCACATAAATGTTCCAAGTCAGGAAGATTTCATCTTAAAATCACAAGTCTAAATCAATTGCTCCATCTCTGATTTTAGAGTTACAAAGCTGAAGTTCTAGTAGACAATTTATTTTACACATAAGAAAGAAATTTATGAATATTTTTTAACATAAAAGTATTAATCGTATGGTCTTGATTTTCCTAAACATTTAGCATCTTCCTGAAGCTGAGAAGATGCTTACTCACTAAGAAAGACAGTTACATATGTCAAGGTAGAGTAGACCAAACTTATAATAAAACATTGGGCATTAACTTTAACAAAGCCTATATGTTATTTATTCTCTCAGTTAATTGTTAAATAAACTACATGTGGTTCTGATTCCTTAGTCCCCATCTATTCTGTTGTCATTCAAATGCCTCAAATTGATGAACTACTCTGTATATGATGTTATATAGATGTCTGGTTAGCTATACTGCAAATTCACAACTGCAATCAAGATTCTCATGCCCAACACAAAAAACAAGATACCAGCACCTTTTCCCAATAGTCCCTTTTTTTTTTTTTTTTTTTGAGACAGAGTCTCACTCTGTCACCCTGGCTAGAGTACAGTGGTGTCATCATAGCTCACTGCAACCCCAAACTCCTGGGTTTAAGTGATCCTCCTGCCTCAGCCTTCTAAGTAGCTGGAACTACAGGCACAGGCCATGATACCCGGCTGATTTTTCCATTTTTAATAGAGACAAGGTCTTGCTCTTGCTCAGGCTGGTCTTGAACTTTTGAGCTCAGGAGATCCTGCCACCTTGGCCTCCCAGAGTGCTAGGATCACAGGCATGAGCCACCACGCCCAGCCCCCAGTAGTCTCTTAATGGGACATTTTCCTAGGTTTGCTAATGAGCAAGGCCGGAAGCCTAAATTTGAAGTCCTTCTGAGGATAATCCATTCAACATAGACATTCATTCTTTTTGTTTTCTAATGCTGCTGTAATAAATTACCACAAATTTAGTGGTTTAAAACAACATGCCTTACAGATCTGGAGGTCAGACGTGTTAAAACCAGAGTGTCAGGAGGGCTCTGTCCTTTCTGGAGGCTCCATGGGAGCCTTTGTTTCCCTGCCTTTCCCAGCCTTGGCAGGCTACCCACAGTCCTTGGCTCATGGCCCCTTTCTCATAGCGCCCTGCCTTCTGCTTCTGTCTTGCATCTTTTACTCAGACTCTTCTGCCTCCCTTTCAATTATAAGGACCCTTGTGATTACACTGAGCTCACCTGGGTCGTCCAAGCCACTCTCCCCATCTCAAGGTCAGCTGATTAGCAACCTAAATTCCCCACTGCCGTGTAACATAGTTATTAATATTCACAGGTGCTGGGGATTAGGACACTGACATCTTTGGGGGCTGTCATTCTGCCTTCCAGTGTGGGCCCATGTAACCATGACAGACCCTGTGACCCTCCTATGCTGGCCACAGCTGGTTGGGTCAGGGCGGAACTAGAAATTGGTGGCACAGTCTGTAGTTGGAATGAGTCGGACATTGCTGAGTGCTCGGAGTGTAAAGTCATGTAAACCTGGCCTTGCTCAGCCATTTTGGGCCATATACACACTGTTTAGTAAACAGAGAAAGCAGGACATGGCAGATACAAAGAGAGGTAGAGGCAAGACACAGAGCAGAGACAGAGGAAGCAGCTGCCTGCTGATGTCTGGGTCACGGGATAGAGCCCAGGGTCCTTTGTTTCCTGTCCACAGAGCTCCATGCACATATGTACCATATCCTTGGATGAAAACCCTTTTGCCTGGACCCTGAGTGGATTTTGGCTCCTCCTAAGTACATGTTCCCTGTCTCAGACTATTTATACATATGCAAAGGAATTAATCATTGATTACGGAATTGGGAAATAGAAAACAGTTAAAACTTGGGTTCGAATTGAGTTTCCCGCTCTGCAATTTTCTTTCCAATGTATCTTTCAGACCAGTGATAAGGGGGTAAAAGACTCATGAAGAAGAGCTTCCTTGCTGAAGACTGAGGTGTCTGATGCTCCCTGTCCCTCCCACTGGCAGTTAATACATTTTTGGTTCATTTTTGCAGCTTAGCAATTTAAAACAAAAAACAAAACATTTTATTCTCTTTAGCTCATCTCTTTTGAAAAAGAAAAATTAAGGTTTTTGGGGCCAAGGGATATTTGAAATTTCTAGTGTGTACAGTAGCTGGCCAGTTCCTGTGAATAAAACATGACAATTAAATCCCGACTAGAGGCCCTTTCCTTCCTCATCTTGCCCAGCGAGACAAGCTCATTCCTGAGCTGCCGCGCCCTGCGTGACCTCGGAACATTCATCCCTGGAACCACTTTGGTTTTGCTTTTGGACCCGAGAGGTGAGTTGGATTTGGACACACAGATGCTGCAGAGTGACAGGATTTAGGCCATTTCCCATCAGGAAATCACTGCCTCTGAGCTGAGGCTTAAAGTGAGAACTATTGATTTTTTAAATGATACTTTTTAATAAAGGGTTTTGTGGAGATATAATGTACAAATCGTACATTCACCTGTTTTAATTTAGTAATTTTTAGTATATTTATAGAGTTGCGTAACCATCACCACCATCTCATTTTAGACTATTTCCACCCCAGCCCCCCAAACTAAACTCATGTCCATTTACACTCACTTTTCCATTCCTACCCCCCGCCCTGGGCCACCCCTTGTCCACTCTCTGTCTCTATTCATTTGCCTTTTCTGGGCATTTCATATAAACGGAATCATAAAAGATAGGGAGATAGGGTCTTTTTTTGTCTTTTTCCTTTTTTACTTCACATAATGTCTTTGAGGTTTATCCATGTGGCAGCATGTATCAGTATTCCCTTTTTATTGAGAAATAGTATCCCATTGCACAGATATACCACATTTGGTTTATCCATTCACTAAAATTATGGATTTTTATTATTAGATCATGCCCAGAAAATGAATTTTGAGGAACGTGCCAGAGATAGTCAGATTTGGGGTATCCAGTATGGATGTATGTTTCCCTTTGTTATATTTGGGGATTCTCAGATAAGCATTCCTTCCCTGCAGTGGACTCAAGGTGGAGCTCAGCTTGAATCTTGTAGTTAGGGGTCCTGGGTACACTGACTCAGGACGATCTTTCGTAGCTCACCTCTCTGAGGCTGTGGTAGTGAAATCATCATTTAAAGGCAGGAAAATCCCGGAGCAATCAGAACAATGCTTACCCCTTGGCATTCATCTGAGGATGGCATCAGTAGAGGGTCTCTGCTGACAAGGCGACAGTTCCTTACACTCAGCAACAAAGCTTGAGAATGTCTAGCTCCTCACGCCCGGCAGGCTTCCTTTGGGTTTGGTGAATTAACAATTCTGCCTTTCTGCATTTCCAGGGTGCCTTGGTTATAAGAGGCCTGGAAATATTTGGGTTATGTAACTGGCTCTTATTTCCTCTGCTTCACATTCATTGAGCAGCTAATATGCGCCAGGCCATTTGCATACATTGTCTATGGCCTTGCAATGATCTTGTAGTGTAGCTGCTATTATATTTATTTTTCAAATGGGGAAATGGAACCTCACAGAGATTACGGGAAGAGGAGCCCACCTGTTCAGTCTGAAGGTGCTCCCAGGGTGATTTCGTGCGCCTCTGTTACTATACTCCATACCATTGCTTGCCTCACACCCTAGCTACATAAATAGTTGCTAGGATCAGATAGTCCTTAAAAGGTATTAAATAATTAATATTCCATTCTGTTATATTGAAAATAGGTGATAAATGGAAATATAAAATATTAAGAGACTACCCAGGATCTTCGATGCTGTGAAAATAGGGGAATAGATTCCGAGGCATAGAACTACCTTACCATTTGCTCTTATCGATAAACTACTTGGCTTCCTAACTTTGATTCCCACTTTTTTCTCTGCCCAAATATTTGTCACACGTTTTGCTTGCATGAATCCTTCTCACCTCCGTTTCTTAACATGAATATCAGGGTCTCCAAGAGGCTTCCTCTGACCACCCTCATTAAAGTAGGTTATTCCCTTTCTTAGAGCATCCATTCTTACCCTCCAAAGCCTTGATCACAATTTGTAATGATGTGTTTATTTATTGTCTTGTTCATTGTCTGTCTTGGCCTTGGCCAGTTGTACTCCAAGTTCCCTGAGGACAGGGAGCAAGTGTGTTTTGATCACCCATATAACCACTTGCTAGCGTAGTATTTAGTACTTAAATAATCTCAATGGATCATGAACCAAATCAGCAGTAAAACAAAGAGGTTGGGCTTTAAGCAGTGCCTTCTAAGCCCCCTCTCAAGTTCTTCAAATACCGAAAGGAATCGCCACTTTGTGGAAGTTAAGATAACACATCTTACAGACCAGCAGGTTGTTGGGTACAAAGGGATTGAGGTGTACCCTGCCCACTTCATCCCTGCAGCTGAGACTAACTGAGTTGGAAGCTCTCTAACCTATCACTGCATGAGGCCTGTAAAGCTATGGCCTCTATGGAGAGAAGTTAGCATATCCTGGGTCTTTCTCCCGAGGACCCCAGAGTCAACAACTCTAAAAGGTCCAAAGAAGGAACATTTTAAACTGTAAAAGAAACAACCCACTGTTCAACCACTCTTTTTGTTTTCTTTTTCCTTTTTATTTCAGAGTATTATGGAGGTACTAACGCTTTAGTGACATAAATTGCCCAAGCGTGCCCATCCCCCAAACAGCATGCACCGCACCCGTTAGGTGTGAGTTTACCCATCCCCTGCGCCCCCTCCCACCTGCCTGACACACTATGAATGTTACTTCCATATGTGCACAAAAGTTTTGATCGAAGAGTACTGATTTGATGGTGAGTACATGTTCAACCACTCTTTTTATTTTA
This sequence comes from Lemur catta, assembly GCF_020740605.2. Lineage (NCBI taxonomy): Eukaryota > Metazoa > Chordata > Mammalia > Primates > Lemuridae > Lemur > Lemur catta. Next base: position 1,452,054 of record NW_025423858.1, on the reverse strand, counting down.
TTGTCATTTTTAAATCTTGTATTTATATCTTCCTCGGATGAAGTTCAGGAGCTTTTGTGGGGCAGAGGAAGAAATGGCTAGAATATATTTCCTTGGCTAGGAAGCATCTAGAAGACTAGATGAGCATTAAAGCACTAAAGTGCTGTAGCAATCTTAAATGCATTACCCTGAGTGAAGAAAGGCAGACTTCCAAATCAGTTTTCTTATCCTGCCGTCCTAATCTCTGAGAGAGGAAATGTTTTAAAGTGTTGTCATAGGTACTGATAAATTAATTCCAGTAAGTGAATAATGCAATCACTTTTCCCTGAAACTCTGGAGATGGATGTTTCTATACTATTAAGAGAAATACTAGTTAGGTTACGTACAGTAAAATTGTCCAACAAATTTTTTTCTAAAATACACACCACATCTGAATTTCCTACTTGAAACATTTTACTGACCATATACACCAAGGCACACAGCTTCAAGATACTATCCAAAATCTCCGGTGTGGCTGGCAGAGTCCTGAGTGATCTGATGTCTGTTTACATCTTGAGTGTCATCTCTTGACTCAATCTGTCTTGAATTCCAGGCTTCCAGCCTGTCTGGAGTACTTTTTGGGCTTATTTTCTCTCAACTATGCACCTTTCCTCACATTTTCCCTCAGCTCGATGCATTCCCAACCTTTTTATCTGGTTAACTAATACTTGCATCTGAGTTTAGAAGTCACTTGCATCCAAGACATCTCTTGACACTGGTCTCCCCAGCTCCTTGCACAAAACAGACACTCATACATGTTTATGGGTTAAGGCAAAATGGGAGTGTTGACTATGCCAAATGCTTCAGGACACAAGCAAGTTGAGGACTGAAAAATGTCCCTTCGCTGAAAAAGAGTAGTGGTAAAGACTAAGGGAAATGTTAAGGAAGGAAGTAGAAAGGAGAGACTCCATTGAGATTAATTATAATTAATGAAGACATTTTAGTAGCTCCAAGCTAGGAAGACATTTCTGTCATTTGAGAAACCTTATGCTTTGAGTTTAAAATTGGAATTTTCCCTTTGTTTCCAAATGGAAAAATAAAATATATTTTCAAAAGTATAGATACAGCATGGGGCAGGGGGTGGGGAAGGGAGTGAGAGTGCACAAGCAACAGAGATCTCTCTGCAAGGTAGGGAGAACTAATCATGCCCCATCTGCAGAGGGAAGCCAAGCCAGGCTCCCTACCAGAGATGTGGGGCTTCTCACCTACCAAGGAGAGTCAACTGGAAACAGCTGCAGTGGATACCAGATGATGTGGCCAACACAGACCAGCACGTGTATGGTGGCAGGAGAAAGCAGACCAACCTGGGCCAGCCGACTTCTTGGCCCAAGTCTCTATCTGCAATATCTCCAATGTCACTGCCACGCAGGAGCTCAGTGCCACCAGAAAAGGCTGGTTCTGGACTAGGAATGGGTGGACATGATAGAAAAATTACTAGATAGAGAGGGAAGAGGAAAAAGAGTGTGAGCACCCTCTCAAGACAACTCTGCAAAACACAGCTCCAAAGCACAGGAGAAAAACATCAAGAAGAAAGAAAAAATCAACCCAATAAATGGCAAAATGAATTCACCTTCAAAAAATGCAAATAATAACACAAACTTCAAATAATTTAATAATTCTATTTAGTATCTACAAAGAAACTTGAAATATATAATTCACTGAGATAGAAAAAATTATAAGCTAAATGAATTCTAGGTGGATACAAATTAAGAGAAAACAATTTGGAAGATGGGACTAAAGGAATTTAAGAAGAGTGTGCAGCAGAGAGAAACAATATTTTTAAATGTGTTAGAGAAGTTAAAAGAGATACAGGAAAGATGGAGAGACTCCAATTTAAGAGGCATCCCATAAGGAGAAACTAAAGGAAATTGTAGAGAAGCCAGATAACAATAGCTTGAAGAAACAATGTTGAGAATTTTCTAGGATTGAAAAAAGACATACTCTCTGTTTAAACATGTGTGACAAGTGCCAGGCCAGATGAGTATCAATAAATTTGCACCTACAAAGGTCAAAGTGAATCTCTAGTTAGGAAAACACAAAATATCAAAACGTCCTGAAAGAAAGGACACATCACCTACAATAAAATTAGTTACCCCAAAGCAGGCTTTATTTCAGCAGCAATATATGTTAGAAAATAGTAGTGTCTTCAAATTGTGGAAGGGAAAAAGTGAATCGACCATTCTACCAAGTTGAAGTATCATTCATATGGGAGGGGAGAGAGAGAATTTCAGACGTATGAAAACTACACCAGTTTACTACCCCAAAACCTTACTGAACAGTCTGCTAAGGGCACATGTCAGCAAGGAAAATAGATGCCAAGTGAAGGATTGTGATATAAGAAATCACAGACAGCAAAGAAGTTCATGAAATAAATCAACTCTAGATTGTAAACAATGGCAACTACAATTTTTGTGTTTACACAGGGAACTAAAATTTTAGATAACAACATGGGTGAGAGAAATTCAGGGAATAATTCAAACATGCTAAGAGGCTTGCCCTATTCCCTTCATTCATTCAATTCAACAAATGTTCATGCACTCCAGGAACTATTGTAGGCTTTGGGAGTGATGGACAAACAGAAAATACCCCATCCTTGTGGAATTTACATTCTAATGGGAGAGATGAAAAGTGAACAAACAATGATGTAAAATAATACCAGGAAATATGATATTTAAGTAGAGTCAAACCAGAATGCTATCGAGAGTGGAAGTGGGTGCTACCATGCCTGGAAAACCTCCATAAATTGATACAGTACCCAGATGAACTCTGGTTGCCCTCCATATACATAGTAGGTGAGCTTTTAAGTGTTAAGAAGAAAAGAAGACAAAAGATAGTGATAAAGAATATGTTTAGCACAATGAGATACCACTTAACTCTGGTGAGAATGGCCTTTATCAAAAAATCCCAAAACAACACATGTTGGCGTGGATGCGAAGAGACAGGAACACTCATACACTGCTGGTGGGAATGCAAACTAGTGCAACCCCTGTGGAAAGCATTATGGAGATACCTTAAACAGATTCAAGTAGACCTACCATTCGATCCAGCATTCCCATTATTGGGCATATACCCAGAAGAACAAAAGTCATTCTACAACAAAGACACCTGTACCCGAATGTTTATAGCAGCACAATTCACAATCACAAAGATGTGGAAACAACCCAAGTGCCCATCAATCCATGAATGGATTAGTAAACTGTGGTATATGTATACAATGGAGTATTACTCAGCTATAAGAAATAACGGTGATATGACATCTCTTTGGTTCTCCTGGAGAGAGCTGGAACCCACTATATTAAGTGATGTATCCAAAGAATGGAAAAACAAGCATCACATGTACTCACCAGAAAATTGGTTTCCCTGATCATCACCTACCTGCACATCGGGGAAGGATACCAATTGCATATCAGACTGAGACGGGGGGGTGGGGGGAGGGGATGGGTGTATGCCTACATGATGAGTGCGTTGCGCACCGTCTGGGGAATGGTCATGCTTGAAGGTGCTGACTCGGGGAGGTGGGGGGTGGGGGGAGGGGATGGAGGTATGACTACATGGTGAGTGCCAGGCACAGTCTGGAGAATGGACATGCTTGAGGCTCTGACTCAGGGGGATGGGCGGGACACGGACAGTGTATATAACCTGAGCTTTTGTACCCCCATGAAGAGCTGAAATTAAAAAAATAAAAGAATATGTTTAGGCTTTGTTACAAGAATATGAAAGTAAATATAAATTAAAATTTTAGGGCTATTCATTAAAAGAACAAAAATAAAACAGAAGGAATTAAAAAAAAATAACCTTATCAATCCAATTAAAGGCCAGAAAGTTAAGGAAAAGCAAAGCAAAACAAAGTATGGTAAAAAGAGAAGTGATTGTGGGTGGTGGACGGAAGAATTTGGGGGGAAGAAAGGAATTGTTACTCACAAGCTCTGAAAATCCTGTGCAATCATTCCTCGAGTTACGCTAGCTTGTCATTGTCATCGCCACTTCCCAGACAATTAGCGAACTCAGACTTTTCGAGGTTGCATTTTTTTTTAAATTTTTGGTTCCCATAAAACACATCTTAGTTATATAATCAAAAGCAATAGAAAGAGGTTTAATGTTTTAAAATAGTGTGAGAAAGGGGGCATTTACCCCTTCTCCTCTCAGAAATCATTCCCAAGCAACAAGGAACAAAAATGCATCATCTTTGATTCATCTTTGATTAAAATGAGAGGTATCGAAAACCCAAACCACAAAATATATAGAAGATCTTCCAAATGTGGGGGTTGGGGGAAAGCAGAGAAAGGATACTCGGATTCTCATGGAGACACGTCTCAGAAAAAGCCGGCAGAGTCTCCTTCTCCGAGGTGAAGCCATACCCTTAGGTGACATCTCAAACTCCTATGTTTGCAATAATGGACCTGGTACACCAATTGGTATTAGAAACTTCCCTGAATGTGGTTTATTATATTTTTAAGGCCAAAAGGATTGCCTACATGAGAAATCAGACAGACAAGTCATATTTGCAGGAAGATGTGTATCCATAAGACTAGGGTAAGGGAAGAGAGGCTGAATCAGAGTAGTCAAGGCCAGATGTGCTCACCACCCTGCTTCATAATGAAACATTTAATAGCTGCATACACAGCCCTACTCTCTCCCCAACACACACAACTTCATATAGCTGGTGAACATAATGCTGCTACCAAACCAACAAAGATTATTCAAGAAAGAATACTATCGGCCAACTTACTGAAAAATAGCAATGTGAAAATACTAAACATGATGTTAGCAAACATCAGAAAGATCATGAAGCAGAGGGCATTATCCTGGAAGACTAGGATGATCATTTGTGTTTGGCCTTGAATATGATAACATACATGCATTTGAAAATATACATGTGTTGGGAAAAATTATATGACTTCCTGTGAATGCTAAAAAATCATTTAAGTATCTTTTGAAGAAAAGGTCTGTATAATATGGATATGTCCTTAAATGATCAAATACCTCAAGATAAAGTTGACCTGGGGCATAATGGGGAAGCATTAGAAGTGATCCCATTAAAAATCAGGACCAAGACCAGGATGTCTACTTTCACCATTGGTATTTATCACTGTTCTGGTGATGAGAAAACAAAAAAAGGTATACAATTGAAAGGGAAAGGGTAAAGTAATTTTTATTTGCTATTTATTAGACTATCTACTCAGAAAATTGAAAATAATCAACCAAACAACTGTTGGAGACAATAATAGAAGTTGTAAGTTGACTAGGCCAAAAATTAATATACAGAAATCAAGAACTTTCATGTATACAAACAATATCCTGTGGAAAGATTAGAAAAGTACCCCCATTGAACACAGCAACCAAAAAAGATAAATAACACAGAATAAATTTCATAAGAAATATAAAGATCTATATGAAAATAATTGAGATAGAAAGGAACTGACAATGTCAGTACTCCCTAAACAAATGTATACATTTAATGCAATCCAAATAAAAATACCAACGGAACGTTTTTTCTTTTCTTTTCTGTTTTTTTTTTTTTTTTTTTTTTTGAGGAGAGTGAGAACTAAAGAAGCTGACTTCAAAGTTCCTACATAAAAATAAATAAGAACAGTCAGAAAAATTGGAGGGAAAAAGACTAGTTGAAAAAGGAACTGGCCCAACCATGTATTAAACATATTAGGAAGTGACAACAAGTAGCAAAATATTGGAAATGTCTAAATAATGAAATAATATTTGGACTTTACAAGAGAAAGAGTAAAGGGCACTTTACTGATATAGAAGATGTACAACATTTTGTTAAGGGGAATAGAATCCATGGAAAAGCTTGTATCTTTGTCATTTTTGTATGGAAAAAAAAATCAAGAAGCAAAACAGTAGGTATAGTGAGCTCCCATATAGATAAAAATGGGGGCAATGTGAGTGTTGAATTTCCAGAAATTAACAAAACTAGACCATCTCTGGAGGCATTCACCAGTCACTGGTATCAGTTGCTTCTGCAGAAGAGAAAGTGGGAAAATTTGACATGGGAAGAGAGAATTTTTCACTATTACTTCCTTTGATTCTTTTGGATTTTGTACAATGTGAAACATAAGTCAATATAGAAATATGTTCCAGTTGACTTTTGGGAATTTATCTCATTTTAAATATCAAATATGACATCTGTCTGGTCAATTCTGTTGAACCAAGGAGACAATATGCTTAAGCACATTACTGTAGCAACCCTATCAGATGTCTTCCCCAAGGAAGACCAGGACATTCTCACCCTAGACCACTGTGCAGAGCTATTTAGGAAGGGTGGCAAGCCAACCATGTTTATCTAAAAATGAAAAAAAAAAATCAGGGTGGTCTGTAGGCCGCTGGTCATATTTGTTCCTATGGTGGTCTGATTATTTTAGTAACATTTGGCTTTGTATTTCACAATAGGCCCATATGGTACTACTTATGCAAAACTTCCTTTCACCTCAATTTTGGAGTTGCTCCACATCACCCTCATTGACTACATAAATCTTTCTGATTTACAGCTATACTCCTATCATACATTCTAAGGTTTTCTAGAGATTAACATCACTTTCTAATCCATGCAATGGACCATAGGACCAATTTACACTTTACAGGTTAATCAACAGCAAGAATTATTATTTGTTTGTTTTAGGCTTGTGGAGTCAGAACCCATCAATATACTTACACCATGTCCCAGCAAGCGATATGGTTATGGGCTCAATCTAAATATGGCCCCACAGCAATTATTTTATGTCCACATATTTTGCTTTATAAGTGATGTCTGTAATTTGTCAGCATATTCATAAATTAGCAAGCTCATATTTTCCAAGTAAGGAGTGAGAATCAAAAATTTGAATATTTAGCTTACAGAATTCCAGGATAGAGCTAGAAATAGACTCCATCCACAGAGTGCCTTCCAGCACATGGAAAATCAGACGTGTGGTGCCTATGGTAACACAAATTGTATATTCTTTGGTTCTTCAAATAAAACAAAAATTAAAATATATCTATATATACACACACACACACAAACACGCACACATCATGGCAAAAACAAAAACAGAAAGCAAGAAACTCCAGATGTAAATATTTGGATAACTCTCAAACCATTTTTGCTAAAGTTTCAAACATAAAATGTAAAGTTTCCAGCTTTGATTAGACACCCCATTCATAATTTGGTATCCAGGACCTCCTTCCCATAAATGAGCAATTCCATCTTGTTAAATAGCTATGGTCTTGTTAGAGGAAGAAGGTCCTGGCAGCAGAATGTGACAGATGAAGGTGGTAGCTCGAGACTTTATGTGTGCCTAGTTGATTAAACATGCTCTTTCCCTTCAGGAATGAGTCAGGGGTGGGATTCAGGCCACCAGTACTTCATCAGAAAGAAGTAGCATTGCCCAAAGAGCAGAGCAAGGCGGGTCACCACTAGGGAGGTGAGGAGGAGCTGAAATTCTCTGTGGCAGCAGAGACGCCCGGGGGGGAGGAGGGGAGGCTCAGAAGCACTGTGTACAGCAAGAGAAAGACCGTGACATGAAGCATTGGAAGGTCCCACTTTTATGTCATGCAGTGGGCAGACATGGCCTGAGGACTGCTATTCATGTCTTCTGATGTTCCCTCTTCTTTCCATTATTTAATTTTGTTTTAAATTTGACACATAATAATTGTATATATTCATGGAGTACACAGATGTCACAGCACATCTGATGTATAGTGATCAGGATTAGGATAGGATAATTAACATACCCATCATCTCAAACATTTAGCATTTCCTTGTGTTGGGAATTCAGTGGCCTCCTTCTAGCTATTTGAAACTATATAATATATTATTGTTAATTTCCTATTCTTTTAAAGGAGTGTTTTCTAAGGTTACTTTGCCCTCTATTCCTCTATTCTCCCTCTCTGTTAGAATTGTCATATATGTTCATGGATTTAGTTGCTATCTTTTTGCTCCTATACCAGTTTCTCTAGAACTAGCTTCTCACTCAAATTCCAGTTCCATGTCTTCAAATGAGGGAAAAGATTTTCATATTGTTTCACTATCACTGCAGACCCAACATCTATGAAGACCCACATTAGTACAATATCTTCTGATACCAGATCCTCACTCACATTGGGTTCCCCATGTCTTGCACTAACATGTCTTTTTCGTCACCGTATTCTGCAAATATTTCACATATTTGTCTCCTCCTTTCAGATCCAATGCTATTACCTAGTCTGGCCCTAATGTTCAGCTTACATCCTTGCAAGAGAGCCCCTGGGCTGGCCTATCTGGATCTGATTCTGCTCCGTCCAATCACCTTCCATTTTGGGGCTAGGGTAACCCTTGATCGGATCTGTCAATGGTTTTCTATTTCCTACACAATCAAGTGGAACTTCTCAGCTTCTCTTTCAAGGCCCTCCATATTCGTTACTCTCTCTGTCTACTCCTTCCTCCCATTTCCACCCCGGCCCCTGACCCCTAACACACACAGAAAGGTGGCTATTATGGTGCTGTGCCCAGACATCTTCTTTAGGCCTGATGCACCCATTGCATTGCACCCTGAGCCCCGCTGAAAATAAGGGCTGGATCCCTCACCGGGAGTTGTCCTTAGTGAAGGGAAATCCATGCCCCCTCCTGAGATGGCCTGTGGGCAGTGACTGACTGATGTGGGTTACAAAGGCTGACCCCGTTGCTTCAATGTGGGACAACTCTAAAATGCCATCCAGGTCCAGAACTCCCCATAAGATCAGACAAGACCTCAGTTGTGACCAGATTGTTTTTCCTGCTGCACAATTCTGTTTTCCTCACACCCTTATGGGTCTCTGTTCTGCAATATTCCCCCATAAACCTGCTGACAACCCTTTCTCAGAGTTTGGGAAACCAGTCTAAGACAGGCAGGTCCAGGAGCAGCCCGAGGAAGGACACTCCAACCAGATGTGGAGATGGCTCACTCGCTGGCCAGCCCCTGGCAGGCTGTCACAGTATATGTTAAAACTTCACCCGGGGCTAAACTAGGATGGGATGATGGTGGGGAGGACTCACTGACTGGTGCAATATCTTTGGTGTTTTAAAATTATGAGGGACAGAGTGAGCATAAGGACTTTGGGATTGGATACCTATTTCCAAGTGGCACTGGTTTGTTGAAGAGATAATAAAAGACTCAGGGTAATTAATCAATCATCAATTCAGGTGGAGCGTGAAAGCCACAGATAGGGTCTCTTTGGCAGCATTTAGTCAGGCCCTAGTCTCCTGCAGTCAGAGAAGGACTCAGTTATAAAAGGGGTGCTGTTTCAGAGAAAGTTGGATTCTCATCTCCAGCAAGTCTCCTGTGCCAAGGTTAGAACCCTAATAGGGAAGGAGTAGAAGCCCTGAAATTGGGAGGGAAGTACCCAAGTAGTTGCACTTGAGACTCCAAAATCCCAAATTTCCTTGAACCCACTTAGGCCTGTTGTTAAGCTCTCCCTCTACTGTGGCTGTGTGGGGTGGGCTAAGGAAGGAGAGGGGGTGTACAGTGAAGTTGCAGCAGGAGCCAGGAGAAGCAGCAGGGGAATGTGTCCTGGGTCTGCAGGATCAAGGAAGGGGAGCAGGACATTCAGTTGGATAAGGGATACCTATCACCGTGGGAGCACTCTCCTGTGAGTATCACTGTGGCACATCCCCCAGGGATGGTGGTAATAAGCTGCTAGGATGATTCTTGGAGGGCCACAAATGCTATGATCTACACTCAATGAAACAGAAATGCAAAACTTTCATGACGCATGGTAGATAAAAGGATCCAAAGGCTCAGAGAAGTGGGCATGCTAAAGTGCATTTGCTATGTAAAGCTAAACAAAACAAAAACAAAAAAACCCCACTAGCCAACTATGTTCTAGTAAAGTCTCTGTTTCCCAAAGCAGTGACGCCTGTGCTCCTGAGAAGGGCAGCAGCATTAGTGAGCAGCTCAGTAGTGCTGCCATCTGTTGGCCAGGGACAACTGTAGGAAGAGATGCTGTTATAAAACTAGGCTCCCTGATGGACATGAGAGTAGCAAGATCTCAAAATAATATAAGCCAGGTAGCGATGCTCAGCTTCCAGAAGTAATGTGAGCACAGGTGTTGCAAAACGTGATAGGACTGTAATGGCTTCCAGTGAAAGGACTGTTGGAGATGTGAACAGAACATGGTGTTCCTGGAGACAAGATAGACACGGGGTCAACAAGGGTATTGCTTAATTTACACAGTCAAAAGAAACCAATAACGGATAAGCAGAAGCAGAGGGCAGCAGGTCAATAAAAAGCACAATCTCTTGCCTAGTTTCCAGATCAGACTTGAAGGAGTCAGATCAGACTGAAGGAGTGGGTGATTCCTACAACCTTGCAATAACAGGGCAAATCTATTAATTTATTATTTTCCCACTCCTTAATCAGGGAACTTAGGACCACTTATTCAGATCAATATGCTTTGGAGAAAAGAATACTCAAGACTTTTGAGAATTACTGAACACCAGGTCTGAACTGACACTAATAACCTGGTGCCCCAGTGAACCACCATGGCTCCCTGCTAATTTGGGGACCCACAGGGCTGCTAGAGTCCTAGCTAAAGTCTGGCTCTCAGTGGGCTCACCGGTCCATGGACCATCCTGGTGATTCTTCCCCCGATTTCTGATTTCCAAATACATGATTGGAAGGGACAGTCTTGGCAGTTTGAAGAACCCTCATATTGACTCTTGGAGTTGTTAAGTAAGAAATACTGCAGTAGTGAGGAACATGTGGAAGCTTCCAAAGCTGCTCCTCACCACAGCAAAATGAGTAAATCAGAAAAACAATGCTGAACTACAGAAGGAATGGAGGAAATTAACAAAACTCTCAAAGACTTTAATATTGTAGCCCCTGTCATATTTTGCTGGCTCTGACAAAAATCAAATGGAACATGGCAGGAGATACTGTAGCTACAGTATTCAATGTGTTCTTTTTGTTAGAGCAGATTAAAACAACCTCCAGAACTTGATCTGGAAAATGTGAGGGTTTTTGCCGTACCTATAGGAAGGAGAACTAGATGCACTCTGCATTCCCATGGGATGAACAAGTTTATGTTTACGGTCTTGCCCCAGCCTAGGTAAGTTCTTACACCTGAGGGACCTGGATTTTATGGACATTCTGTAAAACACTACCCTGATTCACCATATGATTATCAGATGAGACCAGATGAGAGATATGGGGTATGTTGGAGGTCTTGGCAATTGCACACTCTATACACCTTAGCAAGTGGCTGATAAAACTTATAAAGATTCAGGGGTATTCTGATTCTGGGCAAGATGGAGTAGACACATTTTCTCTATTCCTCCCACTAAAATCTCTAGACATTGTATATATACATATATAAAACAAACATAAGAAGATCCTAAAAGGTGGAGAAAAGGATGCAGACCAGGTAGGAAACTCAGGATTCAAGGAACAATACGGCAGTAAGTTCCCTGGTTTTGTTTGTTTTGCCCCATATTCTAGACTGAATACTGGAGAAGCCAGAAACACAAATGAATACAAAGGACAACAATAAAAACTGCATGGTTTCCTGTATTTGGCTTTTGGTCAAGTGGATAGGCTGCCTGCTGTGCATGAGGCCTAGTGGCTGTGGAACTGGGCAGAGAGGGAAGCAAGGTTGGAGATTAAGTAGGATTCAGAAGATAACATGATAATCAATAAGTTTTAATTGCATTATTTATGATTTGGTCTTACTGCTATCTCCTATGCAGACATTAATAATCAGTGGTGCTAGATTAATCATTAGGTAAGCTTTCTAGGAATACATACATTCTATGTTGTTTGAGCAATAGCAAAAATTCACTTTCCTCAACTTTATAAATTAAAAGTTAGTCAGCCAACTTGAAAAATAAGCGAATTAGAATCCCAAAGTGGACTATTCTGTCCCATTTACTAATTGAGATGAATTATTTATTAGTAAGTTGAATTTAATTCGTTTGAAGTCCACACAGGGAATCAACCATATGCAATGTTCTTAAGGTTTTTATTTTTTATTGATAATTGAGTTACTTGAATGGCAGATAAGTCAATTAGTAGAAAAATGGAGACATTGTGAAACTAACAAGTACTTAAATTAAGAAATGTTGAAACCCGTGAGAAGTCAATGAGGAAAGGAACAAAACTGAGGACACATTCTGGCTTGTTGAAGAGACGGGTGCGGTGTGCACCGGCTGCTAAACGGAAGAGGAGCGTAACAGTGCAGACGTCTATTTGCAGGAATTTCTCAAGGCTTCCTTGTTCAGTGTTCCTTATTCAGAGAGCACAGCGAGAATATTCTGTCTTCAGGCGGCGGGAGATCTGGAAGAGCCCTGGAGGCTCCCAAGGACCAGGCTTGAGAGCCCCACCCACCACCTCTGCTCCTTGGATGCCTGATTCTGACTCTCATTGCAGATGCCGGCACCCAAAGGAGATGGGGTGACAGCTGGCTAGGGCTTGAACTCACTGTGTCAGACAAAAGCGCTCTGAACGCACAGGGCTCCTTCACTGTTCATTGCAACAAGTTCAGAATTCCACTTTCATGGCACGTAACACCGGGATCACATATAACCCTAAAGTACCTTTATTTGTTCTATAATTTAATAGTATACCTATAAAATAATTACATTATACTTACAGCTTTTCTTCATTTATAAAGAGAACAAAAAAACCAATTAAATACAATTTGAGCCATCAGAAGGTAAACTTTGTCCACACAACAGCCTCCAGAGGGAGCCTCACACTGCAGCATACCATATTGCTCTCATTGCTACACCCACGGCTGGGTTTAACAGAGAGTGTGCTCATGTTTGCATTCTGCAAATTCTCAGCTTCGTCTTCCCCCTATCTGGGTGGGTTCTGTGTTAGTAACATGATAGGGGCTGGCTTTGCAGTTGGGGCAAACACTCCCCTCCACTCCCCTCCTACTGCACCCCCTTAGCCTCCAGTCTGATCACGTGTCACGTGATCACACTGCCTCCCTCGCAGTGCTCCTGCTGCGCATTCTGCCACGGAGTCTGACTTGGGGTTTTCCGCTAAATGCAAAAATCAATTCTGCCCTTGGACACCCTCTCTACTTTTTCTCTCCATTCCCAGGTTCCAGCCCTTCAAGATTTCTTATTTCTGCCTCCTTGTTTCAGGCTGTGTTTACCCATTTACGAGGCCAAGCGCTTTCCAACAGCACAGGCTGCTCGGGTCTCATGGTGTTACAGAAGGGACAGGAAAGAGCCTTGCAGTGCAGAGACCTGAAATAGATCCACCAACACACCCATGCCCAATCGTGCTCTCTGGGTGAGTGTCTCTAGATCTACTGCCACTGCCTAGTGTCAGGAAGCTTCAGTCCCCAGAGACGCTGGGAGAGGGTCTCTCTCACATACTAGGGAACCGCTCCCTTGGCAGGAGCCCCCTTGGCTAGGGAGACACCAGGGAAAAGTTTGCAAAGCATGCTGACTCCCAGCAGGGGCATCTCGGTCACATTAGTCAGATTCCATACACACTACTCACAGGGAAGCCTTCCTAGGACATTTTAGCAAAGGGACCCAAAGAAAGTATCATTTTGCTGGAAAATAAACTATCTCTACTTTTTTATATCAAGAGTCCACAACACGGAAACTTCAACAATCCCTTATTAAAGTGAAAGGGACCTTGGTACAGTCTATACTTTGAAAAGGAAGAGAGTTGTTTTCTGCAGGACAGTTCAACTAGATTGCTATTCTACATATTATAGTCCACCCTTCCTCCTATACCACAAAGTGACCTGACTCCTTATATTGTTAAATATCTCTTTCTTTTAACAGGATTTTTTTTTTTTTTTTTTTTTGCTTAGTGTCATGGCAGTGAAAATAGCAGGCCTTCTCACCCCGCGTGGGCAGGCTTTTGAGTTTTGGGTTAAAACGACTCCCCTCCCGACACCCATCTGTCCCAACCCGATTTCTACATTGTGCTGCAATGCTTTAGTAGCTTCCGTGACGTAATATTCAAAGTCAAATCCGATTCCTCCCATCTCCCTGCCCGATCTAAACTAGGTGCATGGCAGTGAACTGCTGACCAGGCATTATTTCTGAGTTAAAAACATCTCTGGGTAGATCATCACCTGCTGTTCTCCTTACTCAGAATTGTGCTGCAAAGCCAGAGGCAAAACATGTGAAACAATATATGGATAGGTCTATAATACTTTTTTTTTAAACAGCTCTTTACAATATAGGTCAATTATAAAACCAGCGTTAATACAGAGACTTTTGTGTGTGATAATATTCTAACTGCAGCGGTAATAGCATGCACACCAGAGTTCGTCTTCAGTCCACAAAGGGGTTGGGGGGGACAGTGAGGAAGAAGGGGTGATGGTGGCTCAGGGTGGGGGAGGGTGTGGCCTGCTGTGAGCAAGGTCCCCAGGGAAGGCCACTTCGGGATCCAAGTGGCTCAAGTTGTCTTCTTGGTATCAGGTTTGTGAAGAGACCCCCTGTCCATGGACATCTTCATGTGACTTGTCCACAGCCGCGTGACAGTGGAGGCCCAGGGCAGCCTCCGGATCACAGAGGGAGCACGCCCAGCCCAGCCAGAGGTCCAGGGACCCGCAGGAGAGGTCTGGGGACAGCTCAGCAGAGTGACGCATCCTTCGCCCTCCGCTGCCCGCGGGAGGGGGCGGGCCGGAGTGTCGGGGGAGGCCAGGGAACTACTCGCTTTTCCACACGGTGGAAACATCACTGCCGGACTGGCAGCGCATCACCTGCAAGGTCACTCCGACGGCTGGGTGGCGGGTGGCGGTGGTTTTCCAGCCTTTTCCTTCGGGCCTGATCCACAACCCGGTTCCGGAGGCTCTGGTGGGGCCGGGGTCGGTCAGGGACACATCGGCAAAGCTCCACTTGCGGTGGGTCCACGTGCTGGACAAGGACACCGTCAGCCCCAAGAGACGTGCTTGCCGCTGCGGGGGTGGGGACACCAGGCAGCGCGTGAGTGGGCTCGGAGGACAGGGACGGGGACAGGGACGGGGACGGGGACTGGGGCGGCGCGACCCGCGGCGGGGGCGCGTGCAGAGCGGCCTGCGCCCTCGGGGACGCTCACTGCTTGGCCCAGTCGCTCGGGTTCACGGGGACGCACCTGCGCTGCTTCACCTTCTGGAGTTTTCTGAGTCGGAAGGACGGGTCCAGGCCGGGGCACTCAGCTCCGCGAGGACGGAGGTGACGCGCTGGGGCCGGCAGAAGGCGCAGGACGGGAAGGACTCCTCCTCCTCCTCCTCCTCCTCCACGTGCCGCGGGATGTTAGGAGTCGCCCTGGCCCGGCAGAGGGGGGGAGGACGGCGGCTGCCCCAGCCCTGCTCGCCACCGCCTGCCGCAGTGGCTGCGTCCTGCACCAGTCACTCTTGAGGTACTTGCTCTCGGTGACCACCAGGGCCTCCTGGCTGGAGGCCAGCACCTCCTGATCCGGTGCTGCCATCGCTCCGAGTTGTCGCTGCTGCCGTCCTTGGAAGGAGAGGGGATGGCGCCCGCCGGCCGGTTCTCCCGGGCTCCCGCCACCCTCGCCAGCACGGCCACCAGGAACAAGGACAGGAGAAGCCTCCGAACATCCTGCAACGAGAAGAATAGTCAGAGGGGTTGGTTGGGATGGACGATGGAGTGCGCGATCCGCGGTTTTCCTTTTAGTGCTGTAGAGTTGTTTTATTTCGAGAGGTGACAGGCGGGGCGGGGCTGACTACTGGTTGCCCAGCGGCAGGTGGAGGCGAGAAGTGACTAAATAGTACATTTGTGTACTGCTGTTGATGGCACCCAGATAATGCCCCAAGACAAGGAGAGGGACAAAATGGTCAGCAAGTAATTTATAATACAGTTAGGAAACACACACATGTTGAACAATCACAGAATTGCAAAGCAAATGCTGTCAAGAGATAGCTCGAGCCAGTTTGCAGAAGTACCAATGATAGTTAATAACCAACATTTACTGTGTTTTAGTATGTTCTAGGTGATAGATATTTCATTTGATCCTAAAAACAGCCTGAAGTGGGAGGTGGTATTATTATCCTTACTCTATAATGAAGGAAACTGAGGCCCACAGAGGTTGAGTTATTTGCCCAAGGTCACACGACCACTGAGCAATGGCCCAGGATTTAAAGCCAGGCATCTACCTCCAGAGCCATCAAAATTAACCACTAGACATGGATATGATTAGAAAAATTAATAAGTAAAAAGTAGAAGGAAGGTGGGTGTGGTTCGCAAGTTTCTTAAAGACCAGTATTCAGGCTAGAAATGGACACAGACTAGGAAAATTGTTGCGTCTCTGCTTAGCATGACTTATAAATAATATATAACATTTAGCACGGGACATCTGCACACAGATATTCAAATCATTCAAATGAGTCATAAATTAGATTCTCATAGTGAAAACCAATTCCTGGTAGTGAACAGAGACATTTTCCAGGTTGCATTAAAACTGTCTGATGCCAATGCAAAGCTTGCTTACAGGAATGTATTATATTTTCAGTCTTTGTGTTAGGACACTATCACACAAGTTCAACGGGGATGGGAATCGCAGAGCAATGAGTCTTACTCTGTCTGAAATGTGTCTTGTAGGAGGCAAACCGAGGTCTGACTAAAGGGAAAGATGGACTTCAAAGTTTAATTCCCACTTTCAATGTTTGTAGTTTCTTGAGTGGCCTCAAGGCACACTAGCAGTTACCCAGCAACAGAGATGACAACCGTCTCGTCTCACAGCTGTAGCTCCCGACACAGCTGTTGTCATCAGCACCGTCTTCATGTTTATTCACTCCCTCTCTGCGTATTTACCACTTACAGAGCTGAATAAACTCCCATTCCTTTTACATACACCCCCTAAAGTGGACATGCAACAATAATCTCCCTATATGTCACTATATAGTTATAATAGCGAATATTAGTTATAATATTATATTAATCAGCCCAAAGTATAGAGAATGACTAAAATTTAATATTAAGCATGTTGAATTCCTCAAATTGTTAATAAATGTCATAAATTTATCCATGCTAATGTTAGTAGCACATATTTATTAGTTCTCAAAGCACATCAGACACTGATAGCTTCCCTTCTTGTATGAACCTATTTAATTATCAGAGTTCTATGAAGTAGGTTCTACTGTTTTCTGCATTTTATGGATGAGGACTGGTTATGCGATCTTGGCAATGAGAGATTGACAAGATCATATAACCAGTAGTATGTAAAATACTTAAATCCAGGCATCCTGGCTGTGAAATCTGAGCTGCGGGTGAGCACCGCTGCCTCTTGGCTAAAAACAGCAGCAATGGCCTAGGTTCGCACAGTCGTGGTCCTGCCAGCAACAACATCTGAATCGCCTGCGGTGCTTTAGAATGCAGACTCCAGGGTCCACCCCAAAGCATTCTGAATCAGTAGGTTGGGTGAGATCTGAGATCCGTATTTTTAAGAATTGTCTCAGGTAACTTTGATGAACACCAGTGACCCCAAATGACAGTAAGGGTGCAAAGCAAAAGCATTGGGTCTGCCTGGAGAGGGAACAGGAAGAGCATAGAAAGTGACAACTAAGCGGGTCCCTTAAAATCCTAATGGGATTCCTTAGGATGATGACACTGGCGAAAGCACGGGAGTTAGGTCACAGAGATGACAATGGGCAGTTGAGAGCAGAGAGCGGGGACAAAAAGAAAGTTTTTTTTCTCTCTCTCTCTTTTTTTTTTAAAACAGTTTGTCCAACACAATTATTGCACTTTTAAGGCCTAGTTTTTAGAAGGCTCTTCTCATTCCTCCTTAGTTCCACACACGAGGTGTCATATGAAAATGGCCACGCTTCCAGCTGGCTCGTGGCAAGTGTCGAGTATTGGACACGCTCAGCTTACACAGCTTATTATATTTGCGGAATGACTTGTGATCTCAGTAGCCTCTTAAAAAGAAAGTATTTTGGTTCCATTTTAATGATTTCCAAAATTATTAACATCCTGGGTAAACACAACCAAGAGTTTGCGAGTCCCAGCCAGGAAAGATTGACAGAGTCAGCCGGGTCCTCAAATCCTGGTTCCAGGAACAGCTTCCCACGCGGGGTGGACGGGCTCAGAAATGCGTGCGGCCACTCAGCAGGTCCACCTCGTCGTCGGAGAGAACGTGCTCAGACTCATTTGGGACCAAAGCTCCTATAGTCAACAGTAGTAGATGCGGCGGTTTAACAACATGCGTCCTTTGAACGCTTTCAAACTTTTCAAAGCATCACCTTTAAAAGTTGTGTCTCCCAGGAACCTAAGAAGAAAAGCAAACCTCCAATTTTCAGGAAAGGGAAGAGAGGCTGCTGAAATCTAGATGACTGGGACCACCTCAGGCTCTTCTATCCTTTCCTGTGTCTCCTTTCTTTCCTCCTTCACACCCAGCAGCAGTAACGTGGCATCTCAGTGTCCAAACAGGCAAACAGGCCAGAGGCGTTCTGCCCTGGTGTCTATGAGGCTGCATCCTCTTTTCTTCAGGGCGTTAAAGCAATGAAGCCAAGCTCCTCCTCTGCCGGCCCTTGGTGGCGTAGGGTTCCTGGGGGAGAGAACAAACGTGCATGCCTCTGTCTCCAGTTCACCAACTGTCCCTGTGTGCATACGTCACCGGGCCCCTCCAGGACCTGAATTTAGTACTTTAGCATCCTGCTCTGTCCTGAATCACTTTGCTACTCAGAAAAATGGTTGGCGTACAATTAACTTCTCAAGAATGTTGTGACAACTGCCAGGAACGACAGCATGAGGATACTTCATTTTACCCTCACATCTTGTAGTTGGCTTCTAGCAGAAGAAACTCATAAATAAATGCTGTTGGTTTTATGAACCATCCTTCTGGCCTGGCGATGTTGTCACTTGGCAAGGGGTGTCAGGACTGTGAATGCTGATGGCCTGAGCAGACTGGGTTGGCCAAAGCTGGTGGTGCAGAGAGAGAGGCGGTGGAAGTGTTTTTCTCTTAAGTGAACGCCCTTGGGCCTGGCCATGGTAGATACCAGAACAGGGGCTGCAGAGGCCAAAGCAGTCGAGTATCTAGGCAGCTAAAGCATCCCAGGGCCCTTCTATCAGCCCTTCTTAGAAGTGTCAAGACCTGAAGAGGGTTCTGCCAACAGGAGCTTGAGCAATACAGTTTCCTGATTTCTAGGAAAGGCTACAGCAGTGCTGAGTCATCCTTCCTGACAGGTGAACGCAAGTGACCAAAGGCCAAGGGTACAGCTAAGCTGATGAGCTCCCTCCCAGGGTGACCTTACTGAGTTGTAGAAGTCAGGTCAAGGCAGTACGGGGCTATGCAGGAATGGGGATCGGGATGGGGCTGAGACATTTTCTGTGACCTAAGAATTCCCAGGCATCCTTGGAAGGTTGAAGGGAGGCTCCCAGGGCTGAATATTGATAGGCACACCTGGCATAAACTTGCTGTCACCACCAAAGTGAAGAAAGACTCAAACAGAAACCTCCAAAGCAAAATCCCCAACAATGTTAAACTTCAGAGATTATTTTTACGAGTTCTAATACTGCCACAGCCTCCGCTACTAAAGATACTGCATTGATGATTTGGGTTCTTAGACTGGGACAGTAATGGTCTATCTGCCCAAATAACTCTCTAGAAAAAGATCCGGATGTTCCCTGGCCCCAGCATCACCCTTGTAGCCTAAGATGGCTTGTCTGCTGAAACCAGTTACCTCTAGAAACCATAAACTGAGGCAAACCATGGCCCATGGATCAAACCCAACCTGAGGTCTGTTTTTGTAAATAAAGCTGTATTGGAACATAGCCACACCCCTTCATTTATGTTTTGTCCAAGGCTGCCTTGTCTCAAAAGCAGAGTGGGTGAGTAGTGGAGACAGTGACCTAACACCTGCAGTCTAAAATATGGACTTTCTGTCCATTTACAGAAAACCAGTGCCAAGTCCTGCTCCAGACTTTTTCTATCTGATTTAGTCATCACCTTCCCTTTACTGCTGGGCTCTTTTGCCAGAACAGGAGCGTTCAATTTTAACATGTATAACTATGAAATATTTCAAATGTAGAGCAAGACAGAGAATATAACACACCCTATGTACTCAACAGCAAGATGAAAACAGTGTTGATAGTTCTCATTTTTATTTTGCAATCTTTCAATTTTGCAAAAAAATAATATAGAGACTGTTAAAATATCATTCTGTTCTCATCACTTCTCATACCCTCCGTGACATGACCAGCATCCTAAAGTCAGTCTATATCATCCCTGTTGATGTTTTCAGTGTGTATGTTTTGTGTATGAGAGTCTGTTTGTATGTGTGTAATTCATTTTTTCCTAAACAGTACCACACTCTTCTTTTGCAACTTTTCTTTTTTTTTTTTTTTTTGAGACAGAGTGTCACTCTGTTGCCCAGGCTAGAGTGAGTGCCGTGGCGTCAGCCTAGCTCACAGCAACCTCAAACTCCTGGGCTTAAGCGATCCTACTGCCTCAGCCTCCTGAGTTGCTGGGACTACAGGCATGTGCCATCATGCCCGGCTAATTTTTTTCTATATATATATTTTTAGCTGTCCATATAGTTTCTTTCTATTTTTTTAGTAGAGACGGGGTCTCGCTCTTGCTCAGGCTGGTCTCGAACTCCTGAGCTCACACAATCTGCCCGCCTCGGCCTCCCAAGTGCTAGGATTACAGGCTTGAGCCACCGCGCCCGGCCCTTTTGCAACTTTTCTATCCAAAAAGAATGTGTTTGAGATCATCTGCACATGGATATTTGTAGGAGTCTCTACTGTCCACTGCTGAATATGAAACACAGTCAATCCATTCATCTTCCTGAGGAACAGTTGGGTTCCTTCTACTTTTTCACTATTGCTAATAGGCCTGCACTGAATATTTCTGTATGTGTTTATTTATGTCCATCTGTTAAGAGTTATTCTAGAGGAAACACCAAGAAGTGGAAATGCCGGGTCATAGGATCTGTATCACTTGAGCTTGACTAAGTTTTGTCAAGTTGCTTTCCGAGTGCTTGTACCAGCCTCCTCTGCCCTGGGTAACATGTGAGTCCCTGCTACAGCACATACCTCTAACACTCGGTGTTACCAGATTTATTACTCTTTGCCTACCTGAAACATTTGAAATGGCATCTTATGATTATTTTAATTCGCGTCTCTCTGATTACATGGGGTTGTATATTAAGCTCAAATGCAGCCATCTTGTGACTGAAAAAGAATGATTGCAACTTATTCTGAATGAGAGAAATTAAAATATTAGGAAAGGAAAAATAAGAAGTTCTAACAGTAAATCTTCTGAACTGTCATAAAAAGAATAGGAAGTGGCTCACAATTTCAAAGCAGAGAGATCAGGGGATCCCAAATGACTCAGAAGTTTGAAATCCAAATGGATTCATTGACTTTTCCAAGTGGCATTTTCTGAATGGAACATTGACTATCATTTTGTTCCAGGAGAAGCTTCATTTCATCTGGAAAAATTATATTATTATTATTTTTTTAAAGAACGTTTTCCATTTCCAAAGAAGAAATGATATTATCATTATTTACTTTGACTCTGGATAGCCAGTGTATCATTAGGGAATTTATAATCGAAGTTCTAAGTCTTTGAAGGAATGGTTGGGATAAGTTCAAGATAGGAAATATAACACTGTGGCAAGATTGTGGCAAAGCCTTAAATTAAATAAGGAAATGGATGGGAAAGGTCTTTGAAAGCTGTGGGTTTACCCACATATAGGTTGTTTCTCTCTAGGTCACATCCACTGGGGAATTGGAGGGAGAACATGGTTTCTGGGCCCTGAGCTGGCCATGCCGTGACCCTATGTGGCTCACTCCCAGGCTTCTCCGGGTTCCCCCATGTAGAATGGTGTTAATGGCACTTGCCACCCGCTGTCTTGTGTTGCTGTCATGAGGAATGTGGCACTGAAATCAAGTCATAATCCAAGAACTCTCTGAGCAAAAAGAACCATGAGTTTTATTTGAAGGGAAGGAAGAAATTATGAGCCACCCATTAAAGATTTTATAGCCACTGACATTGTTCTCTGCAGCCATTAGGCAGCACCTAACTTTTTTTCAAATAAAGATTTTAGACTGTTGCCCAAGTCACCAATGGTACTGCAGGGATTCTGCACTCTCCAGTCCCCTTCCTCCACCTTTCTAGAACAGCACTGTGTGTTCAAGGAAAGCTATGATAGCAGGCTTCCCCTTTCCTGGGAGCAGAGAATAGATTTTCTGTCTATGTATATATAATAGGCCTGTCTAAATGATTTGTGCAAAATCAAAAACATTCTGCCCATGTACTCCATCAATTTTTCCTGTTCACTCTTACTTCCAGCTACTTCATTATTCTCATTGTGTGACAGTTCATAGGCATGGTGGCAAAGCCCATAATAAAGTCTGACAAAACTATGCACTGTCATCCCTTTGTTCTTCCTCTAGAATTCAAGAGAAAATATCTTTTTCCTCTTTCAATCTCAGTCTTTCAACCTCTTTTCTTGATTTTTCTTTCTCTGTTCTCCTCTTAAAGATGAATCTTCCTCAAGGATTTCTCATAACCCTGTCTTCTCATTGCTGGTATTTCTACCAAGAATTCTATTCATGCCTATGACTTCACCTACCAGCACTCTGCTCATGACTCCCAGACCCTATACTCAACTGCCTAGCAAACATTCCCCAAATGTCCCGCAGGCACCCCAAATTCTGTATGTTCCAAATCTCGCCATAATTTCCCACACATCTGCTCCTCCTCTGATGGATCCTGTCTCAATGAAGAGTACAACATTTATCCTTTCACCTAAGCCAGAGAGCTGAGAGTTCAGGCAGACTCTGTTAATTTACTACCTGAGAGTCAATATCCCATTTTTCCTTTCCAACAGAACCACAATTTTGTCCAGGTATTGAGTTTCAAGTTCTTCATAGACTTTTCTACACACAATGCAGTTGAAAGTTGGTTGGTCCAACCCAATTGATCATCCTACTCTTCTTGTAAGTGATTGATTCAGGCATGGGCAATAATGCAACTGTGATGTAAGATCCAGTCTCCTGGGAAAGGGTTTTATTCCCCGACAAGAAGAGACACACCAGGAGAAATGGCTGTTCTGGTTTTGATTGTGTTTATGCAAGGATTGTGTTTATGCAAGGATTGGATGACTGAGGCTATGGCAGCCTCCATAAGGGTGGGCACATGGGATGAAAGTCAAATCTTTGCAGGGTAGACCCCAAATGGAAAGCAACTGGGTTCTTGAGTATGTTTTTAAGCCATTGAACTAAGCATTCCTGGAATTGCTTACCCTTGGACTTCATGTTTGTGAGTTAAACTCATTAGTATTTAAAGCACTTTTGTTGAGTTACTGGAGAGTATCCTAGCTTATCTTCTAACATATTAAATCCATCAACAAGACCTCATTGTCTTCCCTGCCTCATTTTTTTTTTTTTGGAGACAGAGTCTCCCTCTGTCACCTGGGCTAGAGTGGTGGTGTCGTCATAGCTCACAGCAACCTCAAAATACTGGGCTGAAGTGATCCTCCTGCCTCAGCCTCCAGAGTAGCTGGAACTACAGGCACACACCACCATACCTGGCTAATTTTTTTCTATTTTTTTTTTTTTGTAGTATAGACAGGGTCTCACTCTTGCTCAGGCTGGTCTCGAACTCCTGACCCCCAGTGATCCTCTTGCCTCAGCCTCTCAGAGTGCTAGGATTACAGGCATGAGCCACCACATCTGACCCCTGCCTGAAATGTTTCTCTGACCACTGTTAGTCATTTAGGTTTCATTCCAATGCTGTTTCCTTTGTGAAACCTGCATGTTTCCTCTGCCCCTCACTTTTGCCATCGACATACCTGACTGCCTTGCTGTAGCCAGTGGACGCCGTGTAGCCACTGGGAGCCATGTAGCTCCATGTAGCTCCACATAGGGAGCTGTGTTTGCTCCCTACTGTGGTGTCAGAAATTGGAAGACACCGGTATTCAATCTTTGTTTAAAGTGATTTATGGTGGGTCTAGAGAATAGTTTTGAACGTTTATTTTTTTATTTTTATTTTTTTGAGACACAGTCTTGCTCTGTTGCCGGGGCTAGAGTGCCGTGGCATCAGCCTAGCTCACGGCAACCTCAAACTCCTGGGCTCAAGCGATCCTCCTGCCTCAGCCTCCCAAGTAGCTGGGACTACAGGCATGTGCCACCATGCCCAGCTAATATTTTCTATATATTTTTTAGTTGTCTGGTTAATTTCTTTCTATTTTTAGTAGAGACGGGGTCTCGCTCTTGCTCAGGCTGGTCTCGAACTCCTGACCTTGAGCGAGCCTCCTGCCTTGGCCTCCCAGAGTGCTAGGATTACAGGCATGAGCCACCGTGCCTGGCCTAGTTTTGAATGTTTATTAAGGTATGAATGAATGAAAGACTGGATGATTGAATATGTTTTACCTACACTGGCAGAGATGTGATTTTTTTTTTATTTTTAAAAACTATCAATAAGAGCTTAAAACTGGGTTAACTTTTCAGTAGGTGTGATACTTTCAGTAGGTGTGAGCCTTTCATCATAATGATTTAATACACATCTAGGCTCAAAATCCGAAGTAAACATAAGGATTAAAAATGGAATATTTGAAAAAATCAAATGAACCATTGCGTATGATTCAGCAACAATAATTTTTGCAGGTCCTTATCTTCCTTCTCTTCCCCAGGTTGTCTGCTCCTCTTTATTTCTTCAACCACCAACTCAATACTCTTTCCTATCTCTCATCTTAACTAGGCCAGCAATTCTCTGTGGTAAATGGTCTTCAAACTAGCATACGTCTATCCCTGGGGGTTACAGACAGGCTTTCCAAGGAGTGTGTGTTCAAGTGTAGTATTAGAGGAATCAGTGTATAAACCCTCAACCTCTGTGTGTTCCTTCGCTTCCAAGAGATCAGCTAGGGAAGGTGCCCACCATGGGACAAACAGGTTCTCCTTTCCTGCCTCGTTCGTGTTCTCTTCTTTCGCTTTACAAAAGAGAGGGGCAGCTGCCATCCCACCCACTCTTATGGGGGTGTACAGCCTGAGATACGACAAAGGCTTTAGGGTGCAAAGCAAAGGGACAATTCTAAGCATTGTTACCCTCACTAAAAAGTAAATGACAAATAAATCTTTTTGCTAGTCATTTCTAATAATTTGCTTTAAATCAAAATTGAAAAAGAATCTAATTACATTCACAGGTGATATCTCATCAATGATCTATATGTGATTTTTCACATGTAAGTTTGAAGGATTTTAAGAAATCAAGACATTGCTCTTAGGAAAACACATTTCTATGCCTATAATCCCAGTGCTTTGGAAAGCCAAGGTGGGAGGATCGCTTGAGGCCAGGAGTTCAAGACCAGCCTGGCAACATAGTGAGACCCCTGTCTCTACAAAAAACTGAAAAAAAAAAAAAAAAAAAAAAAAAAAGGTCAGGTGTGATGACACACACCTGTAGTCCTAAGTATTGGGGAGGCTGAGGCAGAAGGCTTGTTTCAGCCCAGGTGTTTGAGGCTGCAGTGAGCATTATTGCACCAGTGCATCCAGTGTGGAAGACAGAGTGAGACCCTGTCCTAAAAAATCAAAAAAAGAAAGAAAGAAAAAAGACAACACATTTCATTACAATTTACTTATGTGAATACATCTCCTTAGTATATATTACATATGTAATTATATATTAATGTATATAAAATATAATATATTAATAAAATACACTATGTATATTATATAATCATATACACACAGAGAGTAAAGAATTTCTGCTGAACCCTGCCTCTTTCTAGGAATAAGTAGTATTCCTCTATGAAAGCATAAATAACAATAAAATATCTCCATTCATGAGGCATCTTTTTTTTTTTTTTTTTTGAGACAGAGTCTCGCTCTGTTGCCCAGGCTAGAGTGAGTGCCGTGACATCAGCCTAGCTCACAGCAACCTCAAACTCCTGGGCTTAAGCGATCCTACTGCCTCAGCCTCCCGGGTAGCTGGGACTACGGGCATGCGCCATCATGCCCGGCTAATTTTTTTTTTCTATATATGTTTTAGTTGGCCAGATAATTTCTTTCTATTTTTAGTAGAGACGGGGTCTCACTCTTGCTCAGGCTGGTCTCGAACTCCTGACCTTGAGTGATCCACCCACCTTGGCCTCCCAGAGTGCTAGGATTACAGGCGTGAGCCACCGCGCCCAGCCGAGGCATCTTTTTAAGAGAGGAAAATAATTGAAATTTACCTTTTTTGTGTTTAATAATTATTTATCAACTTTGTGACATCCACTTATGCTATTTTGATCAAATACTGTTGTTCACTCTAATGAGTAATCAATCCCAGGAAACACATAAAGCTGGCCACAGAATTCAAATTAAAATTTACATGCACACTTTTTGTCATAGTAAAGAATGAGGAGAAATAAAAGACTTTCCAGTACAAAACCTACTAGGAAAAACTTCTGTGGTTGGAACTAGTGTGAAATATGAATTTAAGGAGAAAAAGATACAATGTAAAATTTCCTTTAAAGGAGTATTTCTACATTTTTTTTAAATGTACAGCAGTGGGCATAAAATAGCCATGGTATTTAGATTCCTCTGGAAACATTAAAAAATGTTGTCACCATTTTATTTTAAAACATCCAGTTTGCAATATTTTTTAAATAATATATCCACTGCAAATTTTAGATGTCAATTGAAAAGTTTGTGAGAGGTCATAGATTTAGAATTAAAAATGTTTGCAGAACAGTCCACTGAAGTATATTAGAGTACATTATTATATTATATTATTATTTGCAAGCATGAGGATTGCATTAATGATGCTGTACAAGAAGAATAAGTCACTCTTGAGTTCTCTGATAGATAAAAATTTTATGTCCACGTGTAAATGTTATGAAGAAAGACCTCAGGCTTCATTCCTCTCCTAATCACCACTCACTTCTTGAATTCTGCAACCTCTCTTTCCTGACAGTTTTTCAAAACACTCTGTTGGCTAATGGGTCCATAGAGGACTGGAAAGACCCATATTAAGTAATTTAATTGAAACAAGAAGTCTGCTTTGGTCGCTGTTAAGTCTTATGCACCCTACTTTTTTCAAGTTAACTCCTATTGACAACTGATGTAGAATTCAGACAAATTAGAGGGCAAATTCAAGGCTCTCGACCAAGGAAAACAAACATAATCAGAGAAAACCAGGAGACTTAAAACATGCCAGTGGATATGGAGTTATGGAAAAAGTGAAGAAAAAGTGTTGAAAACATATTACAAATGAAAACCAATACCAAAACCATTCTCCATTTATGGGCCTGTAACAGGCAGCAGTTTTATTAAAGTTGTGTGCATGAATCGACCCATTCATTCATTCATTCTACATGTTCCATGCATTTTCCTGGGGGTTGAGATACAAAGAGGAATAAGACGTTGATTTCATTCATAAATAAACAGAAAGGGACAATAACCCTGATTATAGGAAAATAGTTAATTGCTCTTTGAGTAACCCATGAAAGAAATGGTGTGGGTCTGAGCTAAGGGGTGGTGGGAATAGAAATGGATGCAACATTTTAGATATTTGGGCTTTAATGTGTTGAAATAATTGAATGGACACAGGATGTGGAATGGGGAGAAATCTAGGTACCTGCTTCAGGCAACTGGGTGACGGGTCTGGGGCTGGTTTTCACCAGCTTAGGGAAGATCAGAGGAAGAGCTGGTTGTTGGGGACAGGCAGTTTCTATGGCACAAGGAAAGAAAGACGTCTCGGAGACAGCTGTGTGGGGTAATAAGATCACTCAGCGTTTGGGTAAGAAAAGTGTGTGAGTGAAACTCTGAGGACCACCAGCTTCTCAAGGGAGAAAGGAAAGGAAACTGACAAAGGCAGACAAGGAAAAGCAGGAACAGCAAAGGCTGGAAGAAGGCAGGTGGGGAAAAGACAGAAAAGTCTTTACTGCATGGATAGGAGTCACCTTGGGGGAAGAATCTCCCCTGGGTGGGGGTGAGTGGGAACAAGAAGACAGTGAGGGAGAAGTGAAGATACTGTGTACTAAATCCTGTTTGTTATGCTTTAAACCATTGCTGATAAACTGTAATTCATCTAGCCTTCCAAATATTTAAGGATCTGCTGAGTGAAGTAAATGGAATCATGAGGAGAGGATAAAATGTATTTTCTGAACTTCAACATCAGGAGCCCAAAATACCCTGAAAAGCTAAACGTAATGAGGCACGTACCAAGCTGGTGCCTGGGTTTGAGGCTCCCTCTACTTTTTCCAAGATTTCCCTTGTTTGTCAGATAATTAATCTTTTCCCAAAATACCTAACTTACTACTCCTCTGTGATGGAAAATTCCATCAGGGTAGAGACCAAGTCTGTTTTGTTCATCACCATTTCCCTGGAACTCAGCACAGACCCCAGCACATAGTAGATGACCAATAAATAGTTATTGAATAAATGAAAGAATATCTAATGTTTCAGAGAAATGACAGAAGCTATATTTGAGAAGGGGAAAGCCTGGGAGATTAGAGGAATCATTCCTTTGCCTTTTATTTGGGAAATAAAGCAAATTTAAGTGTACCATTCATCCAGCAAATATTTACTGAGTGAACATGTGCTCGTAATGTTGGGTGTCCATTCTGCCTTTTATAACTCCGTTTAGGTCTTTCCTTGGATCAGCCTAACTGCACAAGGATTGGCACATTTTCCCATAGAGCGAGTTCTAGTAATAATATCTATTATTTGTACGCAACACAAATTCAATAAAGGCTTTCTTTTTCTTTTATTAATATAAGCGGGCCTCAACCTTCCTTATAGACAAGACACACCTGGGAACTTGTTAAAAATGCAGAACCCAGGTCCACACACTGTGGAAATTCCGATACTCAAGATCTGAGCTGGAACATGAGAAATGACATGTTTAGCAAGCACCCCATACTCTAAAAAACAAAGCCTAAATTATTTGTCTAGAATATAATTATCTAGGCTCTGGTCCATTGCCCAGGGCACACTTCATTAATTATATCCTCATTAATAAGGACCAGAGACTAATGCAGTCATATGTAGCAATCAGCGTTAACGTTAATTGAAATTTAGATCTGATGTCTCTCCTTTCTTTGAGCAGTTTTCCCATGTTTAGCATAGAGGACTTCATTAATGATTTGTGACAGGAAGATGTGAGGGAGATGATTTGCAAGTAATTGTGACGTGTGTTTCCACTTAGGATGCCTTTCTTCCCAAGCCTGCGCGCTGTGGCTTCCGAGCTCTGTGGACGGCATTGCAGGGAGAGGGCCCCAGCTCACTGCGACTCAGCCATAGCGAAGGTTGACATTCACTTCTGTGCAGTGATAAGTCTGCCCAGGAACCTGCTCATTTGATTCTCATGACCTCTTTGCACCCTCTCCTTTCCAATTTTCCACGAAGTTTGGATCTCTTTCAGTCAATGTGCATTGAGCAGGAGGTTAAAAAGTTGAAGAGAATCTACAGGCAGTATCTATTATGGCGGAAGGGGTCATAGAAGGAATTCTGCGTGTTCGACATAAAGAAAATTATATGTATTTGGTGGAAGTCCCGGGGATGGGAAGGATGCAGTGTCAAGGGACCACGATTCCTCAGAGTTGCAGCCAAATATTTGAAGGGCTGTCATGTGGAAGCCACAGTTAAGCCCCCCTGGGCTACTCCAGAGCCAAGCTAGGGCCAACAAACAGACAGGCAGGGAGAAGTATTCTTACTCAATATGTGAATTTTTAAAAATAACAACTATAGCCCTTTAAAAGGCGAATGGTTAATTTTCCTGACTTTTATACAGATTCTAGTTATCAGCCCTTTATTGGATGTGTAGCATGGAAATATTTTCTCCCATTATGTAGGTTGTCTATTTGCTTTAATGATTGTTTCTTTCCTTGGCTGTGCAGAAGCTTTTTAATTTGATCAGGTCACACTTATTTTTGTTGTTGCTGTGATTGTCTTTGGGGTCTTGTTCATACATTCTTTGTGTAGGCCGATATATAAAAGAGTGTTTCCAATATTTTCTTCTAAAATTCTTTGTGGTTTCATGTCTTAGGTTTAAGCTTGCTACCGATCATGAGTTGATTTTTGTGAGAGGTAAGATCCTGTTTCAGTCTTCTACATGTGGCTATCCAGTTTTCCCAGCACCATTTATTGAATAGGGATTCTTTTCCCCAATGTATGTTTTTGTCTGCTTTGTCAAAGGTCAGACTGCTATATGAGGATGATTTCATATCTTGGGATTAAAAAGTGGGCAAAGGACATAAACAGAAACTATTCAAAAGAAGACAGACTAATGGCCAACAAACATATGAAAAATTGCTTAACATCTCTAATCATCAGGGAAATGCAAATCAAAACCACAATGAGATATCACTTAACTCCAATGAGAATGACTTTTATCAAAAAGTCCCAAAACAACAAATGTTGGCCTGGATACAGGGAGATAGGAACACTCATACACTGCTGGTGGGACAGCAAACTAGTGCAACCTCTGTGGAAAGCAATATGGAGACACCTCAAAAAAACAAAAGTAGAACTATTAATACTATTTAATCCAACAATCCCACTACTGGTATTTACTCAAAGGAAGAAAAGACATTCTATAATAAAGACATCTACCCCTAAATGTTTATAGCTGCACAATTCACAATTGCAAAGATGTGGAAACAATCCAAGTGCCCACCAATACATGAGTGGATTAATAAAATGTGGTCTATGTATACCATGGAGTACTACTCAGCCATAAAAAATGATGAACTACCTACTCTATTATCATGGATGGAGCTGGAGGAGATTCTTCTAAGTGAAGTATCACAAAAATGGAAAAACAAGCCCCACATGTACTCACCATTAAATTGGCACCAATTGATCAACATTTATGGGCACATACGGAAGTAACATTCATCAGGTGTCAGGCAGGTGGGAGGGGTGAGGAGGGGATGGGTAAATCACACTTAATGGGTGCAGTGCACGCTTTCTGGGGGATGGGCATGCTTGTAGCTCTGACTTGGGCAATGCAAAGGCAATATACATAACCAAAGTGTGTGTACCCCCATAATATTCTGAAACTTAAATTTTAAAAATTTAAACATAAAATCAAATAAATTTAAAACACACACACACACACACACACACACACACACACATACACATATACACACACACACACAGAAGATGAACAGTATCCAGAATGCATAACTCCACAGAGACATTGCAGATTGGTAGTTGGTGGGGGCTGGGGGTGGAGGGAGGAAGGGGCAATGACTCATTTTAATGAGTACACGGTTGCTTTTAGGGGGCAATAAAAATGTTTTGGAACTAGATAGAACTGGTAGTTGCAAAACTTTGTGAAGGTACTGAAGGCCACTGAATTGTGCCCTTAAAATGGTTAATTTTATGTTGTGTGAATTTCACCTCAATTAAAAGAAATGAATTAGCAGAGGAATTATTTGAAATGGAGATTTAAAAAAATTCTACTTGATTTAAAACTATTTGATGAGTGAATTCAGTTCGTGGTTAAGTCTAAATCAACAAAAATCAAACATTATTCTCATAAACAAAAAAGTGCATGGATTGATTCATAGCCTATTAGGCTCATTATCTCTGAGAAAATATGTCAATGAAGGTTTTGTGATTATTCTTCAAGGAGAGAAAAAAGAGACATCTGCATTGGGTGGAAAGTGGCACTATAGTATGATCCAAGTGAATTTGCTTTTCTTTAAAAAAAACTTAATCTGTTTTCCTTAAAATAATTTCAATTTTGTTACAAAATTTCTGTTGCTATTTGTAGAACATTTGGAGAGAAATCAGAAAACATTAATGAGAAATATAAACAACTTTCAATGACTATACAATGTAACACATATGTGTGTTCAGAGTACTTAACTATTCTTTTCCTTAGGTTGCTTCTAATCTTCAATTTTATAAGGAATACTGCTATGAAACTTGTGTACATGTTCATTTTACATTATTGCAATAAGATAGGTAACTAGAAGTAGAATTAGTTTGTCACCAAGAGACCTTTGAACTCTAATAGTCAGTTTGAGTATAGTTGGCCCTTTATATCCATGGGTTCTATGTCAGTGGATTCAACCAACGGCTTATCAAAAATATTTGGGGAAAAATGCTAAACAATAAAAAATAATACAACAATAAAAATAATGCAAAAAATACAATATAACAACTATTTATGTGGCCTTTACCTTGTATTAGGTATTATAAGTGATATAGAGATGACAGAGTATACAGAAGGATGTACACAGGTTTTATGCAAATGTACGCCATTTTATATTAGAGACTTGAGCATCTGTGGATTTTGGTATCTGCAGGGGGTCCTGGAACCAATTGCCCTTGGATCCTTAGGGGTGACTGTATCTGTTTGGGAAATCAAGTGTCCGTGGTCCAGGGAAAGACGGATGAGGAAGCCGCTGCAGCCCCTAATAAGAATGAGTGTGGAAACTGACACTTCAAAACTCCTGACCCGGCGGAGGAGCCAGCAAACCAGACGGAAGTTGAGCAGCGGCAGAGAAAAGAGCATTGATCAGCTTTCCATCTTCTCAGGACACCTATCCAACCATTTCATGGTGATCTTTGCTCAGGCAAATGGTTTTTAAGCATAATAGATTTTTGCTGAAGACCCAGTTGCTGTTTCAATGCAAGGGAACAGTGAGAGGCAAAGGAAGGTTATGTGAGGTTGGTTCTTCTCAACATAAATACAGAGAAGAATTTGCTGGTGCAGAATGAAGAACACATGTGAATAGAGCATTAGGATGAAAACCTCTGACGGTGTGTGAAATAGATACCTACTAGTTAGGGAAACGTCTTAGCATCAAATAGGATAATATCCTTCAATATTAATACAAAATTATAAAATGTAAAGAAATGATTTGTTTGGATAACTTAGGAACAAGGTAGTAGAATAATTCTGGAGGTAATAACTACACCTGTTTTCCTACTACTAAGGCCCTTTTCCTCCTTTCACAGCTGCTATTAATCTTGATCAGAGTTTCCCAAAGGGAGGTTCCCTGACTAATAGCATCAACATCACCTGGGAGGAAATGCAAATGTTTGCACCCTCCCTCCTACTCCACTACCCAGACCTACTGAATTAGAAACTCTGAGAAGGAGATAGGGTGCTTTGGAGCCCAGCAATCTGGTTTTTAACAAGCCCTCACAATAATTCTGGGTTTTTGTACATGAGCTTTCTGTTACATGACACACAGACAGAGAACTTTAATGATAAGACTTTAATAATTCAATACAATTTGCTCTCCATTAAATGAAATACATTTTTACTTCCCTGAGACATTGATTTTAAAGAAAAATGATAAAAGCAATATAACATCTGAGATCCTACATGTTTTAAGCACTATATATAAAAAAGTCTTAAAAATCATTCCATATAAAATTTTCATGTAACACACATTCATAGTTCAGTTTATTGGTAGGAATTTGTTAAAAATTTCCCTTAAAATTTGAAAAGTTAATGCCCTCATATTAGTAGACATTTAATATTCTCTATAATCCCAATCACTGTTCCTGAGCTCTCCATTTTAAAGTACTCCACTTCAGCACTTCCAACTAGACATAAATTAATTCGTTCTCAACAAATACTTATTGTGAACCTACCATGTGCCAGGTATGTTGCAGGCACTAGGAATACAGCAGAGATGGCCCCACCTTTCCTAGAAGTTACATTCTAATAATGGTATACAGATAATAAAATCGTAAATGACATAAAAGTAAGATATTTTCAGGTAGCAGGAAGTACTATGAAGAACATAAAACAAGATAATGGGAGAGACAATGATTTGGGCTAGGAAGTCATTAGATTGAGAGGTTGGGGGCACCTTTCTAAGGAGGAGGATACAACCTGAGACCCCAATAGCAAGAAGGGATGATTTCTTGGAAGAGGGAACAGGTAGCATAGGGATGAACCGGGATGGGGACAAACTTGTCCAGCCCTTAGAAGACAAAGGCCAATGTGGCTAGAGCCTAGTGGACTAGCAGGACAGTACCAAGAGATGAGAATGAGGCAGATGGAGACCAGTTCATGAATGGCCCACTGAGCTATGATAAAGTGTTTGAATTCTATTGAATTCTATTGTATGTTTAGTGAGAAGCCATTACAGGGTTTAAAGTAGCAAATTGACATGATCTAATTTTATGTCTCGAAAACTTAGAACAGTTACTGCTTTACAGAGAAAGGAAGGTATACTGGTGAGAATGGAAGTGGAAGACCATTTAGGAGGCTATTGGAATAATCTATAAATGAAAAGTCATGGTGGATTGGGCTAGGGTGAGAACAGTGGGGAAGAAGAGAGGAAAATGCCTTTAGGACACTTTTCAGGGATAAAAGAACAGGATGAATATTCCATTAGATGTGAGAGTGAAGCAAAGTTTTTGAAGTAAGAAAGACTAGAGGAACAGGGAGTTTGGGGTAGAAATCAAGGATTTAATTTTGGCCACATTAAGTTTGAGATGTCTATCAGATATCCAAGTGGAAAACTCAGGTAAGTTGTTGAATATAAGTCTAAAGTTGAGGTGAGAGCGAGATGTAAACATCGGGTGAGCAACAATGTTTAAAGTTAGGGATGCAGATGAACATATTTAGACAGAACTGGAGAAGAACGAGAGCTAAGGACACAGCTCTGGGGCCCTCCAACCTTAGAGTCACACAGAGAAGGAGGAACCAGAAGAGAAGAATGAGAAGAAACAGCCAGAAGTGAATAGGTTAAACGAGGAGGGAGTGGTGTCACATAAGCCAAGAGAAGAAGGTGTTAGAGGAAAGACTGGGCAGCTGTTTGGAATGTGATTGAGATCAAGTAGGCGGAGAGACAAAATGGCTGAGGGATCTAGCAACACGGAGGTCACGGTGGACTTATCAAGAGTGACTTCAGTGATGTTCAACAAGGAAGCCATTCTCAACGAGGATGAGGAGAGAACAAGAGGCATGGAAGTAGGAACAGTAACTCAGTAACTATAAGCGACACTTTTTTGGAAATTTTGCTGCAGACTGAAAGGGTAGCAGGAAGGGGGAGGGGAGCAGACGGTGAGGTTAGGGAAGGGGTGTGGATTATTTCAGCGCAAGTCCTGCAGTTGTGCTGTTAATCTTGTTTTTCAATGAAACAACAACAGATGATTCCAACGAATCCTATAAGTCCTCAAACATATCATATTCTCCCCAGTCTAATCAATTGGATCATAACTTCCTCCACTCACAGTCTTGAGTATTTTACTAAATGATTGTTATTAAATGGCCGTGTTAGTCCAACACCTTTTTGCCTCACTATCCCTCTCCATGGTTTAAAATATTAATCTGTTACTGTCCTCCCTGTTAATGAGGCCGAAATACATCAGAATTAGATAACATCTCAGAAGTGCTGTAAGTCTCCTGGAAGTACCCTGTATCAGTGAGGCTTTTATTATTTTTTCCTCATTCACTCATTTCCTTTCTCTCTCTGGGAGGGCACTTTTGAGATTACATGAGGTTGGAATTTATGAGTTAAACAACACAAATACTTAACACAGTACTAGCACTTAAGGAAAAAGGGGTAGGGATCATTGGAAAATATTGTAAATTTTGGGACTAACAATTTGGTTTTGTGGGCTTTCTTCCTGAGGCTGTGTTCCAGAGAGGGCAATAAAGGGTAAAACTCGTTAGTGCATCATTATCTTTTGTCTGAAGGAAACAATGTGTGGTTTCTGGGCAGCCCACTTGGTGTTTGCATTGGTCCTGGAAACATTTCAAAACAAATATATTGTTTGAACAATTCCCCTTCTTGAACATGAAAAGACCACCACTAAACCACAGAGTTGATGCTAAATTACTAGATGATGACTCCTCTGGCTCCTAAAGGTTTCTAGATCTCAGTCATTGAACTCATGGATTTTTCTAATGTGAAAGATCTAAGCCTTTATGGTAGATCTCCCATGCAGTCCGCCACCCCATGCCACCCCCCACCCCCCGTATGCTCCATGGACTTCTGAGAAGTTTGGTTTGCAATCAAGGTCATTGAGCTCTCTCCACCCCTATTTTTCCCCTAAGAGATGGGGTCTTGCTATGTTGCCCAGGTTGGCCTTGAACTCTTGGACTTAAGTGGTCCTCCCCCCAGACCTTGAGTAGCTGGGACTATAGGCATGTGCCACTGTGCCTGGCTTAACCCTGACTTCTAATAGCAATTCTGTAGGAACTGCAAAATAGTCTTAGATCAAATCTGCAAATTCACAGTTATGAGTAACTATATAATTCATTAATAGATTTGATAATGAAAATCCAGTCTGATTTCTCTTTATCAAAATGAAGCATTAAATGGATGTTGGCGATTTTATTTGTAATCTGTTATTCTCTAACCTTACGTACCTTCCATGGCTTCCTTGGTGATTTCATTGGACTCTTTTTCTTTTTTTTGTTTCTTTTTTTGATTGGTGATAATCAGAAGAGCATTTATGAGGAAACCGTAAAACCACATTTGGGGCCATCTGGGAAGAAAACTCCTTTCATAAGGAATTCCAGTAAGTATAATGCCATATATGGTGTCTCTCCAAAAGAGTATTATTTGATTTGTTGCTTCTTGTAATCAGTTGTCTAGATTTAAACAACAACAGAAATAATTACCTATCTCCTGGTTTGTATTATTGCCCAATTATGAGAAAGTTCCGGGGTTGTAATGTCAGAGACCTAGAAAACTCTAAGTGCCAGAAGAGTCATCGTATAGTAACAGAGCCTTGATTCTGAGCCTGAATTGTGGGTTTTAATTTTTGTTATTATTATTATTCTACAATCCAATGATGCATTAATAACATATATTAGAAGATGGTAGTCAGGCAGGGTGATTTTGAGTGTGAGCCCTGGAGCTAGATCACCTGGGCTCTAGCCCCGTTTCAGATACTTACTATTATACTAATGAACACGTTAGCAAGTTTTTAAACCTCTTTGTGCCAGGATTTTCTCATATATTAATTGGGGAAAAGAATACCACCTGCTCATGATGTTATGGTGAGGATTAAATAATATAAATCTTCCAGAATAAGTAGGTTTGTCAATAAATATTTGTCAAAAAAATGAAGTCCCATTTTTCAGATAAGAAAACTGAGCTTCCACCACTATTAAGAGCCAGGATTCAAACTTATAACTTTCTGACTAGAAGTTTCTTGCTTTTTTCCTAATATATCACAATCACTTCCCTTTACCTTTTTATAGTTTAACAATTTCCTTTCCTATTGCATCATTTTAAGTATCTAAGGAAAACTGTAAACTAAATAATATTTAAAAATTGACACAATCCATTGTTGGGTCATCTTGAAATTCTTAGTAAATTTTGTGCAAAGAGACCCACACTTTTGGTTGTCACTGAGTCCTACAAATTATAGAGATGATCCTTCATGTAATCTTATTTATTTGGAAGGTTTATCTCACAGACTTCCTGGCCCTCTAGATTGGAATTATATTAGTGATGCTAGGATAAGCCATAGCATAGATTCTTACTTCTTTTTGGGCTAAGAGACTACATAGGCTAATATTTTAAGGAAATGAATAGTATAAACAATGAACAATGAATGACAGACAATGGAGACTCGGAAGGTGGGGGAGGAGGAGGGTGGATGATGAGAAAATACAATACTCTAAAGCAATCTACACATGTAACAAAATTGCACTTGTGCCCCATAAATTTATATAAATAAAAAGAAAATGAGCACTAAAATTCTCTTAAATCCATTCATCAGACCATACTTATCTAAGAGTTTACTATATGCTCAAAGAAGTGGTTCCCAAATTAATTGCGCACGTCATGGCACACATGCACAAGCACAGAGATGGGAACACGCAAATCAAAGGGCTCCTGGGGGTCCATACATGAGCACGTTCAAACCTCAAGGCCAAGAATTCTGGGGCTTGGCTCCAGGCCTCTCCTGGCCATCCCTGATTTCTGAGGCACATTTATAATGTCTGGCATGTGGATTAGCAAACCCTTCAATAAATTCAAGAGACATTCCATGATTTTCAAAACAATTATGAATGTGTTGAAAATAACAAAAATTCTGAAATGTGACATTATAGCTAGGAACACCCATAGTGCCAGCCAAAAATAGGAATCCTACTATATAGAATCACAACGTACCCTCAGCTTGCAAAAGCCCAAATCCTATGTGGCATCAATAAAATGCATTTTGGAGATGCTGAGAAAGTGAAGACGCTACTTTACAAAGCACCAACTTTCACCAGCAATGTTACCTCTATTCAGTTTCACAGTAAGGACAAAATTTTGTAATGCCTGCAAATCATGCCCGTTAAACTCGTTTCACAGCAGCCAAAGAGTTGGTTTTCACGTATCTAAAGATATCAATTTCTCCCAACTAAACTGGGGTATCATTGACCTACTTGTGCTCTGGGAAGGCACGTATATTCTTGGAAGGGCAAGGGAATAAAGAGATGCCGGTGTAGAAGCAAAAATCACAAAATCACAAATTTGGATAAAAATTTGCATGCATGGTTTGGCACTGCTAAACATTGCAAATTGGAAAACAAAAACTCTCAAAGTACGTATGGTCTTTACAAATGACAGCTTGCTTATATTTCTTGATGAATTTATTTCTTGACAGAAGGTCAGTTAATTCTAAAGACCAGTGTTCTTATGGGTTTTCAGGGTGCATTAAATTTTTGTTCTTATTGAGAGTATGCTGCTTTTTCCAGGTTTCCTGAATTTAGGGAAGGAACAAAGCTGATTGTCAGCTTCAAGATACATCGTCTTGGTGGAAGCCAAATATTAGGAATTGATTCATTTTTATATGTGTTAGGCTGAAAGCTCATAACTATGTGAAGGAATCTTACAATGGTTCTTTTAAAAAGCTGATATTTTTGGAAGGTGAAGATTCACTCCCTAAATTTTCTAACTGTACAATTCACATACTAGTTTAAGGAAAAACAAAGATTAATGATAACGTATGGGGCTACTTGCTTGCACAGTGAATGGTTGTAGATTGGGGGTAATTGGTATTTATTCTCACCCTGTCCATGATAATACAGGTAGCTCCTTGCTGATGTCACTGTTTGGAGACAGGGAGGGACAATAACTGAAATTTCAAAGAAAACCCTGAAATGAAGAGGAAAAGATTATTAGAGAAAGAGCCCATATTAAAATGAAAGAGGAAGTATAGAGCACAGACTCCTGAAATGACTCTGCCAGGCAAAGCCATGAGGAACACTCTGGGCAAAGCCCCACCTTGATCACAATGACTTTGGCTTGTGGCACATTCAAGGACCCAGTGAATGCTCTATCTTGGCAAAGCAGTTTTGGCGCAGTAGTAACTAAGAAGGATAGTAGAGATTTAATGGTAAATACATTCTTCAGCCTTTCTGTTAATATTAACATCCAGTGGGGAAACAGAACAGGAACCACTAATAATGAAAATGTACAGTAAATTTATGAAATGATTCCAGGGAAATCTTTAGAGGTCCTTAGAGAAAGTCACCAGTGTCAGCAGTAAAAGGCACCTCTATGCTATCAGTTCCTTTTATAAGAATGTTTGTCCTTGGCCCTGAGAAAACATTGGCTTACACGTGTATAACTTCTAGTAATTTAGGTTACAATTCTCTCCAGTGTTTGCTGGGACCAAAGCCTGTTTGGTCAGATACAATACATCAAAATTCCACGCCCCTATTTTACTCTATTGTTTGGAGGACCTTTCCAGGAAAGAACACTTCTTCCATGTTGAAACAACTCGTGTATAAATAGATGTCTTGAGCTTTTCAAAAGAACAAGGAGCCATAGGGAAGAAACAAAACAAACAAGTCAAATCAAAGATTGTTCTTTACACCTCCTAAAAGACTTCTTTGTAAAGAGATTCAACAATGACTTTAAAAAAAAAGTAGATGATAATGCTACTTATTTATTTTTGCATGAATAGTGTATGTACATATAGGAACATAATTCAACAATTAGGAAATGGAATACAGTGAGGAGTATCTAGCCCTCCCTAACCCTTGGTCCAATGGGTATATGATATAATCAGTTTGTGATCATCGTTCTAAAGCAGAGTTTCTCAACCTTAGCACTGTGAACATTTTGGGCTGGACAATTCTATGCTGCAGGGAGCTGTCCTGCATATCATATTAATAGAATGTTCAGTAGCATCCTGGCTTCTCCCCATCAGATACTAGTATCAGTCCCTCCCTCTCTCCCCAGATACCACACCAAAAATGTTCCCCACACATTCGCAAATGTCCTTCAGGGAGACATTTAACAATGTATCTAAAGAAAACTCTGTAAGGGTACATAAAGAGTATTCTCACTGTTTGGGGGAACTGCACAGTCATTCATTAAGTGAGTTCTGAAAATGTATTTAGCTGGTAACTTATTGATGATTCTTTATATATGTTTGCATTATTTGCAGTTCCATGCAGGGTTGCAATAAAAAATTTTATACATAGGTCTTTTAAATATAAATATGTAAAATTTTAACTTTATTATAAACTCCTGGAAGAAAAACTGCTAGGTGAAAGGCTGTGTGTTTGTAATTCTGACAGGTATTTCCAAACAGTTTTCTTTAAAGAACATACAAATTTACTTTCTCAGCAACAATATATTCTTGCCAACAGAGTGTGATGTTAACATTTGGATTTTTGCCAATCTCATAGGTAAAAATTGGTAGCTCAGTGTTTTTTTTTAATTTTCATTCCCACATTAAGAGGTTAAGTAACTTTTCATTTGTTTAAGATCTTATATATCTTTTTATGAAATGTCTATTTGTATCTTTTACTCCTTTAGACTGATTTTTAGAAGCCATTTAACTATTATGCTCTGTGTCTATTACATGCATTACTATATTTTTTTATCCAGTTCATTGTATTTTGATTTGATTTGCTTATGGAACAGGATAACGAGTTCATAAAAAACATGGTGTATGAGTGTGGTGTGTGGTGTGTGTGGTGTGTGATGTGTGGTGTATGAGTGTCATGTGTGTGGTGTGTGGTGTATGAGTGTCATGTGTGTGGTGTGTGTGGTGTGTGGTGTGTGTGTGGTGTGTGATGTGTGACTGTGTGGCGAGTGCAGTGTGCGGGGTGTGTAGTGTGTAGTGTATGAGTGTCATGTGTGTGGTGTGTGGCATGTGACTGTGTGGTGAGTACGGTGTGCGGGATGTGTGACTGTGTGGTGTGTGGTGAGTGTCATGTGTGCGGTGTGTAGTGTGTGGTGTATGAGTGTCATGTGCGTGGTGCATGAGTGTGGTGTGTGGTGTGTGGTGTATGAGTGTCATGCGTGTGGTGTGTGGCGTGTGACTGTGTGGTGAGTGCGGTGTGCGGGGTGTGTGACTGTGTGGTATGTGGTGAGTGTCATGTGTGCGGTGTGTAGTGTGTGGTGTATGAGTGTCATGTGTGTGGTGTATGAGTGTGGTGTGTGGTGTGTGTAGTGTGTGGTGTATGAGTGTCATGCGTGTGGTGTGTGGCGTGTGACTGCGTGGCGAGCGCGGTGTGCGGGGTGTGTAGTGTGTGGTGTATGAGTGTGGTGTGTGGTGTGTGTGATGTGTGGTGTATGAGTGTCATGTGTGTGGTGTGTGGTGAGTGTCATGTGTGCGGGGTGTGTGACTGTGTGGTGTATGAGTGTCATGTGTGCGGTGTGTGGTGCGTGGCGTCTGACTGCGTGGCGAGCGCGGTGTGCGGGGTGTGACGTCCGTCGCCCACAGGCGCAGGCCGGCGCAGCCCTGTCCCTGCCGAGCAGGCGTCGCGTCTCTGGGGCCGCAGAGCCGCGGCCCGCGGGAGCGAGGAGGAGCCGAGCAGCGGCGCGAGCTGGGACTTCGCATCTGACACGGGAGGACCCCGTCCGTGGGCGCGTGGTGGGGACACTG
The DNA here is from genome assembly GCF_020740605.2 of Lemur catta. Lineage (NCBI taxonomy): Eukaryota > Metazoa > Chordata > Mammalia > Primates > Lemuridae > Lemur > Lemur catta. The sequence goes on along the minus strand of NW_025423858.1, from coordinate 1,410,350 downwards.
CGAGTCCCGGGACTTTTCCGGGGACTTGGTGTGGGGCAGTTGGAGCCGCGAGGCCCTGGAGCTCGGGCTGTCCTGGGACAGCAGGGCTGGTCCCGTGCTGAGGACGCGGGGCGCCCTGGCGGTGCGGCTCGGTCGCAGGGGGCACGTGGCCCTCGGCCGCCCGGGCGCTGGGACCCCGCCCCGCCTCCCCGCGGCTCGGGCCGCAGCCGCCGCCCAGGTGCAGCCGCCGGGCGTCCCCGCGCGCCCCTCGCCCGCCCGCGACTTCCTGGTTTGCGGAAGGTGCCGCGGCGCCGGCGCAGGAACTGCGAGGCCGGCTGCGGGGGCGGCGGAGAGGGGCCGGCCACGCCGCTGCTGTCGCGGAGGCTTTGGGGGGTGGGGGGCGGGCGTGGGCCCGCCGCCACCGCCACCGCCGCGGCCGTGAGGAGCCCCCTGCCCGGCGGCGCGACCCCGGCTCCCGGGGCAGCGGCTTCCAGGCCGGCGGGTCGGCGCTGCCCGGGCGCGGCGGTGGGAGCGCCGGTGTCGCCGCGTCGGGGGGGAGGGGCGGCCGCGGCGCCGCCCGCTGAGGGGACCGGCCCGTCCCGGGTGTGTCCGGCGGGACGGTCGCTGCCCTGTGAGGCTCCGGGAGGGAGGAGCGTTGAGGTGGAGCGGTCGCTATTTGAAGCGCTTTCTGAGCATCCAGGTCACCGTGTCTTTCTGACTTGCATTGACCAGTGTGTCTCGCTGTTCCTTCTGCAGTTTCTTCTCGTTAACTTGGCCTCTGGCGTTTGTGGACGAGGCGCCGGGTCTGCACGGTGCCCGCAAATGCCACGCGACTAGACGGCACTTTGTGTGTGCGCTACAGTATCCGTCAGTGGCTATGTTACTTCAGGAGATTGGGTAAAAAGCGGTTTAATAACGATGGTGACTTTGTTTCTAGGTGTCTCGGAGGCGTGAGCTGCGCATTTCCCTCCTGAAACTCCGGGGAGAATCCCCCTCCCCGCCGCCTCCCGCCGCCCGCGCCCCGTCAGCGTCGTGTGTTCCCGTCACTGGGAACGGCCTTTCGGATCTCACAGAAGCATGACTGAACCAATGTTTAACTTTTACCCCTAAGAGAGGTACTAAAGGGCATTAGGCAAATAGGAAAATTGTGTCATTTGGAACTGTTTTCATTGTTTGACAGCTGGTGGAAAGGGGGAGTAAGTCCACCCGGGAGGCTGCAGAAGGAATCAGAGTTGAGATTTTTTCCCACTGAAACCGGTTAATGGTGGGAGGGCTGAGGAAATGTGTATCTGTGAATTAATTTATATGGCTTGTCACTTTCTATGTTTCTAGATCATGTCTTGTAACAAAAATTTTCTAAAAATCAGTATTTATTTAGAAGTCAGAGCTGGCTTTATTTTCTTGAAGGAGGTACGTGTTAAAAACAGCCAATGTGTAATACAGAGACACTAAAGTCTCATCAGCAGGAATAACTGAAAGATGGTAACACTTTGGACTTGTGGTATCAGACTAGGCCTATTTTTACCCTCTGATGGAAAGAGAGATAAAACAGAACTCTGTTTTGAAAAAAAAGTGTCTTAATAGATTTCAATTTACAATTTGAAATTTAACCAATGAATAGGTTAAACGTGTGGCAAGTTAGTAAAAACAGTAAGTTCTGACTGATGCAAACCAGCCTTACAGTTTGTAGCGGGTAAATTTAATCTGGGGGCTGATGTCCAGTTTCCCCAATGATAATTGGTATGAAAGAAGTCTTTTTTTGTTATCTTTCGAGTCTCTGAATAGTTTGCTACTTTAAACATGCCTAAGTACCGTAAATACATCTCAAGGAAAGTATATGCAAAGTATCCCATTCGTGGACCTTTACAAATGTCCTATGGTGATCTATTAATAGAACGTGGCAGGTGGAGCCAGGTATTTGTCATTTACACTCAGATTGCAAGTCCTTGGAAGAAAGGCTGAGAGCTTGTGTTAAGCTCCATTGGCAGGATCTAAAAACACTTAGGGACACACTGGCCTTCCAATTTTGGATGCAATAAGATAAAAGCGATGATTTGCATTTATACAGCACTTGATTTATAATGTAATTGCCCATATATTATTTGACTTGTAATACAATTATTCTGTGAAGTGGACAAGGCACTTTATTTTTTTTTTTAAGGTAAGAAAATAGTCTCAGAGGTTAAATGCTTTGCCCCAAGTCTCAGATCTCAGCTCCTAAATATCAGTAATCTTAAATTTCTAATCTGAGAAACATTTTCATTGTTATTTCTGCTATACTGTAGTCATATAGTTACATTTAATATGTAGAGGTAAGAACAAGATTAGTCTTAGAATTAAGAAAATACAAGCTTTATGGAGATGCTTATTTGTTATAGGAAATAAATATAACAAAGTTTTTTTTTTTTTTTTTTTTAGGGCCAATCCAGAAAGAACCTTTGACTTGGTATTGAAAGTGAAATGTCATGGCTCTGAAAATGAAGGTATGTGTGTTCTGTAAATTCTTCAAATAACTGATTGAGTCTGTCAAAGCAAGTGTTAACATTGTGGAGTACTGGAACATGATAGTATCAGAAAATAATAGTACTAAATGTGTATTCTGCATTGAGTGTCTCAGGTTTCTGGTAGTAACATAGATGCTAGGTCTTTGCCTTGGGGATATAGAAATCATGAATGTTATCTGTGCAGCTTGAATTTCAGGTGTGTGTTAAGCCCATATAACTTACAACTCAACTTTACCATGATTCATTGATAAAGTTACTGTTAGTTTTGGGAAAGGGTTTGTCTTTTCATTTTCTTTCATTTGTGTTTGAAAATTTAGCATCTTTTTAAAAACATTAAGGCAGATTCTCTGCCAGTATCAACGGAAGCTACACCAATTCCCTTCTAATGTTTCTGGAATGCAGAATGTAGACTGAGTAGCCCCTTGGGCTGGATTTACTTCAGTGGCATAGCACTTTCAGAGAGAGAGAAACAATGGCGTCACATTACTTGGAAGGGTTTCAGTTGTCAGTTCTGTATGATTTCCTGAAAATATGAGAGTATAGTACTTTAATATCATGATTGTTATAATTTCCCCCCACATTTGCTATATTGTACATGTGCATGTGTGTGTGTGGGCATGGGTAGCAGACAAGAATGAAGAATGTCTCCTTGCTTATTCTTCTAATATTTCTTTGCATGGTGCATCTTCATGGATATCTCCAGTGTAGGACCTTCCTTGTAGTGCACTCAGATCCTGGATAGCATGATGGTTAAGTGTGGGGTTTTGTGGAGACTAGTGGGCTATCCTAAAGCCTTAGTGGAAAGTTTACTGACACTCTTATCTCCAGAAACCAGCCAGCAATTATCTTCTATTAAGCAGTTTAGAGCTGTACACCTTAAAATAGAGGAGCCCCACCCAGCTGTGGTGAAATGGGCACAGCTAATTTTAGGTAGGAAGTCACCCACATTTCTGGCTCCACCAGCCCTGCCTGCTGCACCTCTGGCCTATTTGAACTGCTGCTGTTGTCAGGTATGTCCACGGGCAGAGAGTGATCCTAAGTTGCAGGGAACATTCTCTGATTAAAGAAGTTATTTTGTGTTGTCCTACATGGAGTAAAGTTTGTCCATTTGCATTCTTTCCAGGCCCAATGAAGTCCTCTTTGCAGAATGGGTACTCAAATGGATATATTATTTTTTCAGTTCCAGTTTAAATCTATTCTGTAGTGTATTTGTTATGAATTAATCTTGAAAATAATCATAGCATTACCTAAGGTGTGTGGAATAATGCTCACCTGATGTTGTTGGTAAAATAGGCTAAATTCATTTGGAAAATGTGGATTTTCCATAACTTTAAATTCATGCTAAAGTGTTCTTGAAAGATAGATCAGTCTGCCTTATATAACATTCAATCTATGCACGAGTAAGAGAGGTTGTTACCTTTTCATAAAGACTTGTGAGTGGTTTACTCCCTCCTTCCTCCCTTCACCGGTTCCTACTGTTCATGAACTGGTCATTCCAGTTTGTATCTTCTATTCCTGCCATGCTTTTATTACTGTCTTTCTGCTGTTACTGTTTAAATCACTAGTTTTTAGAAACATCTTCATGTGTATTTTAAGTTTATCCAGCTTAGTAAAATTTGAAATATAATAAATGATTAAAGTAAGCAATTTTGGTTTCTCTAGGTTGCGATTATGGCTAATTGGCACAAAATTCTAAAGATTTTTTTTAAAAGCTAAACTCACCCATGCAAAAACCAGTAACCTTTCTTCTTTTGAAGAAGGACTTAAGTAGTATGATAACTAATATTTTAGTGTCTAACAAGTTACAACTTTTTGTGCCCTAAAAGTAATGCTATCTGTAAGAGTAAAAGTAAAATTTTATGTTGAATTGAGTGTTTATGTAATGTTTTCTCAATTTTCTGTTTTATCGCTAAATCTTAAATGGATAAAGTGCAGAAATTATTTAAAAAGTTATTGGAATATTCCTATTTAACTGTCAGTACTTATTTTTATTTTTATTTTTTTTTGAGACAGGGTCTTGCTCTGTCACCCAGGCTAAAGTGCAGTGGCATCATCATAGCTCACTGCAACCTCAAACTCCTGGGCTCAAGTGATCCTCGTGCCTCAGCCTCCTGAGTAGCTGGGACTACAGGTGCGTGCTACCACGCCCGGGTAATTTTTCTGTTTTTTGTAGAGATGAGGTCTCATGCATGCTCAGGCTCATCTCGAACTCCTGGCCTCAACCACTCTTCCTGTCTTGGCCTCCCAAAGTGCTAGATGTGAGCCACTATACCCAGCCCTTAGACTGTTATTTTCATCTGCATTCAAAGCTGGGTCACTAACTGTGTCCAAGTTTAAGCCACAGGACAGGCAAGAGAAATACTTAAGGGAAGAAATTTCTTAGGCAAGGTAGGGGAAAATTTGATACGTCACTTTCCTTGCTAAGAACTTAGTCACACAGTGATACTACTTAGGTATAAGGGAGATTGGAAAATGTCATCTTTAACTTTATGACCAAGTGCTGAGGGAAAAGGGAAAAAACATTTAAGTAGATCAACCGTCATTTGGCCACTCATGCCTGTACTGAATCGGCATCTTGTATGATTTTAGGAGCTCACCCCAGTCCAAGCAGCTTGGACACGTTATTGGCCCAAACTTGTTTTTTGTTCTTCCTTTTGTTTTTCATCCTTCACCTCTGATGCAAACCCTTACTTATCTAATTTCTAAACTTAAGCTGCTGTACGTATCAATGGATTTAAAAAGAGACAGCAGGGAAGAATGGTGGGAATGGAGTTACTCTTTGTGCTAATTCTAGCTCAGCTGGCCAAAAATGGCCAGTTACATTTGTAGTAGAAAAGCACTTAAAACTGTGAACAAGCTTCATAAAAGTGTCACATATTAGCTAAAAATTAGTTCTTACAGGAAAAACCTTGACTGGCCTCCATCATGCCATAGCATTCTCTTTTGTAGCCTTCCGTTATGTTTCTCCCATATTTTCTTCTTCCTTTTCTTCCCTTGTGCTTCATTTATTCTCAGAATGATTTATTTCTAACATTAAGCTTTCTTAAATTTTTAGAAGTTGGATAGTTAATATATTTTATCATAAGCCAGATCAAATTTAAATTTTTAAAGGAAGCATTGAAATTCTTGATTTTTGGTTTGTTGGAGGAAGTGACTATACAGAAGTACTTTCAAATAAGAATGTTTTGTTATAAAGCATTCTTGTTTCCAAAGTTAAGTTACTCTATAAAATAATTAATTTTTCTATTAACTATGATAGTAGTCTAATGCTGATGGATGTATTAATATATAGTATATTTATGAGTATATATGCATACTTACTGATGGAAATTTGGAAAATAAAGACATGCATATACAAGAAAATATAAATCATGCCTAATCCCATATTCTAGAAATTACCATTGGTAAATGTTTCCTTCATGTCTTGAACGTACATACAATATTGATTTTTAAGAGTCATGGTTAATTGGTTGTCTCTTTTCCATCATTTTACTTAGGCATAATTCATGGACAGAAAAGATATTTAATGATAGGCATGATAGATCTATTTAATCTTAGGTTTTGTACCATTCTGTTAACTATTATACATATATAGATTTAACTAAATTTATTTTCTTATATTTTTCTGTTTTATCAATGTTCCTTTTAATTTTGTTAAATTTTGTATACATTTTTTTTCTACAGAAGTAGGAACGAAATATTTAACATTTCCTGCCAGTCATTGCTTATGCATTTTGTTCCAAAGTCCTCAATTTAAATGGTGTTCTTTGCCAGGCTTAGATTTTCATGTGACTCTTTTTTTTTTTTTTGAGACAGAGTCTCACTTTGTTGTCCCCGGGCTAGAGTGAGTGCCGTGGCATCAGCCTAGCTCACAGCAACCTCAAACTCCTGGGCTTAAGCGATCCTACTGCCTCAGCCTCCCGAGTAGCTGGGACTACAGGCGTGTGCCAACATGCCCAGCTAATTTTTTCTATATATACTTTTTTTTTAGTTGTCCAGATAATTTATTTCTATTTCTAGTAGAGACGGGGTCTTGCTCAGACTGGTCTCGAACTCCTGACCTCGAGCAATCCACCTGCCTCAGCCTCCCAGAGGGCTAGGATTACAGGTGTGAACCACCGCACCCGGCCAATTTTCATGTGACTCTTAAAAGAATAGCACATACTTCTCCAAATCAGACATCTGCTATGTATAAGCATTGATTTTTTTTTTCCTCATAAGAATAAATTTATTTCTTTTGTGAAGTTTGTTGGTCATGACCTATTGAAGTTGTCAGGCTAATCATCATTATAGGTTAAAAAAGGGCATGTTTATATTTCTCCTAAAATTTGGGGAATCAATTTATATTACTGTATGAACTATGTAACCCATGATTTATTCTTGAATTCTGAATACTATAGTCAGTGGTTGCACTCTTACCTCTCATGAATTCCTATCCATTGTAGCCTTTTGAACTATTCTGATTATTCTGCACAGTTTATTTTTTACATTATTCATGTTAAATATTATGGACAATTTTGAAAAAAGGAAAAAGATTCTTTTTATACCAATAACATAAAAATATCTATTTTTGTGCATTTTGTTTCAGATTTCACTATGAGCTTATTTAATATGATTATAATCATATATAATAAGTTTTCACTTAATAATTTTCAGCATTAGTTGTTTCCATGGATGTGAATTATAAGGTTATATTTTAAAAACTGTAGTCCTCCCCACAATCATTGTAAATATTCATGAACTCACCCATAACTTAACATACTTAAGGGAATTGTTTTTCTACTGACATCATATGACCAAATTTAAATTTGTTTAATGTGTTTAACATTTTACAGGTTAAAAAAATTTACAAATAGTTTTTATAAGTATGATTTGTTTTATGTATGACTTTACTTCTGTTTTAAAGCTTTAATTGAATATCTGCTTTTGGTTTACTATTTGTCTTTTGTTCAATATTAAAAACTTGTAAAATATATAAATATTAAGGGATGTGAAAAGATATGACAGTTTTCTTTTGACTTCTGCATTTTGACCAGTTCCTTCAGCGATAAACACAATAGTAAACTTTCTAACGAGAAATATCTAATATAAAAACTGCAAATAAAAAATGGTCTATTGTAATATTTTTGAATGTATCCTTTAGTTAGATTTTTAAGTGCAGGAGATTAGAATGTCATAAATAAGCCTGTGCATTATTTTAAGAGAGCGTATAGAGGAAGGGGTTGTATGTTAGTAAAATACATTTACTGACCCATGTGTGAATTGGTGACCAAGATTGTTAAAGCATTGAGTTCTAAAGGTTTTTCTCTTATCTTTATGTGCAACAATGGAAAGTTTTACCGTGTGGTCACATAACATCTTCATCAGGTTCTCAACAGGATACCTTAGTTAATTTTCAGCTGAGTGCTTGACAGGATTTTCTCTGGCTAGCTGGTTGGGTGAGAGTCTAGACACCGAGAGGCCAGGCTTTCGTTTCCTCACAATCTCATCATTGTGCGTGTTGAGTAGGAGCAGCTTCCTCTGATGTAGGGCTCCAGGCACAAACAAGGAAGACAAAAGACACAGCTTTTGTTCTCCAAGAGAGGAGCTAATCCGACTGCTGCACACTGTGAAAAATTATAAAGAGAGGAAAAAAAACTTTCCTGGAAGGTGAAGGGTTAACAGTTTAACCTCTGACCGCAAAATAAGCCAGTAAGAGGGGAAAAGTGTTGGGTAAGGTAGAAGAGCAGGAGGAGAAACACTCATCGAGGTCTGTGTGTTGTGTTTATGAAAACAGGTCAAGCAGATGACTGTCAGCGATGGATACTTGAGTTCTGATAGTACACATGTATTTCCAACTGTGTCTTTTGACTTACAGTACTTAAACATATATTTAAACTTCTTAATTTGGAAAGTATATGTTGCAGACCACACTATAAATGCAGGAAACAATAGATATGTAATGTTTGTCTTTTGCTCTTTTTCCCTAATTAAAAAGCTGCATTACGGACTTTTGTCAAGGTATGAATATTTATTTCATTATACGAGAATAAAATCTGGATCCTTTTTATTCATTTTTCCCCAGTTTCCTTATTTAATATGATCGTGTATCTCTGCAGAAATAGAAAAGTTGAGTAGAGCACGTCTCTGGTACATATTAAGACTCCTATTTGGTCTGTGGCATTTTGGTGCCTATTCTGTTAGTACATACAGGTCTTCAGGTGGTCAGTGTTGTTATGAAATAGTATACAAGTCCAGGTAGGAGATGGTTGTAGTGCTAGTGTAAAAAGAATTTGGAGATTTCTGTCTGATCTTATATAGATATTAGTTATCAATACTGAGAATTTAGTTATAATCCATTTAGAACTGATGGAAGTTAAGGTGTTAATCCCTGTGTCACCTGCTGGCTTGGACCTATCGATCTGGACCAATTGCTTCTCCTTCTCCTGTCAATCAGATATCAGTCTTGAACAATAATTAAGGTTTTCTGCACTTGGGCTCTTTGCTTGGCTGTGTTAGTGTATGTAACTTATTCCTGAGAGTAACCACGTGTAGACGTGGGTGAGCAGCTGCTTGTGTTGTATTGTTTGCGGCTGTTCTAAGGTGCAGGATGCTGTGGTGTCATCTTGTGATGACTCTCCTCTTGCTCTGACTCCCTTTGGTAGTATGAGGCGCTTGTTCCCGTGGTTGCCTCGTTTCACTTTTACTCTGAAAAACAGAAAAGGAGAAAGAGGGGGAGAAACAGAGGCTAGAGATTGTGCTGGCTATCCAGTGATAAAGAGGTAAGGGCAAAGAAAAAGGGTAGAAAGTAGAAGGTGGCAGTGAGCTGAAGGAAAGAGACAAGAGGTGAAACACGTGAAATGTACACGTTAGGTCGGAGTGGGCGGTGAGCTACTGTGCAGCGCTCTAAGTTTTCAGCTAATAAATAGTTGATGAAAATTTGATAAGGAATCATTCCTTAAGACAGAAGTACGCAAGGATGGTGTAAAACAAGTGACCAGACTTAGGAAGGTCCTGGGGGTGGAATGAGGTAGATTTATGTGAAGATAAAGAAAAAATAACAGCCAGTCATTTTGCCTCATGCATTATCTCCATTCACCATGGCCAAATGTCTGCATCTGTGTCTTAGCATTTTCCCCCTTTTGCCTGACAGTACTGAATATGATGATAGTTAATGACGTAAGGCTTCCGAAGTGTCAGGCGCTGTTCTAGGCAATGTGTGTATGTAGGCTCACATGGTATTCATGAAATGTTTAATTATTTTTCCCAACATAAAATTAGGTGATTTTTTTTTCATAAAAATTCTAGCTTTTCTTGAAAAATCACAGTGTCTGTCAACACTGGGCCCACTTTCCACGTGGCTGGAGCTGGATGATGCTGCCTTCTTGAGAAGGCGTCTGGGGTCTCTTTTTTACTGCATCCTTGTGTTGTTTCCTGCAGGCTCACTGCACTGATTTACACCACCTGCATCTATATGTGTGGGTACACCTGTGTGCTCTAAAGGCATTTCACCTTGAAATCTTTTTCTCCCTTGTACCTATAAAGAGGGAATATATTTATGTAACAAATAAATAATTATACCTTGACTTTTTCATAGGTTTTAAAGAAGATCTTAATTTTTTAAAAGCTTATGCGACATTTAAACATGATTTTATGCTGTTTTCTAAATTCTTTGTGTTATGCCTGTGCTTCTCCACATGGAGTCTGGGGGGCTGTGGGGATCCTCTGGAGTCCTTCGGGGGTTCTGTGAGGTCAGAACTATTTTCATGATAATCCTGATATGTTATTAGCCTTTTTTACTCCCATTTTCACAAGTAGGTGGTGGACTTTTCTATAGGCTTTGGGATGAAGTTATTGCTCCAATGACTGATGAAGTGTGTACTTGGGACAGTAAACATCATTTGCAGTAACTCACCTAAACAGTAGTTCTTTGATGACCTCAGTGATATCTAAGAGTAAAAATAATTCCTGAGACCAAAAAGTTTGAGAACTTGTGTTCAACGTTATGGAGGCTAACTAAAACACATCAGCAGCCAATGTCCAAGGACAATTCTGCATAATTACTATTTTTTCTATGTAATTACTGTTTAATTGACCATTTATTTCTTGAAGCGTGGTGCTTTCTTAATTAGTGATGGCTTTACCCTGTTCATTTGCTTGTTATCTTTAGTGAAAACATATAAGGGTGGAACACTTGACTCTCTTTGATATCAACAAGTATTTGATTCATTATATTGCCTTTAAATCAGAATTGATCAGACTTATATTAAAGTAGGCTAGCTACTTAAAATAAGCACGTTGATATAAGTAAATTAATGTCATGAGATTTACTCTGAAAAAAGTGATATGATAGGGAAGAATTTTATATGCATTATATATTTCCATTGGCTGGAAGGAATGAAAAATAAATTCCATGAAAAAAATTGAAAAGACTGCTTTTATGAAGTATACAGAAAAAATAAAACACATGATTTCTGCCTTCAGGATCTTTATTTAAGTGAGGAAATATAAAATAGTTAAGTAGAAGTGTAAGGCAGTATAACATATTTCAAAATAACTGGCTTAGATGATATGTATTGCCTGGAAGTGAGACCGTCCGTGAGGTTGCAGTGTTTTGGGAAGGCCTCACAGCAGTGGTCCAGAACAGAGCAAAGAATTTGGAGATACAGATAAAAGTGAACATAGTATTTGAGGAAGGGGGTACAGCATGTATTGAAGTATGAGTAAATCCTTGGAATTTGTCATTTTATGTACGTGAAAGACTGGATGCCTGGATTGAATAGAAAATTTATATTGGAATGTAGAGGGAAATAAATTTTAGGTAGGATGGAATTGGGTCAGAAGTGCCAAGTTTGCTACATTGACTGGTCTTAATATGTAGAGTTATTTATTGTGTTAAAATTTGAATATTCTACTTGAGGTATTAAATACCAACATAGATTGAGGAATTGGGTTTTCTCAGTGTAAGCAGTGAGAAGCCACTGAATATTTTTCTTTGAACAGGGGCATAATAACATTATTTTAGGCTGGGTGTGGGGTGGCTCATACCTATAATCTCAGCACCCTGGGAGGCCAAGGCAGGAGGATGGCTTGAGCCCAGGAGTTCAAGGCTCTAGTTAGCTATGATTCTGCCAGTGCACTTCAGCCTGGGCAACAGAGCGAGACCCTGTTTCTAAAAACCAAGACAAAGGACAACACTATTTTAAGGAATTAATTTAGTGGCAGTGGGATGAGAAGAGCTAAGTGTCAGCCAGACTAGTTAGTAAGAATTTAGAGTAGGGTTAGAATATGACAGAAGAGGAATGGATGAGAACTACATTTCAAAGGAAGAACTAACATGATTAGCAGCCGATTAGATGTAGAGGATGAAGAAGGTGTGTTAAGGCTGATTCTGAGATTTTCAGCTTTGGTGCCTGGGTTTCATTAGTAGAGTGAGAAGGGTATGATCAGTTTAGACACTAAGGGAATGGTGTAATGAAGTCATTGGAAAAATTTGGCTTAAGATACGAAATTTTACTTTATGCTTATGAACATCTATAAAAAACACTAATGTTTTACATGTGGAATTATGTATTATGTTGTAGTTTTGAGTCTAGTTTGAAACACCTGAAGCTTGAAAAAAGGCTGAAATTTTTTTTTTTTTTTCCAGAAAGATTGAGGTAGTTGTTCCCAACCAGCGCTACACATTAGAATCACCTGGGGAGTTTTAAACAAAAATTAATTGCAGACATTTAGTATGGTATGGGATAGGGTAAAGAGGCCACCTTTTTCTTTTTTAAATGATGTTCCTTAGGCAATTTAATGAACAGAAAGGGTTGAGAACCACCACATTTATGTAGAGGAAATAATTTGTGAGATACGGGAAATAGAGTTTCAGTAACAGCTTTTGGGTTTGTTTTAAATTACATGTGGTGATGTTCCAGCTTTTCAACAAGAGAGAAAAGAGTTAAGTTCTCTTGTGAGAGATTTAGTTGGACATGGGGAAGAATTTTTATTTATTTTTTAAAAATTTTTATTGATTTGTGGGGTACGTGTGCAGATTTGTTACATGGACATATTGCATAGTGGTGAAGTCTGGGCTTTTTATGTCACCTTCACCCAGTGAGTGTACTTAGTACCCATTAGGTAATTTCTCATCTCCCACCCCTCTCCCACCTCCCACCTTCCACCCCCCTGCCCCTCCGAGTCTCCAGTGTCTGTTCTACTGGGAAGAACTTTTTAAGACTGGTCAAGTGAGGCCATGGGAGTGGAGAAGGGACAAAGGAATCTGTAACTGGTTGTGATCAATTAGTTGTAAATACCACTGCACTCAGAGCATCCTACTGGGAAGAACTTTGAACCATTAGATTTATTGGACACTGCAGGAGGGAAACTTGGGAGGTTCGTGGTAGTGTGTGTGCGGAGTGTAAATGGATACACCCAGTTTGGTGTAATGTGAAGGAGCCGGACACGCAGGGAGAGGGAACAAGGCCTCTTGTGACCCCTCTAGCCTATAATCTCCAGTACGTGGTTATTTTCATAGGTAAACTCACGTGACAAATAATCCGTGTGAAATTGTGTTTGCTCTTGCAGTCTGTGTATTATAGAAGTAGAATTCAGTCTAGTTGGCCTCAAAACCAGATCACTGTTTTCTATTCTCAATACCTAGCAAGGTCTTTCTAATATAATTCCCAATAACTTGATATTATGTGTTTTAAGAAAAATGAGTGAAAATTACTCTAGGAGTTAATAATTGGTAAGCATGTTCAGACTAACAGCTTTCTGTCCCTACAAGGAAATGATTCTTTTTGCCAATATCAGTGTTATATTTACCAATCATAATATTGACCTCAAAGGTTAATGGTATAAACTCATTATTAGTTAAGGAAGATGCTATCAGGGAAGACTTTAGAATTAAAAAATTGCTTAATTAGTAACAGTGAAATATTTGTTCACATCTCTACTTCTTTCATAGTATAGCAAGAGAGACCTGAAATATAATACCTGGGTTATGCTTGTTTTGCTTATCATTGTACTTTGTCATTAACAAGTTTCTTAATTTTATCATAGATATTTTAAAAGTGTTGCCCACAAGTCCATAGGCATCACTAACTTGAGGGTGGAGATGACACATTGAAATTCAGACTCAGTTGTTGCAGCTTGACGACCTTTATCTGAGCGCCTTCTGGGTCTTAGTCCAGTTTGAGGTGTTCACTTTGGTCCCTATGTCCGTGGTCCCCCAGGGGCGTCTCACAGGTGGAGGAATCGCTCGTCTCCCTCAGCTGCTGTGCCTCATGCCTGTCCCTGCAGTCGTCTCCGTATGACTGACGCAGTCGTCTCTCCAGACCTTGCTTGGTGCTCCACCAGGATGATGCTGGTGATGCTGGCTGGTGCTGGCAGGGACGCGTGCCATCACCTTCGAGCACTGTTTGAAGTGCACCCTGTGTCACTGCTACTGCTCTTGTCACCTGGGCTGCCATTCGTGATGGTGTTGCCGGTCCTTTGTACTTTCAGCGCCACTTGATCCTTCACAGCCCGCACTGTGAGTCCAGTCCCTGCGGAGTAGGGAGGCAGCTTCTTATGGTCTGTGTTGAAGTTCTGCAGACCTAAAGCTCATTAGTCATTCTATGAAACACTTTCCACAGTGCCCGCTTGCTGACAAGGTCCCTGAGTTAGATCAGGTTCATAAACACCCGCTGTAATCCACTGGGAGAGTTTCCCTCTGACTCGTAGGCCTCTATTGCTCTTGGGATGAATTCTGTCTCAGGAGGGTGGATCATCTTATAAATCTTATATTATTTGCTGTCTTCCCTGCTATTTCACCACAGATTGTCAATATATGTCTGAATTCTAGTCCTAGTATCTATAAGGTGAAAGTTCTTTTCCCAGGATGTTCATTTAAAATATTATTTGAATTATTCAGTAGCCTCATACCTGGGCTCATTATTTTGTCACTTTTCAGTTTATGCTCAACACAGAAGCCAGAGTGATCCTGTTGAAATATGTGAGACCATGTTACCTCTCTGCTCAAACTGTTCTGTGGCTTCCTTTCCCAGAGTTCAAGGCAAGTTCTTCTTTATGACTCTTAAGGTTCTTTATGTTCTTCTTGTTTCCTCTTATCTTTCTGGCTTCATCTAGTCTCCTTTTTTCATTTAATACTGTATTTTGTACATTTTTTTTCATATGAGCAAACGTAATTTTTTCAAGACTGTAATCTTTTTCAGGGCTGTATAGTATGTTATAGAATAATAATAATATAACCATTTTCATATTGATGGACATTTAAGGTTATTTCTAAAACTTTGTCAATTGCAAACAGTGCTTCAATAAACATTGTTGTATATATTGGTCTGCATACATGAAATATATGATTTCTTGCATTTTACACTTTCCTTAGGGAGAATTATTCTTTTTTCCTGCTGTTACAATCTTTAGACACTCCTTTAGTGAGAATCTGTTCTTGGTGCATGTTTTAGTTTTTGTCTTTCTGAAAATATCTTTATTTTGCCTACATTTCTGTTTACACGGTTTTAAATGACAAGGATACTTTCTTAAAGGTTTTGAATATATTATTCCACTGTCTTCTGGCTTCCATTGCTGCTATTGAGAAGTCTGCTATCAGTGTAATAACGTGTCTATTTTTCTAGTTATCTCTTTTCTCTGTAGGATACTTTTAAAGTTATCGACATCATTTTGTGCTTTGCAACTTCGTTATCAGGCCTCAAATGTCTTTCTTGAGCTCTAGCTTGGGCTTGTTGTGCTTTCTGAATCTGAAGCTTATGTTGTTTGCCAGTTTTGGAAAAATCAGTCTTTATTTCTTCTAATATTATTTTCTTCCCTCCCCCATTACACACACTCCATTCTCTTTGGTCTGATTTTTTAGAACTCTAAATAGATCTGTGTTGTTATTTTGGTCCCCATTTTTCTTAACTTCCTTTAGGTTTCTCACTGTTTTTATCCTTGTGCCTCATTCTGTTTACTATCTTTTGTGTCTGATTTATTTCACTATTTCTCTTCTCAATTTTATAAGATTTGCTATTTATTCTATCCATTGAGCTTTTAATTTCAAAAATTATATTTTTGAAGTTCTAGTTTTCAAAATCTGTCTTTAAAAATCTCTTATTGTTTGCTCATACTTGGAATCCTTATTTTCTTTTTTAAACGTTTTAGATATTTTTATTATATATGTTGTTTCAGATAACTTTAATATCAAAAGCCTTTGAGGCAGGAGCAAAACAAAATATTTTAATTCTGTTTCTGATGGGTTATAATCACAGGTGTTTAGATTTTCTATAGTAATTTTGAATTGCAAATTTATGTTTGGCAAGACCTGAGTTGAGTATTTCTTCTTCCAAAGGATATTTATATTTGCCTCTGTCCTGTGCCTGATATGAGATCTCTCTGGGATTACAAAATCAATTCCTAGGCTTTGTAGATAAAAAGATAAGTAGTTATTGCATTTACAGTAAATTTCTTAGTGAATTTATTTGTTGAGTCTTAAGTATATTCTACATTTAATTTGATCCTAACTTGGATGTATTCTGAAAGAAATGTGACACATGGCTTAATTTGGTTCTTTAATATTTTGTTTTATTGTATTTTCATTTTAAAATATTTTTAGTAATTCTTAATGTAGCTTACAAATATTTTCATCTTAGTAAACTTTGAGTCATTTTAATAGTAGGTATGATTCTACTCATAAATTTTAGCTTATTTCCAAATTATTGAAACTGTGTGTTATATCTAGGAGTGCCAGGAGTCTGTTGCACTTCAAACTATCTTTATGTCAAATGGGAAAAGCCTTCACTAAGTTTGCATTTCTACACAGAATTATTTTTTGGTGTAATATGAAAATTAAATGTTATGAATAAAATGAAACTGTTTTATGAGAGGGTCAGTTAATTTTACATTTCTGAAGTTTCACGCTAAGGCTGTGTTTCTTTAAAATGTTTTAGTTCAAAGAGTTAAATATAAGGGATATTGTGAATAAAAATACATGTTGTCTTTTTGTTTAATCACATACTTGTAGGAAGAATTATTAAAAAACACTGTCTCATGCTAAATTAAAACATGGCCTCTTGTCTTCCTTCCTCTTTAAGGGAATCATAATAAAAGCTATTGCTTTAGGATAGGATGCACATCTTAGCTGACTAAAAGGTGTATCAGGTTTTGTATGACAGATCGTCTTTCTGCAGGCAACCTATTAACTTCTTTTTCCCCTGTGTTCTTATAAAAACTTAGTGTTGGCTTTTTATGATTGATATCTGAAAAATGTCAAAACATTGATTCTCAGTTGGAAGTTCCTTGTCATAGATTAATCAGAATTGAACATCTGTGGAACAGCATTTCTTTCCCTTTTTTGTTGTTGATTTTTTTTTTAACTCTCATGAAGGGCCCTTGGGACAGATGGCCCCTTACTGTTGGTTTGATTACCATGATCACCCACAGCTTCAGAGGAGTGCCAAGAAAAGAAATTGCTTTCTTTGTCAAGGTGTTTTCAATTCAATTCTCACCCATTAGCCCTGTTTGGTTAAGTTTGGAATTACTCTATCAGGTGATTGATGAGAGTTTTCATTTTATTATAATAGGTCTTATTTAAAAGGAGTGGAAGTAGTAAAATGATACATCTAACACGGTATGGATTATATGAGATTCTTAGAAGTTTCATTTTCATTACCTTAGTTAGAATTTGCTAATCTATGAGCAAAAAGAGCTTCCTTATTTTGAGTTGTGATGCTAATTTTAGGTTATTCTGGGGAGAAATATTTAGAACGACTAGAATTATCCATTAAGTTGTTTCTATGGTTTGCATTTCAAAAGCACCAAAATTATTTTACAGTAGTAGAAGCAGTTTGATTTTCCAGATGACTCTTTAGAATGAAGATAATCACAATGGGATCATTACATTAGATTTTATTTCTATCACTGCTTATGTACATTTTTAGGATGGTGAACAAATGGACAAATTTCCAAATTTGCTTGCTTTTAAATGTGTACATCATATAAAGCAACAAATAGAAGTGTGATCTCTATTTTTGCAACTGGTTATAAAGTAAAAGATCTTGAAATAATGTTTTCATTTCTATAAGGTTTTTGTGCATGTAAGTCAAACTTAACATGATTATATGAAGAATTATTTTAATTCCAGATTGAGAGGATATTAATTTGAATACTATTAATATTCTTTACAAGGTTTCTTCACATACAGATTTCCAAGTATTGTTCAGAGGAAGTCTGTAAGATTTAGGCCATTGTTTTACAAAAAAAAATTTAAATACTTGTTTTGCTGAAAATATCTTCTTGTAGATAATTAAGTGTGAATGTACTTTAAACTAGTGTCCAGTGAATGACCATTAAAGTCAAAGGTAACCAACCAGAGCAAACTGGGTTTACTTGTGTGGTGCTGTACGTGCAGCGGCGTGTTTCAGAGAGGATGTCCTGCTAGAAGCCGGGATACCTGGATTCCAGTCTTGGCTTCGATAGTTACTAGCTCCAGAACCGCAGGATGAAATATAACTTTCCTAAGTCCGAGTGGTAAAAAGTACCTTTAAGGTCCTTTCTCATTCAGAAAATTCTAAGATTCTATCCATATATAATGAAACTTTTTGTGAAAATACAAAATAAACAAAAGCCTTAAATTTTTTTACATTCACAGATACACCTACTGTGCATTTACCCTTCTGTTGTTCAAATTGGAACTTAATTGCTTAAATTCTACAAAGCAAAGCATTCTAAGAAACCACAGCAAAAAATATTTCCTCACGTATCTGACATGGAAAGGTACAGACAGATGTCTGTCTTGTTTAGATATGGACTGTCAGTGTGTCTGTATGTGGTGTACATAGAGGAAATGAATAGCCAGTATATCTTTATGTTCACATAACTAAAGTTCTCCATCAATTATATAGGTCCAGTGTCATAAAACACTCAATTTTGAAATAAAATTCTTTTCTTTGGGATATGGAAGTAGAATTATCCTATTAGTAGACTTACTAGCACAGAAAGGGTTTTAAAAACATTTTGGTAGTGTTTTTCTTTCTAAAAATATTTCCTGCTGTAATTGCTCTGGGTGGTGTTTCTTCTTGGCCCTGTGAAGATCTACCTATTGTCAAATAAAAAAATATGTAATAAAGAGAATTTTTAATTATTTATTGCCATATTAGAAAGAATATTTACAATCAGGAAGTATTAAATTCCTTAACATGTGACACATAATGGTAATCGTTGTGAGAGATACATGATCTGTGCTATTAGCTCTCAAAGTCTGGTGCTTAGACGAGTAGTGTCAGTATCACCTGGGAACATGTTAGAAATGCATGTTCTCAGACCAGCCTCAGAAGTTCTGTGAGTAGGACTCAACAGTGTGGATGTGTAGACATTTCTGTTGCACGCTAAAGTTTGAGAACTGCTGAACTAGACCTTTAAAAGGATACTAAAATTCTATATTCTCATCTACATGTTAGCTTTAAAATAATTTGTACACACATCTGATTATGTTTTATCAAGATTATTTTTAGTCTGAATTTAAGATTTTTCAGCAATGAATTTGTTTTTGTTTTCACTATTGCTTGTAGTCTTAACGTTTGTAATGTTGTGCAGTCTGTAATATTGTGTTTTTTTTATTACTGCTTTGTCAGAATGAGTGATATTTTTCCATCAATGCTGTAAATCTGTGTTTTGCTGGGGTACATGCAAGGAAAAATGGCATGGTGTTGGTTCTCTGGCTTTCTGGTTTCGCCAAGGTCATTTGTGGCCCTAAATGATTGAGATACTTCCTGAAATCCTTTTTTGCAATCAGGCCGAATATAAAATTACAATGATTAGTGGGTTTGAAAACTACTTTGCAGATGTAATAAAAATTATAATTTTAACTGTAGTTATTAAACTTTGTGCTTTTCAGGCTTTTTCATATACTAGCACATGTAGAAAATGATAGTTACATAGGATACTTGGATAAGCACATGAGACACTGTTCTTTTAAAATCAACTTAGAGAAGTGGAGAAGGAAGTTGATTCGCTATTTTTCAATACCTGCGTCTGATCACAGACGGAAAGCATTGTGTTACTCATAGGTAGAAGACCAGAAGTTAAGCTGCCTAATTTCATAATTCTACTTATGCTTCCATTTATTTATTTCATCTTATTTCTCAATCCTACAGTCTTCATATATATGTAGTATATCTTCAACTGAAAATAGCTGTTTTAAAATGTATTTGCATGTTTTGGTGGCAGAGAGCTTCCTACTAAACAAAAAAAATGAGCAACTTTTACACAAAACTCTTATTTTTGTACCACAACAGATTTACTTAGATTTATGGCTTTCTCTTCTGTTTTTCCTGTAACAATGGCACACGTCCTCCAGCTTCTGTCTAAGGCTCGTCTCACCGTCCTGACCAGGATTCCAGCCCTGGCTGTGTTCTCAGGGATCTTAGGCTCTTTCTTTCTCTGGTGCTCTGCTAGCTCATCACTTCCTGTCAGCCTTTAAACACGTGCAAGTCTGTGCCCGTCTGAAATTAAAACACAACAAATCTGTCACACTTAACCTTTCTACCCACCTTTACTTTCTTCTGCCTTTTATAGCCTTTCTTAAATAAATTGCCTCCATACAGTCTCTCTTTCCTCACACTCTTTCCATAATCTTAAATCTGCATCCTTCTTCCTGCCTTTTAATTGAAGCCCATCTGACTGTGGCTGTATGTCTTTAAATACAGTTGCAGTTCTTCAGTTGTCACTTTTCAATGTTTGCAGCATTTTTGAGGATTTCTTTTAGATGCACTCTGTTCCCTTGACTTCGTGACAACACACACTCCAGCTGCATTCACCATACCTTTCTGGTGGTTCTTCCTCACCTGGTTTGTGCCATGTCTGCTTCAGTGGCTTTCCTTGCCAATCCGGCTTCATCTCTTGACGTTGTCTCCCTCCCAATCTACATTCTAGATATATTAGATTTTTTTTCAGTTTCTAAAATGTGTTCTGTTTTCTTGTAACCTCCAAGACTTCACGCATATTGGTTCTCCACTCAGTAGCATTTTCCCTTGCCCACTGTATGGCACAAATCATCATTTTCTTATCTAACCTGAGTGTCAATTTTCCTGTCCTTTCCTTCTGAAGTCCTGTAGTGGCTCTCTAAATTAGGTTAGATTTCCTTATTATGTGCTCCTGCAGCATCCTATGCAGTTAGTACCATAAAATTTTACTGTATTATATGTTTTGATGCTCCTCTTTTCTATGAGTGGTAAGGACTCTGCTTTGTTCACCATTGTATCCCTACAGGTGAAAGAACAAAAATCACACATTTTCTTTAATGATTTCTGCTCATTTATGTTTAGGAGACCTCATTCCTTCATTAGTCATGTTTTTTGACATTATTAAGCCGGTGACTCTTCAAGTTGAGTTGAAATGTTTCTACCTGATAACCGTGCCTGAGACAAAGCTTTGAACAACTAGGTTTCCTCCATGGGTGTCGTAGGTCAGTGCCCGGCAGGGACTTTTCCCGTTTCTTTAGTACCGCATAGCTTTTTCAATGAAATAAATTGAACTTAAGTTAAATGTGCCACAAAAATGTATGAATTATTGGAAATTATTTAAAGTAAGTATTCTTTACATCTCAATTAAGAAAGCTCCAGGCTCTGACATTAGCTAGCTGTATGGCTAAGACAAACTCCTCACTGTTTTGACTTTAATTTCCTCACACTAAAGTTCTGATTCTACAATGTAGGTAAATCAAGTACAGAAAGCTATAATCATGCAAAACACTAATAGGATACATGCTACCTTTTCAAAAGTAGTCTCTGATTTGCAATTTTACAAATGTGTGATTTTAAAGATATTGTATATTTCATCATTGAATTCTACAGAATTAAATAAATATTATTCACTTATGAAAATTACAAACTTCTTCCTGCATAATTTTATAGTGAAGTAGAATCACATTAGTATTCTAAGTAATTTTAACTTTTGTTTTTAATTAAGGGCCAGAAAATGTGAAATATCTGATTGGGAAAGAAAAGAATATACTGCTGAATTTATCTTACTTTACATTTTAAAAAACCCTTAATGGATTTGGAATCTTTGTGATGGTGGCACACAAATCATACTTTAAATATTCACCTTCCAAATTTACTAATTTAATAAAAATTTGTATTTTTTTTACTACACTGTAACATTTCTTATTAAAATAAGAAATATTTATGTCAAAATGAAGTTATATATTTTTATCGTTACTTGGTTTCTAGATTGTTGGCAGCAAAGTTTTTTTTTAAATTAAGATATGGAGTCTCTTTTGAATTACTAGTAGACGTTAGCAAGAAGGAAACGCAGTGTGTATCAGTCATCACTGGCAGCGATTATTCCCACCAGCGGTTCTCATCCTTTCACTCATAAAATCAGCATAAAATTGACCTAATATTGCCAGATCAGATTGAGTATCTGGAAAGTAATCCTCAGGGAACAGAAAATTCGGTCTTTGTGCATAAAGTTGTAGAATCGGATTATATTTTTCAGAGCTCTTTTGTTTCTTCCTTTGCAGTACTTCTGAAAAGTTGCCACAAAGATGCATCAGATGTGCTCTAAATCTAATCACATAGGCAGGAACCAAGTTAATCCATCTCAAAATATGGATGCACATGATTATAATAAAGTTTTGAGTGCTGAAGGATAAAATTCATTTAATGAGAAGAAAAGGATATTTTCCACTTCGTGATGAAACCAGTAGATGCTATTTTCATGTATTTACTTGTTTTCCCTGTGTGGAAAAGCAGAGTGTACAGAAAAAACTGGTGGAGTAAGAGATGAGGAAAAGCGAGACAGGAAAACACACTTAGGTAAATGCTGCAAACAGTACAGGCAGACGGTAAGGGCTGCACAGCAACGTGTAAGAAACTTGTCACAAACATTTTCTCAAACGAGAACTACAAAGTTGAGTTGTTTAGAAGGGTTGTTTGAAATATTCACAGTGAAACCTCTTAATTCCATTGTTTATGAGAACATTATGTAACATTTCTGCATTATGATTTGTTTACGTGGCTATTAGTTATTGTAATTTATCAAGGTAGTAACTTTTGTTTCCTATTTGATGGAGATTCCATCATATACTTTTGTCTTATGAGATTTAGATCTTAGCATCTACCATTTTGCTAAAATTGCCACATATGTATATTTTTTCCAGCTGGGAACATAGTTATCCACAGGACATTAATGTTTGAGTATTTTATGGTGATGAATAATGCATTTCAAATTTATTTTAGAAATGGAAACATTTTGTTTTACATGAGGACATAATCATTTAATATTACCTTTATAAGTTTGTAATACATTATTTTCATATAAGATGTTTTAAATGATTTATTTATGTTAACTTATATGGGAACTTTTTACTCCTTAATAAGTAAAAAGTTTAATTCTAGAAAGCATGCTTTTTTTTAAGTTAAAATATTTGAAAAATATTCTGTTAAATAAAAACACAGGAGGAACTAGCTCATGCTAAAAATGTTGCTAGACATTTATTAAAGTTTGGAATTAAAACTTTTGAAATTATACATCCTTAAATAATATTTCTTAAAAAGCAATATGGAGTAGTAGAAATAAACTGTAGATTTCCATTGGTTGAGTACCTGGAGTGTGGATCTTTGGTCCACCAGGGCCTTTTCCTTGGAGTGGAGTTCGAACCCTGTCATATAGGTTGTACTTGTTGTTCATATTTTATCTTGGGCTTTCAAAGGTTTTTGTCAGAAGTAATAATCTATTATTAAACACTATCCTTTTAAGAGACATTTAAAGTATTCAGAAGTTTTTGACAAAATTAAAAAATAAGTGTATGACCAACATATTTATTAGTGATTATTACAACTAAAACTTCACTTTCTTATGCTAAACAGAAGAGAAGTATTGTGAGAAATAAAGAAAACAAAAAGCTGATGTGAATATTTATAAAGCAATATTGATTTATATAAATTACCAAATTACTAGCTATATTAGAAAAATTTCTCTGAACTGTCCTGCAAATACCAACTGTATTTTAAATAAGCTGCCTTATACCTGCCTGCCAACTCACCTATTACTGCAAAGTCTAGGACTCTTAAAGCCAATATGAAGCAAACATTATTACAATTTTTGTAAATTTTTATTGGGGATTTTAAATGGAAATTTAAGCTGTATATTTTAGACTAGTCCCTGAGGGCTATAATGTATGTGATTACATGTTTACCACATTTAAAATTTTCTTTTCAAATTAAAACCAATATTTTTGTAAGCATAGTTAAAATTGAAAATTCAAAGTTCAGAATCTTTATGACATGTAAATAAAAAAGTGAGTTGCTAAAAGAAATACAGTAATGGTTTTTGATGGCCTAAGTTACTAATTTCATTTGTTGTATTCCAAAGGTCACTAAAACCCTTAAAAGTTCAACATATTTAACTCAATCAAGGAAAAGAAGTGAACCTCATCAACTGTAAATGTCTCAAGAGAAATTTAAAAATTATAATTAAAGTAGCTTTGACAATTTTAAGAGTATTTAACCAGGACTGTTGCTTTAAATGTGTTCTTTTGCCTCTGTTTAAGGATGTGTGTCAATTATTTACAGATCCTGTGGTTTTGTGGAAATTCCCAGAGGACTTTGGAGACCAGGTTGGAACCACATAATTTTTTGTAAAAAATTTAAAATTGAAATATTACAATTACTCCTACTCTTGCTGCTGCTGTAGCTGCTACTACACTACACATAAGTAGCTATAATTATTTTCTCTTGATCAACTGTGAGGAAAAATCTTTGTCAGGTAATTCTAACATTTCTGTCAACTTGATGTTGGAATCTATTGATTATCTTTTTTCTTTCATTTTGAGATCTTCCTAGTTCTTGGTATAATAAGGGATTTTCAACTGAAACGTGGACATTTTTGTATTACATTACAAGACTTGGATCTTTTTTAGCTCTTTTAATTGGCTTCCTTTCTTGGGTACTACCTCATCACCAGCAGGTGGGGGTAGAAGTCCAGATTCCTCACTCGGCCTCCACTGACAGGTGAGAGGGATTCTTGTTACTGCTGGGTGGGGATGAACATGTTCTAGTGCCCTTCCCCGTGGTCTCCCCTGACACAGTAGCAGGGGCAGAAGAGCTCACTACCCAGTCAGCAGAAAGCCCCAGCACCCTACTTGGTCTTCTCTGACACCCCCTCTGTGGGGGTGTTGGTGTGCCTTGTTAGCCTTGCCAGGGTGGAAGTTTAGGCTCCCCATTTGGCCTTTACTGGTGTGGGCCATAGTTTTTGCTGTGATGCTTGGGTAGAGGAGAGTGGTTATTGTGTAAGAGTTTTCTCTCTTGTTCAGCTGCCCCTTTCCTGGTCCTGTAGCTTCTAGAGAGAGCAGGCTTTTGTTGGGACTTTTTTCATCTGTACCCATTGGCATTTCTCGGTTACCAGCTTGTTCTCCTTCAAGTCTGAGATATATGAGGCAAAAGGAAAACCCAGGGAACTCACCACCATAGCATCCCTCAGGCTGTGAAGTCCCTGGCCCGTCTGCCTTTTTCTCTCTCCCATGCAGCGTCATCTTTTTATGTATATGTGCAATCCGCCACATCTCTTACACTCTCTTTCACATGTTCTGTCTTCAACTCTCTATAATATATAAACACACACACATATATAGTATCTAGGGTTTTTAGTTGTACTTAATGAGTGAAACAGGGAAAACTACTTATCCATCGTCCTGGAAGCAGAAGTCCACCTTGGCTTTAAGGGTAGTTTTTGTACATCAAATGGTACATTAGGTTGTTTTCATGCCCCCCATCCCCCAGCCTGTGCATATAGGACCCCATTGCTTCTGACCTTTGGAGTCTAGACACCGAGTTTCTTTGTGGGGAATTTTTCCTTTTTTTTTTTTAATTGCTTTTACAGCCTTTGTCTTTGGTCTGCAGTTTCACAATTACGTATTTATGTATGGATTCTTATTTATTCACATGATTCAATGTTATTTTTTATTCTAACAATCCTTTAATTTTCATTCTATAAAATTTTCACCCATTAATTCTTTTAATGTTGTCTCTCTACCCCCATTCTCCTATTTCTTCTTTTAATTCCAAAATGCCTTTTAGACCCTTTCCTTCAATCCTCCCCATCTCTTAAGTTCTCTATCATATGTTCTATCTTGAACTCTCTATACTGGTGCCTGGTAATTTCCTCCAGTTTCTATTCTAATTCACTACTTCTCTCTTCAGTCTTGCCCACTTTGCTTTCTAACATATCCATTGAGTAATTTTAATTACTGTAATTTTTATTTGTAGATATTCTAGATTCTATTAATAGAAATCTATTAATTCTTTCAAGACATCCTATTCTTTTTTTTTTAGGATTCACTTCCTTTTTTATGGTATTGATCATATTGAAGATACTTTATCAGGTTGTTCTTTTTTGTGTGTTTTGCTTTGTTTTGAGACAAGGTCTTTGTCTCCCAAGCTGAAGTGTGGTGCCACTATCATAGCTCACTGCATCCCCAAACTTCTGGTCTCGAGCAGTCCTCCTGCTTCAGGCTCCCCAGTAGCTGGGTCTACAGGTGCGAGTCTACAAGTGTGCACCACTGTGCCTAGCTAATTTTTTTTATTTTTTGTAGAACAAGGTCTTGCTGTGTTGCCCAGGCTGGTCTCAAACTCCCGGCCTCAAGCGACCCTCCTGCCTCAGCCTCTGAAATTGCTGGCATTACAGGTGTGAACCAGCACACCCAGCCTATCGAGTTGTTCTTTTATTGAAATCTTGAAGGACTAAAGTATAGTCTGGCTGATTCACTCCTGGTGGCTTGTTTCCTTGAGTGTTTTGTGGTCTTACGTTTATTTTTGAAGCAGCAGTGCGTGTGGGGATTGTGTGTGTTGGGTGAGGATATGTCCTTCCAGAGTGATCTGCGTTTGCTTCTTCTGGGCATCTCAGTGATACTCCTTTCTAGAGCCACCTTTATTTTTGCTAATTTCCTAACTTGGGGGTTCATTGTCCACATGGTTATTTAAATTTGAATCCCAAGCCTACTTGTGGTACCAGCCCATAATTAATTTTCAAAGGGGAATGTTTATCCCATTCTGCTGAGAGAGCAGGCAGAGTCAGGGAAGATTCCTTGCCTGCCTGAGCTAGTGAGTGTGCTTTTGTTTTTCATCTCACCCTTTCACTTCTGGCCTAACCCTGAAGAAAACTCAGATTCAGTTCCGTACTCTCTCTGTCACGTGGACACCAGCTCTTGTCCCATCCCAAACAGACACTAAAGCCAATCTCAGTCTAGCAGCCCCCCACCCAAGGCCCTCATTGCTTTTTTCAGTTTCTTCTCTGTTCTAAGCATCTGAAGATTTCCTAAAAGCTCAGCTATGCATTTTTAAAGTATGATATACTTTATCTAGCATTTTTATGTATTAATATTTGATCCCAAAAGGTTTTCAAACCAAAAGATTTTATATTTACTCTAAATAATTATCTTTTTGTTTGCTTATTAGTTTTTATTTTTAATTATTATGGATATATAATAAGCAGTTGCACATATTTATGGGATACATGTGATATTTTGATACAAACATATAATGTGTAACATTTGAGCTACAACTGCAGTCTCCATCCCCTGGGCCATGGACTGGTACTGGAATGTGGCCTGTCACTAACCAGGCTACACAGCAGGAGGTGATTGGCTGGAGGAAGAGCCAGCAAAGCTCCATCTGTATTTGCAGCAGCCAACCATCACTGCCCAGTGCCCGCATCACCGCCTGAGCTCCATGACATATTTGTAAATATGGTAATTATATATCTTTTGTCCAGCAAGGAACAGTTCAATAGATATATTACCCTTTGGCTAGTTGAGACTATGATGCAAGCTGGATAGTAATAATAATAGAGTATATTTAAGCAAAATTACCATAGCAGAAAATGATGATTTTTTTTTTTAATGAGACAGAGTCTTGCTCTGTCACCCAGGCTAGAGTGCTGTAGCATCAGCCTAGCTCACAGCAACCTCAAACTCCTGGGCTTAAGAAATCTCCTGCCTCAGCCTCCCAGGAAGCTGGGACTACAGGCTTACACCAGGACACTTGGCTTATTTTTTCTATTTTTAGTAGAGATGGGGTCTCACTCTTGCTCAGGCTGGTCTCCAACTCTTGAGCTCAAGTGATCCTCCCACCTCAGCCTCCCAGAGTGCTAGGATTACAGGCATGAGCCACCACACCTGGCCTGGAACAAATATTTCTTAAAGTCCATGCTTAGCTATATGAATAGTTTAAGTTCCAGGATTACACGGATTTGTGAAATTCATTTTTCTGTGTACCTATGTACAGAAACATTTGAATCTTTAAACTGTGTTATACATTGTTCTTTTTCTCTCTTAAGACATGCTATTGCCTACATGTTGCCAGCTTCTTGACCTGGTTTTCTTCTTCTCTTTACAACTTATACAATGTATTGGGCTTTATTTCTTAAATAGAAGAGGGTCTTGAACAAAACTCAGAAATTCCAATATTTGGGCTGGGCACAGTGCCTCACGCCTGTAATCCTAACACTCTGGGAGGCTGAGGCGGGAGGATCGCTTGAGGTCAGGAGTTCGAGACCAGCCTGAGCAAGAGCTAGAACCCCATCTATACTAAAAATAGAAAGAAATTATCTGGACAGCTAAAAATATATATATAGAAAAAAATTAGCCAGGCATGGTGGCACATGCCTGTAGTCCCAGCTACTCAGGAGGCTGAGGCAGGAGGGTCGCTTAAGCCCAGGAGTTTGAGGTTGCTGTGACCTAGGCTGACACCACGGCACTCACTCTAGCTGGGCAACAGAGCGAGACTCTGTCTCAAAAAAAAAAAAAAAAAAAGAAATTCCAATATTCTTGTTAGTCTGACGAGCTTGACCATTTTCCCTTCAATTTCTTGGGTTGTAAAAGTACTCAATGAAAATGATTAAGCCTGGCATGCATTATTTATTTGTTTGTTTATTTTTATTATGGCAAAATATAGGTAACATAAAATATACATTTTATGTGTACAGTTCATTGGCATTAAGTACAGTCACATTGTTGTACAGATGTCACCACCATCCACCTCTAGAGCTTTTTCATCTTCCAAACTGCTGCTCATCCCCATTAGGCAGCAGTTTTCCACTCTCCCTCCTCCTGCTCCTGGCAACCACAGTTCTTCTTTGTGTCTCTGTGAGTTTGACTCTCATTTAAGTATTTGTCCTTTTGTGACTGGCTTATTTCACTTAGCACAGTGTCTTCAGGGTTCATCCATGTTGTAGCATGTGTCAGAATTTCTTTCCTTTTTAGGGCTGAATAATACTCTGTTTTGTGGATATACCACATTTTGTTTATCCATTCATCCTGCTGACATAATCCTAACAGCACTATTCTTTGAGTTCAATTGCCTGTAACCATCTGAATATCATGAGAAGTTGAATAGGGTTCACCTCTGAGTGATGATGAATATAGTTCTTAAGAAACAGGCAGGGCTCAGTGGCTTATGCCTGAAATCTCAGCACTTTGGGAGGCCAAGGCAGGAGGATTGCTTGAGGTCAGGAGTTCAAGAACAGCCTGAACATCATAGCAAGAGCCCACCCCCATCCCCTACAAAAAATAAAAAAAATATTAGCCAGGTGTGATGGCATGCACCTGTAATCCCAGCTTCTTAGGAGGCTGAGGCAGAAGGATCACTTGAACCCAGGAATTTGAGGTTGCAGTGAACCCACTGCATTCTAGCCTGGGCAGCAGAGCCAGACACTGTCCCAGAGTGACAGGGCTGGGCCAAATGTCAGGAAAGAAACAGACTATTGGAGCTTAATGTGGGGAGGGAAGGTAGCCAAGGTTAGGGAGTGTTTGATCTGGAAAAAGAGGAGCGAACAAGGGAGCCAGGACTACGGAGCAGGATGTTCCAGGCCACACAACGAGCTGGGCAGCAGTGGGGCTTGGTGGTGGTGAGTCAGGATCGTGGGTGAGGGCTGGGCTCGGCAGTGGAGTGAAAGGGAGAGGGAGTTGGTGTTCTCCTAAACACTTCGGTTACTGTGCTAAGCAGAACGCAAGTTCTTTGCTAACCAGAAAAAGTGAAGTGACTCACCAAGGAAGGTTAAGTCTCCGGTGGCCTGGCACAGTGGGCGGGGGGACAGCCTGAGCACAGGGCTGGCTTTGAGGACTTGGGCTGCCCTGGAGAAGGACTAAGGCCCGCGAGGCAGCGGGGTAGCTGCCAGGCGACCGCAGCGTGGGGGCAGAGGCCTGGCGGTGGTTGGGTGCGGAGGGTGCAGGTGACAGGGGAAGGCGTGCCTGGAGCAGGATGTGTGGGGTGTGAGGGATGGGACTTGGCCGGAGATCGAACGTGGAGGTGGACAAAAAGGAGTCGAGGATAAACGTGGGGGTGATTTGCTGTGGAGCTTGGGCGGGGAGTGATGCCCCTTCCTAGGCCAGCATGGGCCTGGAGGGAGGGACCAAAAGGAATTCTGTCTTGTAAATGTGAAGTCTGCCGTGTTTATCAGGCAGTCTCATGGCAGTGTGGGGGCATCAGTGGGGTCTTAGTGAAGCAGTCTGAGCTGGAGACAAAATTGGAGTCGAATGTCACCAGCCAAGAGAGGCCAGGACCCACGCAGTGGAGCTGCAGTCCCCACAGGGCAGATTGAGAGGGTCCGGCGCTGGGGTGGCGGTGGCCGGCAGGTGCGAGACCCGGAGACGGCGAGCCGCAAAGGCGGGGTGGACGAGGACAGGAGTGCCCACTAGTTTTGGGCACACGGAGCTGGGGGACCTCGGCAGGCTGCTGCAGAGAGTGTCAGAGACGGACCCAGGGGGGGCGCAGCAGAGAAGGCGGCGGAGGCAGGGCTGAGGACTGCGGGCGGCCGGAGGGAGAGTCGCCGACAGGACCGCCAGCATGTTTTTGGTTGGTGTTTTAGGATGGTAGGTGCCAGGGCCACCTCTATTTTGCTGATAGGAAAAAGATACAGCAAAGGGGGAGAGATGGATAATGCGGGGAGAAAGCGTGTTACTGAGAGAGAACAGTCCCGCGAGTGTGCACAGGGCACGGGGCCGGGGATCGGTCTCCTGTCTGGTGATGGGCAGCGGTGACCGTGGATCCTGGCCGGGAGACGAGGCGGTTCCCATCTGAGGACATCCCTGTTCCCTAGAAGAGGCGGAGGGGACTCTGGGGAGCCCGCCTGGGCTTGGCGGTGGCTCTTCTGCCTGCAGATGCCTCGCCCTCCTCAGGAGTCTCAGGGCGAGGTCCACTCGTGGCTGCTTCGGCCCTGAGAGAGCGTCCTCCTGTCCCAGGCCGGCCTCCCCACCTCCTGTCGTTCCTGTGACCTGGTTTCAGACAGCACAGCTCCCCACACGTGTGTTCAGTGTCTTTCAAACGTTTCTATATTAGAACAACGTCTGCCCTGTGTTGTGGTTCACAAAGCAAACGTGGGTGTTTTTGTGGGAAGATGGTATTTAGTAGTGAGGGTCTCAGCTGGTTGGAAGTAAAGCCAGTGTCACTCTTCCAGGTCCGTGACAAGAAATTACTACAGAGGCGCAGCCGGGGTGCTCCTTGTCTGCGACATCACCAGGTGATGCCAGCTCCCAGGGTAGAGGAGGCCGCCCAGCACCACGTCTGCAGCCCGGCCCTGGCAAGGCGCCCTGTGTGCTGTGTGTGCCGTGTGCTGTGGGTGCCCGGGCAGGCAGTGAGGCTGTCACCCAGGTGTCGGGCAGGCAGTGAGGCTGTCACCCAGGTGTCCGGGGCAGGTGGTGTGGCTGTCACCCAGGTGCCCGGGGAAGGCGGTGCGGCCGTCACCCAGGAAGCCCCTTACTTCCATCTGGATCTGAGAGGTCTTGGAACGAGCCCCCACCACTACTTTACCACGTAGAGAAACATGTTTACAAGGTTTTAGGTAGATAAAGCAATTTTTCATGTTTCATTACATTTCTTAACATGATGCCTGGACACTTTCCTCAAGGTTCACGAAGCTTTCTGTGTGGTGAGTTCTTAGAAGTGAGTTACTCTGGGTGGAGATTGCCTGGGTTCCAGTCCTGGTCCCGTTACCAGCTGGTAACAGGTGCTTCAGCCGCCTGGACCTTGGTTCCCTGGTCCGTAGATGAAGGTGATAATAATCATGTCATCCTTGTGAGGTTATTGGAGGTTTAAATTAAGTTAACGTGAAACATTTATATTGTAGCTATTAGCTACCTATGGCAATTTAAATGAAATTAAATAAAGTAAAAAATTTTGTTCCTCAGTTGCACTGGCCACGTTTCAAGTGCTCAGGGTCCACGTGTGGCTGGTGCCTGCTGTGTTGGACAGGGCAGGTTAGAGAACATTCCTGCCCTGAAGAAATTCCATCAGATAACCCTGACCTCAGTGTTTGCCAGCACAGACCTAGAAAGGTGTCGTCTAAACGGTATCATCAGGGGTTCCTTCCAGGTGGGAACCAGTTCAGTGAGGAGACATCACCCGGCTGCTTCCCTGCTCCAGGCCATGTCCTCGGAGCTGGGTGCTCTGCGAGAAGGCAGGCAGCTCCCGGCCCAGCCCGCGCTGCGCTTGCCCGGTGAGAGGCTCAGCTGGCCAAAGTGTGAAGTCATCAATCAGGGTATCAAAGTGTCATGGTCAGAAATTTGTCCTTAGACACATGAGAGCTGGAAACAGCAGGTTTGAGAGTGGGTCCTGGAGTCAGCAAGGTCCTGGCTTTACCACTGGCTGCTGTGTGACTTTAGGCAACTTAATTAATCTCTCTGGGCCTCAGGTTTCTCATGGAAAAGGGGGGGAAATAGCAGTCCATCACAGAGTCCTTATAAAGCGTCAGTGTGATAAATTCCTACAAAACAACCCTGCCAGCACGTTGCAGGGTTGACTCGGTGGCAGCCATCAGCTGTCATCTTGCTCACCAGTCAATGTCTGGACTGTGCCTGGCACATACTAAGAGCTCAACAGATATTCATAAAAAAAAGGAAGGAAATTCTGTTTCCTTTTGCTTGAGCAAACAAAAAACAACAAACTCTCTGGCTTATTGTCTCATTTTTCTGGAAACAAAATGAAAGAGACCCTGGGAGTGTGTCATGTACTTGGTGCATTCAGGTTATGTGAGTTACCTTAAAGGTGTTGTTGCCATTACCTCAAAATGTTGAAAAGCAGTGTGAGTAGTGAGAATGACTAGAAAGAGTTGCTAGCTTTATAAAATGCATGTATTATTTTCACAATCTTATATTACGCAGCTGAGAAACCTACAATGCGCTTACTAATTGGTTAACAGATGCCAGAACGCTAGCGAGTCAGAACATTGTGATCATCCTCTGTGGAAACAAGAAGGACCTGGATGCAGATCGCGAAGTTACGTTCATAGAAGCCTCCAGATTTGCTCAAGAAAATGGCAAGTGACCTTTTATCTCTTACTGTTTTTCAAATGGCAAATTTGGGGGGTAACAACATTTCTTTGAGTTTAAAACATCTATTGGAGCTTCAAGGTTATATTTAGGAAATGTAGAATTTGAGATTGTTTTTACTATAAATTTAGACTTATTTAGTGTATTTTCAGTATATTGCATTCTGCCTACAAAAGTTACTATGATGATAAAAGCAAATCTATTAACATTCATATGACTTTTTAGTATTAGATCTTTGAATATTAGAGATCTTGGGTTAAAGTGAAATTTATTTATTTATATATATGCGGGGGGGGGGGCAATGGAGACACACACACACACACACACACACACACACACACACACACACACACACACACACACACACACACACACACACACACACACACACACACACACACACACACACACACACACACACACACACACACACACACACACACACACACACACACACACACACACACACACACACACACACACACACACACACACACACACACACACGTACGTCTCTCTCTGTTGCCCAGGCTGGAGTGCAGTGGCGTAATCATAGCTCACTACAACCTCAAACTCCTGGGCTCAAGCAATCTTTCTGCCTCAGCCTCCTGAGTAGCTGGGACTACAGGCATGCGCCACCACACCTGGCTAGTTTTTTGTTTCTATTTTTAGTTGTTCAGCTTAATTTCTTTCTATTTTTAGTAGAGACGGGGTCTCACTCTTGCTCAGGCTGGTTTTGAACTCCTGAGCTCAAGCAATCCTCCCACCTCGGCCTCCCAGAGTGCTAGGATTACAGGTGTGAGCCACTGTGCCTGGCCAAAATTCAGACATTTTAAATAACTTTAAGTTTTAGAACCAATCAAGAACTACAATATCCTAATATCGGTGTTTGATGGGATTCTAGGACTACCGTATTACATTCTTGGAAACTGACTAGTTTCTTGCTAAGAAAATAAACATGAGAGAAACACATAAGCCAGAATCATGACAGTTTTCAAAGATCTGTTTAGAAATACAGAAGCTAAGAATGTTAAAAGCACAAAAGGAATTTTCATGTGACTGAAATGTCCACATCTTTACAAGTGAGGACACAAGAGGCTGGAGAGGTCGTGGTTTGCCTGGAGAGCAGCGAAACAGGCCTGTCTGAGGACTGGCAGTCCCTCTGCTGGGTAAAAGGAGCGCTCATTCCTATACGCCTCTCCACGGGCAGAGTGACAAATTGTGATACAGTCCCCTAGAAAGTACAAAGACGTGTAGATTGTACTTGTGGTAACATACAGATTGTTTGAAGAAGGAAATTGCTGCTTTTGGCAGAGCCGTGCGGCCGGTGCCTTCTCCCGCTGGGCAGTCGTGCCGGCTGCAGAAGCCTCGTTGCTCCTTCCGTCTCTCCAGTGGATTAAGTGCTAACACAAGATGGCAGCTGCTTTTCAGAAAAAGTTAGAATGCTTCTAACATTTTAAAAAACATAACTGACACATGTTGATTTTGTATTTACAGAATTACATAGTTTTATGTCATATTTTGTCTGCTGTTCTAAGAATGCTAAATGGGCTCCTAGTAAGTGAAAATTATGATTCATCTTCTAAATGTGGTGTTGTATTTTGTTTGATATCAATTTCAGAGCTGATGTTTTTGGAGACAAGTACGCTGATGAGAGAATGTGGAAGAGGCTTTTGTACAGTGTGCAAGAAAAATACTTAACAAAATTGAATAAGGTAAAAGCCTTTCCATTAATAAACTTTTCATCTGCGTGTTTTTACTCTCTAGCTCAGTAATATCACCTTTTAATATTTTCAGGAGCAATTTGGTCAAAGAATATTCTCTCTGCACCTGCCAACCTAAAACCGCCACTTACGGGTTTGCAGGTCACATCCTGTGGCTGCGGTGAAAGCTGCCCTCTGGCCAGGATGGTTTCCACAGCGATGAAAGGGACGGGAGACCAGCTCGACTGGGGGGGGCAGTCAAGGTTTCAGCCAGTGTTTGCTCTTAGAGCCACAGTCTCCCTGGGCTCCTTCGCTTAAAGGAGGAGGAACAGGCCTTTGTCCACTCTCTGTCAGCAACATGCCGGTTCTGTTGGGCCTGGGCCACATGTAACGGCATGATGAGTGCATCCTGGAATGTTGGCAGTTGCAGATGGGGCGTCATGGAGCTGTGCAGTCAGGAGTCATTTTATTTCTGAAGCTAACTGAGCATGCCTCGATTGTAACATGCCTCGTTGTTATATTTGTTGCTTTGGTAAAAATAACTTGAAATAACTCTAATGTGGGCAACTGATGAAATACTATGTAGTTGTCCCTTACTAGAGTTTTTATTTAAATATTACCGAACATATTTGGGTATTCACTTTTTAATCATTCAAATATCTGAGTGCCTATTCTTTGCCAAGTGCTAGGATACAAAAATTAATCACAATTCTTGCCCTCAAGAAACCATCTTTCAAGGGAGACAATCAAAAGATAATGATAATCCTGTGAGGCTGATGCAGCGATTGAGAGATGCACAGGTCCCTGGCATAACAGAGAAGCGGGGCCTGCCCCACCCAGTGTCTCGGGGGGCCTCCAGGAGGACGTGATGGCTGAGCTCAAACTTTCAAAGTATAAGTAAGAGTGAGCCAGCAAGGGAGTGAGGGGGAGGGAGTGGCAGGAGAGAAGGTTGAAGAAAGGCAGGAGCCAGCCAGTGGCCCTAATCGAGGATCTGGAACTTTTTCCTGTAGGTTACGGATTCTCAGTGCTGGCTGGGTGCTAGAGTCGCTGGGATGCATGGGAAACTGTAATCCCAGGCCCCACCTCTAGGGACGCCAACTTCACTGGGCTGAAGTGTGGTTTAAGCATCAGGCTTTTTACATGTTCTCTCCTGTGATTCTAATGCTCGGCCAAGACTGAGAATCACTTCAGTGGTGGGGTGGGGTCAGCTGGTGAGTGACGTGGTCAGGTTGTGACTTGACATCAGTCATGTAGCAGGTGGTTATGTTGAGGACAGATTGAAGGGAGGATAAGGCTAGGGGCCAGGATATCAGTTAAGGCATTTTTGAGTAATGCGAGTAAAAAATGACTGATTAAAGCTCAACAGGGGCCGGGCGTGGTGGCTCATGCCTGTAATCCCAGCACTCTGGGAGGCCAAGGCGGGAGGATCATTTGAGCTCAGGAGTTCGAGACCGGCCTGAGGAAGAGCGAGACCCCGTCTCTACTAAAAAAAAAAAAAAAATACAAATTAGCTGAACAACTAAAAATATAGAGAAAAAAAGATTAGCAGGGCATGATGGCGCATGCCTGTAGTCCCAGGAGTTTGAGGTTGCTGTGAGCTAGGCTGACGCCACGGCACTCTAGCCCGGGCAACAGAGCGAGACTCTGCCTCAAAAAAAAAAAAAAAATATATCAGGGAGGAGGCGTCCCTGCCGTCTTCATTGCGGGCCCAGCCTGCTGGCAGGGTCTCCACAGGAAGAAACGTAACTAGACAAAAGAAAGTTCATGTCAAGAAGGCACAGCAACTAGGCACACGATGCCCCAGATATAAACCTACCTTTGCAGACATTTCAGAAAAGCTGCTGCACATTCAGCAAACATGTTGCAGGATCCATTGAAGAGCTGCCTGGGGCCGTGGGGTGACCCAGGGTTATGGGTCCCTGTGTGCTGTGTGTCCTGCCTGCACCTGACAGGGCGTCTGGGGGGATCTCTTCCTCCTTAGCTCCTCACTTGTCAGTGCACTTTGCACTGCCCTGTGACCTCTGTCTCTCTCTCTGTCTTTGTCTCTCTCTGTCTGTCACCCCCATGGCCAAGGCAGCCGAGCTGTGCCCAAAGCAGAGGAGGGGGTGTCCTGCCTCCTTTGCGAAGGGAGGCCACACGCCATTGGACCCCCCCTTGTGCTTCCCATCAGGCCCCACGGGGTGCTCAGGGGTCTCACCCCTCCTGCCTTCATCTTTGGTTCTTCCTCTCCCCAGTGGGCCCAGTGAGCTGCAGGAGGATGCAGGGACTGCAGGGCTGTCACAGGCACTGACGGAGCAGGGTTTCCCTCCTGGTGGTGCTGACCTGTCTGACTGCCGAGAGCCATCAGAAGCGCCGCCTCCCTGTCTGCCGAGCCTGAGGTCCAGTCTGTTCTGGATGGAGCAGGTGAGTCCTCCCGTGATGAAGCTGGTCAGTCTCACTGGCATCCCAGGTGGCCTCACTGTGCTCAGTCCTCTGCCTGGGCTGAGTGATGTCCCTGCAGGCTGACTCAGGAGACATCGTTGGTTCCCGTCAGGTGCTTGGGCAGAGTTTCCTGCACAGAGGGGAGGTGGGTCTGAAAGCTTTGCCGTCTTCCCAGCACCTGGCCGTGTCTCTGCCAGCCCGGCCCCCACTGCCCTGTGCAGGCCGCAGATGCACAGGCAGGTCCCAGCCCCTGCAGCATGTGCACAGCAGGGTCTGCCCGAGTCTCCCCTGTGAGTGGCATCTCATGTCCCCTGCATGTCCTGGGCGGGGCCTCCACTCTGCAGGTGGAGCTGCAGCTCCATGAGACCCATTGGCAATCAACCAGGGGCTCCAAGGTCCTTGTCTCTCCCGCCCTGTCCCTAGGGCCTCTGCTCTCACCTTGGCTGTCCTGGGGCCCTTGGAAAGCTCCAGGCTCAGTCGCACAACCACCCCGCCAGGCCTGGGCTCCCGTGAGGAGGACGGGAGATGCTCAGACACAGGTCTCAGAAGGGAGCTGAGTGTGGGAGGGGACGGCCCTGCCAGACATCACTAATCACGGGCCAGGAGAGGCCAGTTCTCCTCTGCAGTGGGGTCACAATCACAGAAGGCCACCTCCTGCGTGGCCTCCCTGCGATAGTGTGAACCGTGTGTGTGTGCAGTGCCCAGCCGGGCCCGGCAGCGGTGGCACAGGCGGTCTGCCCCGCCCACCCTCCCCCTGCAGGGAGAGCCCGGGCAGACACAGCACGAATGTCACCTAAATGACACGTGGATGTTTTAGCAAGGATTTTCTCCACGTAGCCATGCAACACCAGGCACGGAAGTCGGGAGTGTGACGGACGCTGTCCCTCGCCCTGTGCTGGGACAGCATCTCCATCTCCGCAGCGTGGGTTGCGCAGGCTCCGCCCGGAGGGAGGAGGCTCTGGGCAGCAGCAGGAACGTGCCACATGCCCAGCCGTGCTGTAACCGTCCCCTGTGGGACCAGGCTGGGGAGACCTGGCTCTGCAGCCATTCAGGGGAGGCGGGAAGGGGGGTCCACACAGCTCAGGGCCACCAGCAAGACCAGGCTGCGTGGACAGCCCCTCGGTCTGCGTCTGCAGTGGTGCAAATGGAACGTCCCCGCGGGAGGACAAGACTCCCCGGGGCAAGGGTGGGTTAGGGACACCTGTCTAACAGTCTATGGAGGAGGGTCCG
This sequence comes from Lemur catta, assembly GCF_020740605.2. Classification (NCBI taxonomy): domain Eukaryota; kingdom Metazoa; phylum Chordata; class Mammalia; order Primates; family Lemuridae; genus Lemur; species Lemur catta. Next base: position 1,372,227 of record NW_025423858.1, on the reverse strand, counting down.
GAATCCGTGAGGGCCACATGGCTGGACACAGGAGAAACCTGACAATGATCACCCTTGACATTCGACACCATAGTGTGGTGATGCCCAGCTCAAATATTTGAATGACCTAAGGGAGCCGAGGGGAGATGAGCTTTGTGACAATCATGAGGCTAAATAAGTAAAAACGTGAAGGAGCCTTCAGGGCGTCAGGAGTTGGCCACATTCCCAGGAAGGTTCCAGACCACCACGACCGTGCAGGGAGGGAAAGGCAGGTGGGGAGGGAGTGAGTTCACCTCCAGGGACAGTAGAGAAGGGACCAGGTGACGTGCTGGGTCCTGGGGGAGATTTCTGCCTCAGTGCCCTTCAGTCCTGCCGAGTGTGCGACGCTCGTCCCTGGGCTTCACAGTTCCTTCCACAGACAGGCGTGTCGGGGGGAGATGTTTCCCCAGGAGCCCAGCAGGAACTCTCACCAGCTCTTAGTGACTGTCCCACTGGAATGATGGTTCGTGGTGGCAAACTGTGCCTTCAGTCACTATGGGGGCCACCAGGCCGAGGGAGGAGCCTGTGCACAAAGACCTGGATGCTGGAAGGTCCCTGGTGCAGGGCTGGGGGGGACAGCCTGACCCCAGGGGACGATCTGCACAAGGACAATTTGGGGGGAAGTGAGGTTGGGTGAGAATGTTGGGCCACAGTGAGCAGGACCACAAGGTGGGGGGGGGGGGTGACGTGCGTCGTGTCGTGGGCCGTGGAGAGGAAGGTCTTGGAGGCAGAGCAGGACGTGGTGAGAGGACTGTGGGGGCTGAGCCCAGTGAGGGACTGACAGTGTGGAGGTGGCAGCATCAGGGTCCCAGTCGGGAGGACACTGGGGAATCCAGGCGGTGATGATGAGAGTCTGACACAGTGTGAGCTCTCAGGAAGGTGACACAGAACACATGGGGGTATCTAAGTTTGAGTGTCTTCCCCTTTTGCCAGCAGAACCAGGGAGCCCCTCGGCTTCTTGCCATTTTCTCATGCAGCCACCAGAGGGCAGTGTGGGACTGCTTATGACAATGCCATTGTTCCACTTCAATACTTTTTTTACAGGTTAGCATTCAGAATGACTTCTACTGTCTTAGAGAATTTTTTAAAAAATGTTTACTTGCTATTATGCTTTAAATCATTTGGAAATAATGAAAACTTCGTAGAAGAAACAAATATAAGTTTATCCCACTGACTGGAAGATCTCTTTACACATGTAGACATGTAAAATTATCAATCAATGAGTCAAGGTGGATCTTAACCAAACAAAATATTAAAAATTAACTGAATATGGATAAAATAATTAAATTTAAGAACTAAAACTAAAGGTCTTAGAAGAAAATGTAGGGGGAAATCTTTATGACCTTGGATTTGACAGTTTTGTAAACATGTCACCAAAAGCTTTAGCAGTAAAAGAAGAAAGAAAAAAACAGATAAATGGGGCGCCAACAAAATTAAAAACTTTCCTGTCTCAAAAGACACTCACAAGAGATTGTAAAGACAGCTCGTGGGATAGCAGAAAATACTGGCAAATGATAAACCTATTAAGGATTTTATACCCAGAAAATATAATGAACTCTTATAATTCAAGTACAGAAACACAAACATCCAACTAAAATGGGCAAAGGAATTATATAGACATTTCTCCAAACAAGATACATGAATTGCAAAGAAGCACATGGTAGATGGTCAACAGCATTAGATATAAGGGAAACATGGAAGAACCCAACAATGAGACCCCAGTCCACACCACTAGGACGGCTATAATTAAACAGCATCAATAGTTGCGTGGTCAAAGGTCAAAGCCTGGATGAATCCTCTGTGACGTGGGGCTTTGCCTCTGGGCTCTTGGCTCTGCACATATTTCATCTTCATTGGAATCATTACTTTTCTCTTTCTTCTCACACTCATTGCTTCTTCCTCTTCATCCTCACGACAGCACCTTCCCTTAATGGCTTGGGACATGCTTCCCACCCAAATTGGTCTCACACTGACCATGGCATGGTTCCCACTGTCTCCCGTGGGGGCTGCCCTCGTGGTCTCAGGCTCCTTGGGGTCCTCTGTGCTGAGCTGACTTCTGCCAGTCCCGACTGCTTTCACCTCACCTGGATGGTTTAAGGGAAAGTCCAGGACTGCAGAGAACCAGAACCAATCTCTGCCCGGGCTATCTCCAAGGGGGAGAAAATCAGAGGGATGTTTCTAAAACAATGACCCACATGAGAGCTGAGGTTCCCCAGCAATTAAATCAGAGGGAGAAACCTAAAGGAGAATGGAGGAGCTAAAAGCCAGGCTGGGGAAGTGGGGTTCCCACTTGTGTCCCCTACCAGGTGGGACACCTTATGTGGAAAAGGGGACAGTTCCCAAAGGAAGGCCACCATGGACATGGGACGTGGTCTGCTCTAGCTGAGTTGTTCCTGTGGCTATCAGAGTTCTGGGGACCTTTTCCCAGGATGTGCATTTAATGGTGGCCTTTTTTCTTACGTGAGAATCTCTAGGGATATTTCTCTGAAATAGATTCCTGAGCCTTATCTCCAGAGATGTTTTAACAAGTGTCCCAGTGACTCACATGCATGTTCTTTAGCTCTGTGTCTAGTAAAGTCCGGGATGCCTTTCAGATTCATGTTATTCTATTTAACCATCCCAAACCCTAGTGGTGACTGCTGCCCTATTTTCCACATGAGGATTATAGCCTCAAAGAGGGTAGAGAAATTCTCCTTTGAAGCATCCCTGGCCTGCGAGAAGCTGCATTTGAATCTCAGATCTGCTGAGCCGAGGCTGTGCTGTTGTTGCTTCTGCACTGACCCAGGATGGAATTTGGCTGGGACGGTGGTTGGGATGAGAGGTCTTTGGTAAAAGTGAATGACTCTTAGTGACGGGGAATGATTCACTTGATTAGTACTGACTGTTTACCGTAGCAGGTGCTTGTGGGGACACTGGAGACCTGTCATCACCAGGGCGGACAGAGTCCCTGGTCTGCTGAAGATCATCTTCCTACTGAAGAGATTATAGATAATCACCTAATATACTTCTTTTGTGATTCTGTTACATATAATTTATCCTTTGTGTTTCTTTGTCACCTGAGACCAGTCATTGATTGAAAACTGAGTATAAATAATAGAACTGGATCAGGCATAGTGGATCCAGCCTGTAATTTCAGCACTTTGGGAGGTCTAGGAGACAGATCACTTGAGGCCAAGAGTTCAAGACCAGCCTGGGCAACATAATACCACAGCATTTCTACAAATAATATTAACAATAATAATAATAAATGAGCTCTGGGTACTGGTGGGCACCCGTTGTCATAGCTACTCAGCAAGCTGACGCAGGAGGATCCCTTGAGCCCAGGAGTCTGGGGCTGCCGTGAGCTGTGTTCATGGCCCTGCATGCCAGCCTGGACAACACAGCAAGACCCTCTTCTTAAAGAACAAAATATAGGGCTAAGAACTATAGAACTGTGATAAAAGATATGTCCCAGGATGGAGACATCTGAGATGTTTTAACAGTGGAAATAGCCATGTTGGATCCCAAATCCCAGAAACAGAGATGTGAGTTCCTGGTGGTAGAGCTCGGTGCTTTGGACAGGGAAGCTGAGGCCCAGGCTTGTGAGGTGGCCCTGCTGCCAGCAAGGGGTGAGGGAGCTGGGGAGAATCTCTTAGTCCTTCTGGGCCTCAGTTTCCCCATCAGGAAGTGAAGGTTCCAACTGCACCTCTCCCAGGGACCTTCCTGCCGGGTTTGCTCTGAGTCTCTGTGGGCAGAGCTGTGGTAAAGGTGCCCTGCGACCCGCAGTGGAGACCTGACCTTGGTCCCTACTGTGACTATCTCCTGCAGGGCCCTGAGCTGAGGCCACACCCTGAGAACTCAGAACTGAGGGAGCAGATGGAGGAAGGGGAGCCGGCAGGTTGGGGGATGAGAATGACCGAAACAAGGACACGGGAACGGTGGTGCAGGTGGACACACATGGGGTGAGAATGAGGACAAATTGGGTTTAGAGATCAGGAGTCACTGAGAGACGCCTGTCATCACCCAAACCCTCCAGGGCCAGCCTGGACAGAGCAGTGGGGATGGGAGAGGAGCTCAGGGCACTGGGGTCCTAGGCACCTGGCCAAGGACACCCACAGGCTGGACTCAGAGCTGGTTCACACTGAGGGAAGCACCAACCCCAAGAGGAGGAAGAAGTGACCGTGAGACCCTGCCCAGCTCCAGCAGCCTCGTCCTTGGGGCTGCCCTGGCAGTGGACGCCCTCCAGGTCAGGGTGGGCTGAGCAGGAGAAGGGTGGACATGCTGCTCTAGGCCAGTGACCCGGGGACAGGGGACCCTTGCACATGAAGTAGTGACACTTGGCTATTCTCTGTGCCTTTCAGTTGAGAAAGGTCTGGTGGCAGCCCAGGGAACGGGTGGAGAGGTCACAGACACGTCATCCCCATGACGCAGTGAACAGGAAGGGAATTTCTGAGAGCAGTCCCGGTGTCACCAGACCCCCACAGGGGACTGTCCCTGAGTTCTGATACTGTAGGGCAGGGGTCTCTCTACAGAAGGAGACGTGCAGCTCCCTGGCAGGAAGGAGGGTGTCTCTCACAGAACACTCAGGGAAGGAGTGTAGACGGGGTGCTGGAGTCAGAAACCACTTTTATTCAGTCACTGACGACCACTGCGGGGAGCCCCCTGGTGCCGGGCCTGAGTGGGAACCGTGAACACGGAGTTGGTGAAACTGTGTCCCAGCATCCACGGAGCTCTCAGGCCGGTAGGCCGTGCATCGTGGCAAGTGTGGTCACGGTGAGGGAGGGTCCCATGGGGTGTGGGGGTGACCTCAGTGGCTGTCCTGGTCCCCCTTCTGTTTGTTTCCAACAGCTGGTGGGCCCTGGGTGACAACACTCCTGACCTCCCGGGACACCACCAGCATCTGCCTCCAGGTCGTGTCAAGGTCAACAGAGCCAAGGTCTCCAGGGGAAACTGCTGACTCCGTCATGGCCACCTGGAGACACCATGAGGCCAGTTTAGTGGGACCCTTAAGTCCATGTCTGCCAGAAAGGTGACGCTGGTCCCTGTTCTTGTGGATAATTACATGTTTCCATACCTTCCTAATCTCCCATCACATCAAAATTAATTAAACGATGACTCTATTTTTAGAATTTCAGTAGCTCATAATTTACTCTCAGATCTCGCAGTAAAGAACGAGTGTGGAGGGAATAAAGCTGTTTCCGTGTTTGCAGGGAACACACAGGGACTGGGGCTGGACTGGCTTTCTGCATTCACAGGCTCGGGGAACATCGTGACTCTTGTGCTCAGAGACACAGAAATGTCCCACACCCTTGTTTCACTGTCTGTCCACCCTGTCCCTGTCTGAAAAATCCGACATCTGTGCTCACCTAGGGACGCTGAGCTAAGTCAGTTGAGCTCAGCGAGGGCAGTTCCTGATCCCTGTGGGTAGTGTCCTGTGCTCGTCACACTGGGGGACAGAGGACAGGAGCTCCGGTCCCCACTGAAAGGAGCTGAGAGTTGTCTGCTCTGAATTCAGCCAGGGGTGTGTGTAGGTGGGGAATCAACAGCTCACCCCCTCGCTCCCCTGCTGATGAGGAAGAGGATGATGAGGAGCAGTGACGGCCCTGGGCTTTATGCCCCTCCTCCTGATTCATGCCCACACCATGTGGAGAACGTCCTGCAGGGAGGGTCCAAGCTTCCTTTGTCACAGTTGACTGTCACACATCCTCAGCATGGCTCCTCTCCATGTGTGTACGTCACAGATCATGTCTAGATTGTAGCAGCAAGAAGAGAAGCAGCGCAGTGACGGACTGGAAATCCTTGCACGATGTCTGGTCAGGCAACGGGTCTCTACAAAGGTCAAGAACCTGCTCAGAAAGTGACGCTTTGCGGAACACACGGATGAGCCAGGTCCAGTGTCCTGTGGTGGGAGACACCTGACTGCATCTCGCAGCACCTGGTGACTTCAGGAGCAAAAACACTCTCCACTTGCCCCAAATGGTGGCCCTGTACACCAGATCAGAAGGTCTTTAATGCAGCAAATAAGCTGGGAAAATGGCTCTGCTTCTACGGCCAAGGAATGACATGGGTCTCCTGGGGATGACACAGCAGGAAGCAGATGGAACTTAGCACAGTGGCCACAATACAGCACATGAACTGGCTGCCTGCTGTGGAGCTGTGAGTGAGCTGCTTAGAGAAACAGAAATATTATCTTTTCAAAAACTGTGTTTGGTTGAAATGGGGACCCAGTGGCCACTGGGGCTTAACATACATCTCATAACTGACATCATCCACAGTGTAGTGTGGGGGTGTTTTAGGGTGGAGGGAGACACTGTCAAACGTGGCCGAGCAGTCCTCCTTCCTTCACTCTGACATGAACGCTCGGGGCCCGCGATGACATGAGTTCCTCCCTCAACTCAGGTCCAAGCAGGTGAACTGCAGAGACCTGGGCCACAGGGCGTCTCCCAGGTGTCAGGCTCACCAGACCTGGGTGGGACTGGAAGCCAAGAATGTGAGGAGGTGGCGCAGGGGTCCCTCTCCCCTGCCTGCCTGTCCCTCTCAGCTCAGCCTCACCTGCTGTGTCCCTAAACCACATTGCATGTGGGCACCATGGAGGCTCATCACCCCAGCCAGAGTCATGACCTTGACCTTCCCATGTTCAGTTAGTGGAACACAACCACAGCTCAACCGTTTCAGGTCAACACACAGAGCTACAGAACAAGGTTTCATAAAGGTGCTCTGGATCCTTGTCCTGTGCAGCATGTGAATGAAATGACCAAAAATGTAAAACCTGCCATGAGGTTGACAAGTCTTTTCAATAGAGATGGTCACGTCATGTATTCAAGCACCTGCACATGAACTAGTTTAATCACTGTGACGGCTGGGAAAGGGAACACAAGGAAGTAGAAAGAAATCCATTAGCAGCAAATATGAAGTTTAATGTTCAGTGAGAGGAAGTAACAACCCAAAGCACCCCCCACACGGGAGGACATAGGTGGTGGGAGGTCACACGTGACGCAGGTACAAGGAGAGACACAGCCCCCTGTGAGACGACTGAAGCCAACGTAACCCTGGAATGCAGCAGGGACACTCAGACAGGACAGAATTTTGTTCTATACTTTCTAATGGATTTGGAGGGATGGGAGAAGATGCAGAGAAGAAAGTCACGAGAGATTTACATTTTTACATCGCAAAAGTTTGACGTTATTTAATTTAGGAAAAGTCGTAAGATCTGTTTTCATGGTAAAGAAATGGTTGGGTGACTACACAACCATGAAGGAAATAAAACTGGGGGGGAAACTGTTCCTACCTAGATATTTCCATACAGACATGGGAATGGACAAGAGGAAACGTGCTGAGATTTACTGAGAAATGAAGGGGTCTGTGGCATGAGCACGTGTCTACACCATTCTGGAGCATGGCTGCTCAGGGGGTGTCCCCATCAGTGGTGTCCCCTTTAGGCCAGACCACCTGGCTTGTGCATCGGCATGGCCCAGGCACCTGGGGGGCAGGGCTCCTAACATTCTGCACAGAATTCTGTTATGGCGACTGAAGACTGTTACGTGGCTCGCTGAGCTCCACTGGCTCACTTTTCTTGGGCTCTGAGCTATAGTCAGTGACTTCAGCTCTGAGCTCCGGCGTCCTGAGCCTGATTGACTACAAAGTGAAGGACTGTTGAGTGCTGTGGGGTGTGGATCACGTTTTTCCAATAGTAAGTGAAGAAGTCCAGTGTTGGTCCTCCCTCAGTCCTGATGAAACCTATTGGATTTGATTTGTTGTTCACCCACCGTGTGTTTGGGTTTCTTCTCCCCAGTCCCAGGCTGTGCCTCTCCTGCCACAGCGGCCAGCATGGCAGGGTCCCTCTGCTCTCTGTCCAGGCAGAGGGCACAGATGGACATCTGGGAACAAAACAGGGAACTGCGCTCCCAGCTGGTGGAGGCTAAACAGCAGGTTCTGGACCTCAGGGAGAAACTGGACATTTCCGAATCAACTGCTTTCTCCCTGGCCAACCAGCTGCAGAAATACAGTAAGTTCTGTAGGTTCACCATGTTCAGTGACAGATGGTTGTGTGTATTCTCTCTGAGGAAATAAAGTTTCTAGACTTGGTGCTTCTCTTCCCTTTATCAAAATAAATTTCATCCTGCTATATTCCCAAGAAGGGAAAAGGGGGTATTTTAACCCTGTTTTTCTGAGGATGGAGAAACTGAGGCACACAGAGTTTGGCCATGATTCCAGGTGAGGAGTAGGGTGGGGCATGAGGTAAAATGTCAGTTATTTATTTCTGCAGCTGCCAAGGAAGTGCCTGTGATTTGGGCACAAGCTACACCTGTTTTTCTTAGGAGCCTGTGTACTGCACAAAATCCTGCAGTCACATAACGTCACTGTGGTTGTAATTTCTGGGACTGATGAGCTTCCGTTCAATTGTGGTGAGGCCCAACAGGAAAGCACTGAGCTGCCTCCTGGGGAAGGTTGGGATGGACACAGCCCCTGCTTCAGAGGAGCTTCCAGAGGAGCGTGCTCCTAATGGCAGTTGTGACAATCCTTAGTGACCCTGTCCAGGGGGCTGACCCTGGTGGGAGAGAAGCTCTGCATCCTGGGACACCAGTTCTACTTTGAGTCCAAGAAAGTGATTTGAAACTTAGCTGGAAGGTAGATGGTGCTTCTGGTTATGTCAGGGACACTTTCCCACCTCTGTGTGTCCCCTGAGCTGGGGAACCTTCAGGGACACAGGACAGCCAGCAGGTGCACGTGGACCATGATGGCCTGATCTAGCAGATGTTGGCCCACGTGTGAACAAGGGACGAGGAGGACAGCAGCAGCCCCTGTGACAAGAAAAGCAGTGTGTGGGATGGGCCCCCACCCCCACCCCAGTGCGCCTGGCCACTGCCAGCCCTTGTCCTGCCCAGAAAGAGAAGCCTGAGCGACTGAGGGGTCCTGGGAGCAGGGCACGCGCACAGCAGCAGGATTGGAAGGAACCTCGCAACTCTGAGGCTGAGCTTGCATCCTTTTCCTCCAAATTATTTTCCAATAAATCAGAGGATTATTTTTAATCAAAAGGAATTAAAGAGAAGATTAAAAATTGAAGCCTGTTATGGAGGTGAAGAGATGAGTTCTGGGAAAGGACAAACTGTGTTTTATTAACACCTTTCCATCTAATCATAACATAAGCATGTGAAATACTGTGAAGAGGAAGAACATGGAAGAAGGCTGAAGACCACGTGTACAGCAGGGACCCTGGGAATGTCTCCGGGCACCAATGCAAGTTGTTTGTCTATGGTGTGCCTCAGTTTCCTCCTCTGTTTACATGGTGCTATTGTATCACCTATTAATTGGAGTTGCAATGATACATTCATTAATTCCTGTGTCGCTTTTACAGCAGAGCCTGACAAGAGGAGCCACTGTGAGCTCGCAGGTCTCTCACTTCCAGTGTGACCCGAGCCTCACTAGCATGTGGGAATTTTCTCTCGGGTCCTCGTGGTCTAACGCCTGATGTCTCCCACAGGCGCATCCGGATGCGATTTCCACCTGTGAGAGGCTGGTGCACTCTTTGCATTCCCAGCACGAGGGACCCACAAATCGTGGGGTCCTCAGGGCCTTCCTAGCTGTGCAGGTGTCACTGCATTGTGCCCAGTTCAGTGATTTCCGTCACAGGCTACAGCTTGGTCACGAGGCCCATGATCAGAGTCAGACCTTGGGGGAGAGAACTCTGACTGTCCTAAATCCCAATTCGATTTTTGCCAAGTACCTTTATGTGCCTTTCAGCTTCTCCTTCCTCATCTTGCAATAGGAATTCTCAATGCCATGGAGACGGGAGGGTGAGAATTAAAGGTGTAGAAATCCCCACATAAGACCTGGGACTGCGGACACTTTGGTCCCTTGGAGGGACCCTGCCACCTCCCCTGTGGGCAGTGGCCACAGCTTCCCACTGAGGCCAGCGTGTGTATCTTTCTCAGAGTGTGGCAAGTTCAGGGATGTCCTGGAGTCCGTGCTGGGGGTGAGGCTGGACTTCTGGGAGGAGGAGCGGGCAGAGATGCCGACCCTGGAGGACGAGCTCAGGTAAGGCTGCTGTGTGTGGGGCAGACAGGGGGACGTGTGAGTCTCTGATGTGGGCAGCTCAGCTGGGACATCTAAGAGCCCACCTTGCCAGGGCAATGGCAGGAATGCACGAGGCCGGCATGTTTTTCACAGATATTAATAAAACAAGATGAAAACAAAACTAAGGATGTATTCTGGCCCACAACTGTGACTCAGAGCCAGGTTTTCTCCTTCCAAACAAGAAGTTGTTAGGGTGAAAGTCACGTAACATAAAGGTAACCAAAGGACAGTGACAACTCAGCAGCATTGAGTGTAGTCACACTGCGCATTCAGGTGATGGAAACACTAAAAGCCCCGACTCCACACTGTGCAATATATCCCTGTGACAACACTGCACTTGGACCCGTCACAGACATACAATTAAAACTTTACAGTGTTGTGCAGTCATCGTCCCATTCACTTTGAATCACACTCACCCTGACTGAATGTGGCTTCTGAGACTGTCACCCAAAGAACATTGTCCCCTTGGCCTGGTTATCCTGTGTCTTTCATGCTTTCAACTGGCCCCAGCTGGAGCTGGCACATTGCTTCCTGTGGCTGCGTGTCCAGTCTCAGCAGAACGTGCTGGGTGTGTCTTCACATGGAAAAGGCCTTGGCCACAGTGAGGGACTGAGGGACACCGTTGTGAAGCCGATTCAGGAAGACACCTGGCTCCTCTACAGAAGGAAACAGGAAGGGAGCATCAAGGATCTCACAGGGACACTCTGTGATGCACGGGAGGCTTTCCCTGCACATTCTTCTCTCTCTTTGCCACAAGCAGGTCACCAAATACGTGCTAGAATTGCACTTGGAAGGCTTCCTGGGGACACCTTCACAGAACTGTCTGCTACTGTGCATATACTCTATTGTCAACTGTGCCTTTTCATATTTGCTTTTGTTCCCACCATAGGGAAGCCAACAGGCTCATTGACCAGCAGGCCCGAGAGCTGACCCGATTGAGGCAGGTGTTGCGAGAGGGGAGAGATGGCTCATTTCTCCTCAAGCAGCACCTGCAGGCCATCCTCCTCCAGGACAATCCTGACAGCTGCCAGGGCCAGGACCTCCGTGAGCACCTGGCAGAGGGGCACAGGCTGGCAGAGCACCTTGCCCGCACGCTCAGCCCAGGTGAGTGGCCACAGGCCCTCAGGACTCTGAGCTGCTCCCAGGTGCCAGCTCGCAAGACACTCCACTCACAATGTGGCTCTTCACCCAGCTGTCCTGGTTTGCACGTCACATTTATGGCCACGACAGGATCAGGGCTGGCCAGCGGGAGCAGAGGACAGAATACTCAGGGTGGAGGTCCCAATGTCCCCACTCTGTCCTTCCTCCTGATGCACCGTGGCCTTGAACTTATCAATTCTTTTTTCATGGGTTTTGCTTTTGTGTGTTGTGTCCAAGGACCCAAATCTAGGTGACCAATCCCAAGGATTTGTTCTGTAAAATTGCATTCAGTCAAAAGGCCACACTCAAGGATCTGGAAAGACACATGTGGCCCCAAGGTTCCCCACTCCTCAGTGGACCTTATACATATGTAATTAGCTTCATACTTAAGAATGTCTTTTTTGAGCTACCTTAAATCGCATTGTGTATTAATTTGAAATTCCAGCTCTTCATTGCTGATATTTAACTCATCAATTGATTGCATATATTAGCTCTGTATCCTGCAACCTTGCTACCAATGGCTTATTCATTCCAGAAGCATTTTGTTGGTGCCCTCATTGCTAATTCTTTGGGATTTTTTAATATAGACATTAGCTTTTATTTCCTTTCTTTGTCTTATTGAAACAATTAGACCTTCCAGTGTGATGCTCAGTAGGAGTACACTTCTGAGGGTTTGGGCACTTCTGTGACTGCAACTGCCTATTGTTTTATTTCTCAAATTTCTGCAGACTCATACTCCAGCAATTGGTCAATTATGCCTTAGGTTTTCTTACCATAGAAACGGTCCACATGTAGAGATATCTGCTGGTGTTTGTAGGGGTAGTGTGGAGCTACTCAATGTCTGACTGGACATTTCTGAATTTCTATGCAGAAAACCACGAAGATCAGGAGGAGGAGAAGGAAGAAGAACCACCAGCCCCCAGGTAGCAATGAGCAAGCACGGCCTGGAGGAGGGTGGGTAAAATATGGGAGGGCCCAGTTGCACTGGTCAAGGTGTCAAAGTAGCCACAGATTTCACAGCAAAGGTGTGTGAAAACTGTTTGTTCTTTGATGACATTCTCACAACCAGTGAAAAATTCCTTCCATTAACAAGGTTGTTCACTGTCTTCAAGGCATTTCCCATTAACTAGGAGAAAAAGTCAGTCTTAAGGATTTCTACAATCACAGATTCTACCTGTTCTCCCTCCCATGGCTGAACTCAGTATGAGATGCCCATCTGCTTTCTGTGTGGTTGGCCTTGAAATGTTGGAAGTGACTCCGTAGCAGGGGATATGAGCAGACTGAAATATTTGCACCATGTCACCATATTGCTAGACAGGGTCCTAGAAGGCACAAGAGCTCCTGACCTACACTGTCAGGAGCCTGTGCCCACTGTGCTGCTGCGGGAACAGTCAACACGGTCCACGCAGGAGGCTGAGCCACTGCGTGGTTCTCTGTGTGTGCTGCCTGCCAACACGGTACCAAGGGGACAGTGTCCCCTTCCTCACCATCTCCTTACGTGGCCAGTGCACAGAGCAATTGCTCCTCTCTCACTCCTGCCCTCGAGGCTCCCACATTCTTCCTTTATCATAACAGGATAGCTTTCTTTCTCTTCAAAATGAAAGCCCCTTGCACTCTGTGGCCAGTCCTTCATGCCTGTCATCAGCACCGCCTTGGATCTGGTGTCCAGTCCCTCTTGGTTTGGTCCTATTCTTTATCCCACGAGGTTGAGCAGTGTGGAGCAGGAGGAGAAGGTGAATGGAGTCCTGCAGAGCCAGTTGGGTGAAGGCCACCTGACTTCTGCCAGTCACCGTGACCTGTGTGACACCGACCAGCCTCCCTGCACCGGTGCCATCCTGTTTGATGAGCAGGGAGTCTCCAGGGCACTGGATGCAGCTAGTGAGTGCTCTGTTATAAGGGAACGACTCCACATTGTCCTGTGGGTAGGCTCCGTGCCTGCTGGGCTCCATGGCAGGTTCAGGGTGGTGAACACAGGGCTCACAGAGTGGGGAGACTGAAGAAATTGTGACAAACCACAGCCACCACTGACGCATGTGCACACAGGTGTCTGCAGGAGTCCATTCTTTGCAGATGGGATGTCTGTTGTCTCCTGCAATGTCCTTTCTAAATGCTGATCCAAACAGCGTACTCTGAGCATTAGTGACTGTCTGACTGGGTGGATATTCTTGCCTATGTCTTTGGAGATAGTGTTGACTCCTCAACTCTAGACCATGGTCTCTCTCTTCTCTATGTTGACCTGTCCTTGATAAATGGCCGTTTATCCACCAGAATACAAACACCTCTTGAATGAGTCTGGAATTATCCCTGAAAACAGGGCAGGGCCCTTGACACCCTCCGTATCCTTGAATGAAAAGTATCCTGTTCTCTAAGTAGCAGCAAAGATCTTTCCTATTTGAGGGTATGGAGATTGCACCCACCATCTGATCTCAGTGGATCATCCCATCTGTACCCATAGCAACCACAGCAGCTGATGGACTAAAGACGGCGTCTTGTAGCCACATGTCTAGAGCCACTAGGCAGGCTCTTCCTGTTCACTGGGAAAATATGTTTCATTGTTTGCCCAGACACAGGACAGAGGACAGTGTGACACTAATGGACCAATTCAGGGACAGTCTGCCCAGGGACTCAGAACAGGAAGCCTAGCCGCTTCTCAGAAGACATAGCCTGAGGCCTTCTGGAATATTCTCCAGGGAAAACTGATCTCCCACCAGCAGTACTTTCCTCCATGCATTACACAGGCCCCTGGGTTTGTGTTGACCATGAGGCAAGTACCTGTGGTGACTGGTCCTGTCTGACTGTATTTGCAGCAACTCGAGGTGACAGCAACACACAGGAAGGACAAGAGCCCATGGAGACCGGGTGAGTGTGACAGTCATGAGCTATGAGCGCCACAGCACCCCCTGGAGATCTCGCTCCAGGGAGCAGCAGAGGGTGCAGCCTAGATCCCCTCACCCGGCCTGCCTGGCAAGATGCCTCTGTCGACCTGGTGGTTCTTACACTGGTTTCCACTTCCCACCAATTTCTCCAGTTTAATAAGCTGGAGTCCTGTGACCCCAGATGAGCTAACCAGTCTCAGGTGTCCCTGCACTCAGGGTGACCACCTCCCTCTCCCATGGGAGGTGACTGGGAGGACAGGCGCAGCTTCTCTCTGCAAGGGTGGCCTTAGGTTGTTGGCAGGGATTCCACAGCAGGTAGTATACGGAGACAAGAAAGAAAAAGAAAAATGTCACGTCATTTCACAGTACTGAGAGAACAAGGCCTAGAAGGCCCGAGATCTCCTAAAGGCCACGCTGCCTCAGGTGCGTCTATTCCCTGCAGCTGGGCAGGGAGAGCGGGACTCAAACGCACAGCAGCTGCGGCATGTGCTGCGGGTCGCTGCGCTGCGTGTCCTGATTGCCCCATGCAGGGGAGGGCGGTGTCTGTCCTCATCACTGTGCCCTGTGGCCGGTGCACTGAGCGCCTGCCACTACCTCAGACCCCACGGCAGCCGCCCTGAGCCGCAGTCCGAGGAGGGCTGTCTTCCTGTTTCAGGGGTGGCCTCGCTGCCTCTGGGACCTCTGCCTGTGTCCCCTGATCAGAACCAGCCGGGGATGCCGCGGTGCCCGATCTCTCTCAGCTTAACCTACTCTCCTGTGTACCCCCAGGCTCAGCGGGGAGGAGGAGGAGGCGAATCCCACCCAGCAGACCTCACTGCATGAGCAGCGTGTCACCCTCTCCAGTGGCCAGGACCTCTCTGAGTCCCGCTGCCCTTCCCGCTGTCCTGCTGCCCGATGCAGGAGACGACTGCGCCTGCCCGGGTCCAGCTGGTGAGTGTGTCTGGTATAAAGTAGATGAGTCCCAGTGTCCTCCCAGGGAGCCTCCACGTTCTCTGTGCCCCGCACCTGTCACCAGGTAGAGAGATGCCAGCAGACTCTGGAAACACACTGATGTGGATGAGGGTGGCCGCCTGAGCGTTAGGCACAGACGTCAGGGGTGTCAGGCAGCCAGGTGACTCCCAAATCCCAGGCCAAACACTTACCCAGGGGACACAACGACAAGGTCACAGTGGGCACCACAGAGCTAGGCAGAGTGGGGAGACTGCAGAAACTGTCACCGACTCTCAGCCACCGCTGATGGCCATGCACGGCAGGGGTCTGCACGAGCCCGTTCTTTCATGTTGGGACTTGGGACCTGTCCTGCAGGGTCTGATAATTGTTACAAAAGCACCAGTGACTGTCCCAGTAGGTTGGTGTCTTGCCTGTGTCTGTGCAGATGGTACCGTAGTTCCTGGATTCCAGGCACAATCTCTCTGTCCACTCTAATTCAACTGCTCCTTGCCCAGGGTGTGTCGGAATACCAGAGGAAATACACCTGTCATGGCCACATGTGGAGTTGTCCTTGATATCAAGAGAGACGGGACACATAGCTGGAGAAATCCAGAAAAAACCCGTGCAAGTGTCCTGTGACCTTGAGACCGAAATATAACTTTTCCCAGTAAGTTCAGAGCTCACCATGACAACGATCCGCCATGTTGGGGGCATTTTACAAGATGGATCAATACGTGGTCCCTCCCTACTTCGTCAACGTCTGCAGACGAGATGGGCACAGCTCTCTAAGGGTGTCCGAGGTCACACGGGTCATCTGTCTCCAGGTACAGATGGGCCCAGCGTGTGTCACGGTGGGAATGGCACTATTTAATGTCTGGACATTTCTCAATTTGTTTGCAGAGAACTATGAAGAGGAGGAAGACGAAGAAGATCTAGAATCACTGGCCTCCAGGTGACAATGAATTATCAGGGGCTAGAAGCAAGAGTACGACATGCCAGGGCAGGGTGGTGTCTAAGGGCAGAATGTGAGGCCAAAGTCACCAAGATTTCACGCTCGAGGCAAACCCAGCCCACTGGTTGTACTGATGCCTTCACTACCCCGGAGGTGGCAGAGCCTTGCAGCAAGGGTGTCACCTCCCCCATGGTCCGTCTCCTTCGTGGCCCTAGTAGCGTGAGTCTGACCAAGGGAACTGACCAGTCTCAGGGTGTCTTGCCCTTGGATAGATCACGTGGTCTACTGCGTGAGGCTGAGACCAGCAGGGTGTGCCTGTCTGCTGTCCACACTGTGGCCTTGGGTCATTGACAGGAATGTCCTCGCAAACAGTCTCCCCATGGCACAAGTTTGGAACAGCAGACCTAGAACACACAAGATCTCAGAGAGTCTATAGGGCCTCAGGCCCCATGTTCCCTGCACTGCTGCATGTGAAATTCACCGTCATCTGTCCCCAGGGTTGACCCAAGGTTATGGGTCCCTGTGTGCTGTGGGTCCTGCCTGCATCTGACAGGGCATCTGGGGTCTCTTCCTCCTTAGCTCCTCATCTTGTCAGTGCACTTTGCACTGCCCTGTGGTCTCTGTCTCTTTCTCTCTTTCTCTCTGTCTCTCTGTCTCTGTTTCTCGCCCCCATGGCCAAGGCAGCCGAGCTGTGCCCAAGGCCGAGGAGGGGGTGTCCTGCCTCCTTTGCGAAGGGAGGCCACACGCCATTGAACCCCCCCTTGTGCTTCCCATCAGGCCCTGCGGGGTGCTCAGGGGTCTCACCCCTCCTGCCTTCATCTTTGGTTCTTCCTCTCCCCAGTGTGCCCAGTGAGCTGCAGGAGGACGCAGGGACCACAGGGCTGTCACAGGCACTGACGGAGCAGGGTTTCCCTCCTGGTGGTGCTGACCTGTCTGACTGCCGAGAGCTGATCAGAAGCGCCACCTCCCTGTCTGCCGAGCCTGAGGCCGAGTCTGTTCTGGATGGAGCGGGTGAGTCCTCCCGTGAGAAAGCTGGTCAGTCTCACTGGCGTCCCAGGTGGCCTCGCTCTGCTCAGCCCTCTGCCTGGGCTGAGCGATGTCCCTGCAGGCCAACCCTGGAGACATCGTTGGTTCCTGTCAGGTGCTTGGGCAGAGTTTTCTGAACAGAGGGGAGGTGGGTCTGGGAGCTTTGCCATCTGCCCAGTGCCTGGCCGTGTCTCCACCAGCCTGGGCACCTGGGATCTTTGCTTCCCCAGGCTCACACCTGACTGGTGACATCTCCTTCATATACTCAATGGGTTGCCAGAGTCACTGGGTGGTCTCACTGACCCGCAGGGACATCAGAAATGGGTGTTCTGGGAGGACGTAGCAGAGAGAGCACTAGGATTGTTCCCACTGAAGCCTCTTCTCCTTTCAACTCCCACACAGGAGGCCTGTCCCCAAGGGCCTTGGAGTGGAGACTTGAGCCCCTGCGTGTCACAGGTGCAAGCTGCAAACACACAGCTGCAGCCAAGCGCCCTGGTGACTGACTGTCTGCAGCTCCAGCTGGACCAGCAGTGGGGTCGTGGCTGTGGCTTTGCCACATGGAGCCTCCCCTGCGACCCCTGGATCCTCGCAGCCAGCGCTGACTCTGGGCACCAGTGGCTGCTCCTCCCAGGTGGGCAGGACAGGGGAGCAGGAGGCTCTGATGTTGGGGTTGCTGTCACCATGCAGGGGTGGAGAGGACTTTGGGGCCCAATTGTTCAATGAAAGCTGTGACCATGTCATGTCTAGTCCTTATATCTTTCGGTGATTTATCACTTACATAGTGATTTCACATGGATTTTTTTTAACAGTGTTGATCCTGGGCCCACAGGTCAATTTCCTCACATATCCAGGTTTTATTCCGTTTCTTTAATCTTCTTTTTGAAGCAAAGCACAACCTTTTTTTAGAAACTGTCCAAATCAGTCTCCCCTGTGACTGCCCCTCTAGTTCATCACCTGCAGGCATGGCAGGGCCATGTCCTCAGTTTCCTTCTCAAAAGGACCCACTTTGCTCAGACTGTCTTAACACAGCCCTCCCAGGCCCCACATCCTGTCCTGCCCCTCCTTGCTCTCTGTCCCCTCTATCTCCTCCTGGAGCCTGTGGCCTGGGCCTCCTCTGTCAGGCCATGCCGTCATCTGAGAGGTGACAAGCCCCAGGTACCCAGGATGAGACAAGAGTCACGAGAGGTCAGGAGCCCCAGGCTGGCCCCATGGGGAGGGCTCCTGAGAAGTGCCCAGTGCTCACAGGATGCGAATCCCAGACCCCTGTCCTGGTAACTTGTATCATCTGAGCCTCTACCCTTCCCTCTGGTCTGTCTTCTAGTTCGTGGATTCCCAGGAGCCCAGCCAAGACTCCCCGCACTGGCCCAGACGGTCTCTCCCCTGCTCGCTGGCCCGAGTGCCCTGAAACTGAGGATGAGCGAGAGAAAGTTGCTGTTCAGCAAGTGGAGAGTCACGTGCAGTTTCCCAGGCCTGCAGCTGCGGGTGCAGAGGTAACCCCACCTGCGGTCTCACACACACACACTCCTGCTGCTCTCTGTGCAAGCGGACAGCTCCTCTCCCGCTGCTCTTTCTCTGCCACATGTGTTCCCTCCAACAGCCGCTGTAACCTCCGTCTGGTCTCGATGGTCAAGTTGATCATTGACTTTGCAAGGCCAGCCAGGTCCCTGGAATGCGCCTGCCAGGACTCAAGAGTTTTCCTTCTTTTCCATCCTTGGCGACCTGTAGCTCCCTAGGAGCAGCCCCTGCTGTGACTCCCTCCAACCTCTGAATGAGAACAGTTAAAAGTGAGCACATTTATTGCTCATGGCAAAAAGTAACTTAGAACCTGGTCCCAGGCAGGAGACCTGCAGTGGCCTTGTCAGCTTTGTGTTCAGCCCCAGAGGTGCAGGGCTGTGTGACGAGGGTGGCGTTTGCAGGGACTCAGTGTCCAGGCACTGTGGACTCATTTGAGCCGACATTAGCTGAAGGACACTGAAGGGACCCTAAAGTGACGTCAGTGCAGAAGTAGTTGCACAGGGCGGGACATCAATCCTCATAGACCACAGGGTCCTTAGACATCTGCTCTCTGTCCATTTCCTTCCCGTTTCTACCTCCACAAGTCCAGGCAAGCGTCCCTGCTCTCTCTGTGCAATTCCATTTGGAATCTCTCCTTCTTCCTTTCTTTGCCGACCCTCTCTAGGAAAATACTTTTGCTGTTTCTAAATCCTGATCCCTGTCCCACCCAGCGTGACCCACAGCCTGCAGTGGCTTGTTCATTTCTCCATTGGACCCTTTCTCTCCTCCTTCCAAACAGTGTGGAAAGGGCCTCAGGCCGGGGTTCTAGTTCCGGGGTTGTCAGCAACAGGTCACGTGGCTTTAGTGGAGTCTCAGCCCTTCGGCACCACGCTCTCCTCGTCAGTCCAAGGGGGACGGGACGTGGAGGAGTCCGAGGTCCCTGCTGGCTCTCACAGCCGGGCTCTTCCCACAGCCGCCCCCCCCTCCCTGAAAGTCTGGGGCGTGGGGGTATAAGAGGGCCTGTTACTCTGCCAGGGCCCCTCCCTGCAGTGTCTGTCTCTGAGTCTGGTGGGTGACACTGAGCATGTCCCCCACCAGGAGGCATGAAAAGCCATCACTTTTCTGCAAACAAGGGAAGAAAGTGGCTGATAGAACCAGGTCCTGGTTGGGCAGGGACAGGGTCCCTATATCCTGCCCCTCAGGGTGACCTTAAGTTCAGGGAGGTTTCCTTCTCCCCTGTGGCTGTCACTGTCCACTTCAGCCCAGCCTCCTGCAGGAGCCCAGTGTGGCCCTGGGTCCGTCCCCCTCAGCCGCCCCTCCCGACTCAGCCACCAGCAGGACCTCACAGACTCTCACTGGATTTTTTTTTCTTTTTGCAGATACCAAGTACTGCTGGAACTATGAAAAAACTAAAAGTGTTTCAGAAAAAGTACCATTTCTACCTGAAAAAAAAAAAAAAACTATAACAGTTGACATAGATAATATTCAGAATAAATATTTTAATTTCCCTATTTATTTCTGTACAGTACCCTTTCCCATATTTTACCCTGTATTTATCATAAAGAGAAAGCATAATATTTTATGTTAAAATATTTTCTTTGACCTCAAATAAAGTTATTTAAAATAAATTAAAATGTGCTCGTGAGCCTATTGTGCTAGTCCCTGTCACCCCCGTCCTAGCTTATTCCAGCTGCTGCGACAAAACCCATGAACCGGGGGCTTATGAGCAAATGAAATTCGTTCTCTCCCAGGTCGGAGGCTGACAGGTCCAAGGGGCACCAGCAGGCTCGCTGTCTGACGAGGACCCCTTTCCTGATTCGTCCATGGCCCTTTCTCTTTGTGTCCCCACGTGCTAGAAGGCAGCTCTCTGGGGTCTTCTATGTGGGCCCTCATCCCATTCAAGAGGGCTCTGCCCTTAGGAACGAATCATTCCCTAAAGGTCCCATCTTCTATTGATATTACCATGACACTGCAGGTTAGGATTTCAACGTAAGAAATGGGGGGACCTGGGCCTTCTGACCATAGCACCCCCGTGTGGCATCCTGAGATGGAGGGGGAGCCAGAGGGGGATGGGCAGGGAGGGTTTGGGCCTAGGAGGGGGGAGGAGGAGGAGGAAGGGGAATGTGAGCTGAACAACAGGTGATTCTCTTCCCTGGCCCCAGCATGGCAGCCCGTCTCTCTAGGTCACCCCTGGATCCCACTCTCTGCTCACAGCTCACCCTGGTCCCTCCCCCTGCAGCCTCTGTCTTCTCACAAGAGCAGCATCTCACCCCGCCTCCTTTCCCTGATTCTGGGGACTCTTCCATGGGGACTCCCCAGGCTTAGGGCACATTCTACATGATGCACAGAACTGTCCCTTTGCACCACCCACCTCCCCAGACCCCCACTGGCCACACCCTTACCTTGTGGTTCTGGAGAGTCCAAAGCACAAGAATGTCCCCCATGAAAGGGACATGCAGCCTGGAGCCCTTGAGGTCACACCATCCCACTGCTGAGCCTGACTCCAGCCGCAGATGTATTGGTTTATATTCTGGAGATGAGAAATCTGACATGGGTCTCACTGCACTAAAATCAAAGTGTCAGCAGTGCTGTGTTGCTTTCTGGAATCTCTGCAGGGGGATTCTGTTTTCTTGCCTTGAATTTGGGTACCAAAAATGCCTGCCTTTGCACAAGATGGAGAAACATTTTCCATATGGCTTTTTTTAAAAAATCATTTCCTGTCAATTAGCTAGAGGTGTAATAGCCATTCGGCATACGCTGGTTGTCACTATGAAAAGTATTCCCCTGAGGATGTGTATTCTTATAGTCCCAACTTAAAGCACAAATAGAACTTGGACATTCTAGTATATCCCTTAGTACACAAACTTTTGGAGATATCACGTGCATCAATCTCTCTGACAGATGCGGGATAATAGTTTGTGCTTCAAGACAAGAACCAAATTGTTATGTAGCTGGTGGAAAAGAGTCACGTGCTTCAGGAGCAAATAGAAAAACTGACATCTTACCATGAAGATCAGAAAGGCTGACTGTCATTTGCTCTCCAATTTGTCATGGACTTAGACCATACAAAACCCGGCTGGCCAGTCCAGGGCTCCATTTTGCATCTGCTCATGTGTCTGGAGAGGTGCTCGGTAGGAGCTTAGAACTCTGTGATGTCTGTGATGTCATCAACCACAGCAATAACAACTGCAATAGTTAGATTGGCTTGACTCATTTATTCATCAAAAGTTATTGGTAAAAAAAAACAAAAACCAAACAGAACCGCCTCCCCCCAAAGTCATCCAGAGTCTCCAAACTTCTTCCTCCCACTCTGATCCTCCTCTCCTGTGTGCTTCCCTCTCTTGGATCCTCTTGGGCTCCCAATGGTCATTCGGAAATGAAATGTCAGGCCAGAGCACAAAGTCAGGAGGCCCGCACACGGGTTATTATTGCACATTAATGATCTAAAACCAGACACACCCACACACAGTCACTGATAAGTGGATTTTCAATGTGCTTAATTTACCTACACAATTTACCTCCTTGTAAAGGAAACCCATATACACTGGTGGAGGGAATGTAAAGTAGTACAGCCACTATGGAAAGCACAACGGAGATTTCTCAAAAAACTAAAAATGGAATTATCATTTGATCCAGCAATGTCACTACTGGGTACCTCCCCACAGGAAAAGGAATCAATGTGTCATAGGGACGCCTGCTCGCGCACGCTTATTGCAGCGCTGTTCACAGCAGCAAGGACATGGAACCAACCTCAGTGTCCATCAGTGAATGAGTGGATGGAGAAAATGTGGTGTGTGTGTACACAACACAATACTACTCAGTCATAAAGAGAAGGAAATCATGTCATTTGCAGCAACATGGATGGAACTGGAAGTCATTATGTTAAGTGAAATAAGCCAGGCACAAAAAGACAAATATTATGTGTTCTCACTTATAGGCGGGAGATAAAAATTTTGAATACCTGGAGGTAGTGAGTAGAAAAATAGATAACAAACTCCAAGCATTGGAGGGGGATGGGGAAGGATGAAGAGAAGTGAGTTAAAGGGTACTAACGTAAAGTAAGATAGAAGGCATAAATTCAGTGTTTGATGGCAGATTAGGATGACTGTACTCAACAAAAGTGTACTGTCCTTGGATGACACACACCCTGAATACCCTGACTGGACTATTACATGTTATGTACATGACACAAAATTTCTCATGTACCCCATAACTTTGAACAAATAAAAAACCTACCTTCTTTGTCACTTTATTTCAGTCTAAGGGGTGGGAATGAGAGCAGGGTCATTATGTGAGTAGTTCTTACTTTTGTGACAACCCTGAATAATTTTTATGGTGGGGCCCGTGTGCCCAAGTGCCTACCCAAAGTTAGACAGTCCACTGCGGCCTGGCCACATGGTTAATTGGCCCAAATCTCCGATTCAGCCCCCCTTTCTTTACCCTTGCCCCTTGTCTAAATCGCCTGACCTTCACCCCCAAAACTGATCAGGTCCTGCTGAAAGCCAAGTGTTTCTATTTCAAAGTGGAAAAAGTTGAAGGTGATCAATCATTAATTAGGCTAATAATTATTTAGGTAAAACAATACAAATGTTCCTTATGAAAATGTTGGTAGAGAAGACTAGGGAAAAGAGCGAGTTGATAGGTGGAGAAAATATTTTGGTAAACACTGTACTATCTGAAATTTATGAACCACCTTTGCTTATGGGGCATGAAAAACATTTCATCTATTGCCCTAACCTGCCTAAATCTTCTTTCAACCAAGCTGTGATATAAATGAATGAATGAATGCATCATCCCTTCTAACCCCACACGACACATGCTGGGCATGTATAGGATCGGTTGCTATTATCCTTATATAGTGGAGAGAGAAACAAAGAGACTAATTTGCTAAGGGACTTTGCCTGAGGAGGTGGCAGAACCATTACTCCTTGAGGATATTTTTTCAGCCTTAATTTCCCCTCTCCCTTTCTGCTCCTGTACGGAGAGGATACAGAAGAGCCCCTTACAACCCCCAGTAGGGGGTTAGTGCTGGTTCAGTTGCCTATTTCTGAATAACAAGCCACCCCAACGTGTAGTGGCTTCGAGCAGCAGCTATTTATTCCTTCTTGTGCTCCTGTGGGTAGACCAGGCTCTGCCAGGCAGTTCTTTTGCCCCATGTGTACGTGTGTGGTTGAGGGATGTGCAGCGGGGAGTCTGACTCTGGGGGACCCTTTGTAGGCTTCCATCTTTAGATCTCCCTGTCTGGGGCTCCGTGCCTGTGCACCCCCATCTTCAGCAGTCTAGGCTGACTTTCCTTGCAGCGTGGAGACTAGCCAGACCTCACTGGGGAGTGTGCCAAGAGAGACAGCTCCGGTGTGCGAGGGCTTCCCAAGCCTCTGTTTGCATCCCACTTGGCAATGTCCGTGGGGCAAAGCAAGCCCAGAGACAATGTTTGCGGGTGGGGGAAGGCGTTGCACGGGTGCATGAGCACGGGGAGGTGGTTTGCTTGGGGCCTGCCGACTAGATTAATGTGAGACCGGGAGGTGGGGGCTGTTAGGGCTGACACAGTCCATTGCTCGTGTCTATTTTGGGTAAAGAGAGGTGGAGCACGTACACTATTGTGTAGGTGGAGAACACAACCGGTTTAGCAGCCAGGGATGCTGGTGGTAAAACGTACAGTAGTGGCAGTAACCTACACTATTTTTGCCAGTGTCTGACTATGCACAGGGTGAGACAAGATGTTGCCTAGACTCTCCGCTGGGTCTTGCTGCGCTGGGGAGGGAGGGCGCTTACACTGAGGGGAATGGAGCCTGCTCATGCACAGAGGCAGCCGGCTGAGCTAGAGGCTGGATGTCCCTTTGATGGCAGACTTATGTTGTTTCCACCTGTTCGCTTTTCTAGCAAAATTAACAGAATTCAGGCTGCATTTGGACAATGGGAACAATGTAGAGCACAGGGTACAGGAGGCCATTTTTAAAACCTTGTGTTAAATTTATTACGATTATCAGCGTGGCCCTCCGTAGCGGTGTTCCAGCAGAACCGCAGCTCCTCTGAGCCACTTCCCAAAGCATAGAATGGGTTCCCAGAATGTGATTCCATTCCCCACTCTGTCCCTCTCCCTCCCCAAAGGCATTTTCCTGGGTAGTTGTGCCCCAGGATCCCATAAGACACTCTCTGATTTTGACTTCCATTGTTCTTCTGACATGCACTGTCTGTCCATACTTTTGAGACATTTCCTTTTCTCTTGCATACAATTTGTGATATGCCCACATCTGGGGTTTCAGCAAGGGTGGTTGCTCTAGGGCAGCGTGTGTTGGCAATGTCACCAGGAGGGGCTGCATGGCACAGAGCAGAGAGGACCGCCCGGCATCACCAGGGTCCCAGGAACCCTGAATCCTCACCCTGCCTTTGCCAGGACCCGCTGTGTACATTTAGAGGATGAGTTTAATTTCTCTGGCTTTGAATTTTTTCATCCTCACCAGGAGCTGAAACCAACAAATCTCTACTGTCTCTTCTCTATAATTTTAAGATAATCAAAATTCTCTTCACTGTTGGTTGACCTTTACCGGCTTAGGATTTTTTATTTTAACCAAATTCAATACGAGGTTAAGAAATTCATAGTTCTCACCAAACTCCAATAAAGAAAGTTATGTCTTGAGACCACTGGGCTGGGCGTGAGTCTGGAGGCCCGACCTGGGCGAGCCCATGTCCTCCTGGCCAGCGGCCCGTCAGCAGCGTCCGCGCAGAGACGAGGAAAGAAGAGGCAGCTCTGGTGCCTAAGAGCGTGGCAGGCCAAGTCCATCGCAAATAAAGGGTTTCCAGGAGGATACAAAACCTCTCACTTCCTGACACACGGGCAGTTCAGTGAGTGAAATCCTTGCTAATCCAAACCCTGTTAATGTGGAAAAGAAATTAAAAAAGAAAGGAGAGAAGAGAAATGAAGATGATCAAATAGTACAAAACAGAGAAAATAATGAAGCTGATTAAAGTGAGTTTGTGCCACGAGAGTTTGTTGGTTTTTATCTGTATCAAGAAAAGATTTTATTATGCCGCTGTGTGTGCATGTGATGGTCACTGCACAGAATTCTTGCCTCCCAGGGACTCACCCTGCTGCTCCTGGAAAGTCACCTAGAGACAAGAATGTGCTTCTCCTTGCAGCGGGAGCTCTGCCGAGGCTTCCCAGTTTAATCAGTTTCTCTGCTGGAGCCAGAGTTATCTCTTATTGACTCAGTAACAATTAACTTTTTAACATAAGCATAGCCTTCAACCACAAATATACCACAGTTTCAACACGTGATGTGTCAGCCCTTGAGTACTTGTTGACTAGGGACTTTTATCTTGCCAGGCCTCCCAAGAGCTTAACAATTCAGTGCATAACAAGTATCAGAAAATTTATTACTGTGCATTTGGCTTTTGTGTATGGCGAGTAAAGAATGGGTCATGGGAATGGCACGTCTCAGAGTAAGTTACCTCTGGAAACCACCATTAACAACCATTTATTT
The DNA here is from genome assembly GCF_020740605.2 of Lemur catta. Classification (NCBI taxonomy): domain Eukaryota; kingdom Metazoa; phylum Chordata; class Mammalia; order Primates; family Lemuridae; genus Lemur; species Lemur catta. The sequence goes on along the minus strand of NW_025423858.1, from coordinate 1,346,257 downwards.
TTATACTTTCTAATCGTAAAATTAATATATTCTCATTAGAAGAATATTGGGAAAACTAGAAAGGAGAAAAATAATCACAGTTCCCTTATCCAATGGCAGAGACTATTATATTTCAGCATTTTCACCCCAGCATTTGCTTTTGTGCAATTATACCTCCTCCTCACTGTCCCCCCCCTCGCCTACTTATTGTTAGGCATTGTTACTTATTCTATGTGTGTTACCCAGATAAAGCTGGGTCGTTCTGTCCTGCTCTTTGTGACTTTGATAAAACCAACTCCAAACTTCTCTTCCTACATCCTATGGGAAGTTCAGGGACCTCCTCAGGATTTCTGGCTTGGACTTCTCACTTCTACTGAAATGTCAGTTTCAACTTTTTGTCTTGTGAATATTTTTTAATCTTTCACACTACTTTGATCCAAGTGAGGGACTAGACGCGTCTCCGCAGTTCTCTTTGTGTGTGAACATCTGTCTCCTCATTGCTCTTTAGAGCAGGAACAATGTGGTTTTGGGAATTGACTCCAGATCCAGCCTAAGCCAGTTGGATAATTCCATTCTTCTGCTAGGAATTATTTTAGGAACCCAGGTTTAAGCCAATCAGTGTGTGACATTTCCCTGGTGACAGTTCCTAGTTCAGGGACAAGTGCATATACTAAATGATTCCAATCAGAATGAAGAGGGGAGTTTAATTTCACAGTTAGATAAGAGACTTTCTCTCCCACTTGTCGTGACTATTGTCTCAGTTGGCAGCTCCCTGCATCTGTAAGAATAAAGGTCTCCAAAGGAGGAGGACAGAGTGCGAGAATCGCAAAGCCCAAACTTCTGCATCTCCACTTCCGTGAGCCAACAAAGTCCTTTATCGCTTAAGCCCTTTTGAGACAATCTTTCTGTTACTTGCTGCCAAAGCATGTTAACTCTTAGGTAGTCTTTCCTTCTCTGTCCCTACGTCCAGCAATATTCACACAAGTTAGCTAGGTACTAGAAATTTTCTCGAGCTGGGGGTTTATATCTCAGAACCATAAAGCACAAACTTTGACATTGAATATTGGATCTAACACTGTTCTGTAGTCATTTCTGTCCACATTTTTGGTTATTTCCTAAGATGGAAGTCAGTTGATGATTTCAAGCGATTTTTGCTTCAAAGCGCCCGCTGACGACGGTGTGGAGAGGAGAAGCCGGGGCTGTTGCGGGGCAGGATCCGGACATGGAGAAGCTGCATGTGGAAAAGCCCTGTCGGGCCACAGTCCTGGAGACAAGACGCAGAGGGAGCGGTGAGCCTGTAGGCGCGTGTGGCTCGGAGTCCCCAGGGGCCACAAGCTCCGAGTGGCTGTCTGTCCACAGGGAAAGGAGCTGGGGGAGATGGCTTTATTTCATGTTGCGGCCTTACTATATTCCAGATACCCCGGGAAGCTTGGGGACAAAGATTGCAGATTTCCTATCGCCCCTGCTCTGGAGAGGTTCATGGCTGAGGTGAGCGGCAGGCACCCGGCAGAGCAAGGGCGGAGCTGAGCCGTCAGCTGTGTGATCTCCGGGTCACCCAGGACCCCGGTCAGTCACAACCAGGAGTCAGCAGCCGCCCCGTGTGTTAAAACCCCTTCAGCCCTGGTGTCACGTGGGGTTTTTCTGAGTCCTGTTTGCTCTGCTTAAGATCCACGTTTATCCCGGGTTAAAATCATTCTGAGATGAGTCACGGCCACCCCCGACGCCCCACCCCTGCTTGTCTGCAGTAGGTCCAGGTAGACACCCACTGTGCTGTCACTTTCCTGCTTAACGCCCTTCGGTGACGCCCTTCCTCCCCCTCACCCCACACAACCATGTGGGTAGGTCGGTGGGTCCAAGTGTTGTGTGTGGCTCCTCCCTGACCCTGGAATTCTGCAGACCCCACCCCTCTCTCCGCTTCCCCCTCCTGTGACCCCTCGGGCCAACCCTGCGCCCCCTGGCTGTCCCCAGGGCACTCGCCACCGCGGCAGGCCTCGGCTCTCGTGCTGGCGGAAGTGACCTGCGCCTGTCTGGCGACCCTCTGTGTTTCTTCTGCACAAATCACATCCCACCGGCTGTGCTCGCTGTGGCGTGTTTGCGTGCTTGAGCTGCTCTTCCAGGCAACGAATATCTTTTTTATCCGCACCCGTGAATGTGCGCTGGGCTGGGTGGGGGACAGAAGCAGAGAGTAAGGGAGGGATAACTAGAACGCCTGTGAGGGAGAAGAAAGCGACACACAGCAGGGGACAGAGCCTGTGCACTTGGAGAAACAATGGAGTGAAGGACAGACCCGGTGCCAGAAGCAGGAGAAAAGCAAAGGGAGAAGAGGGAGCTGAGCAGAGAGGAAGGGCGGGGACGGGGAGGGTGCGGCCGCCAGAAGCAGAAGTCGTCCGCACGGGGAGATGCTGCAGACTGAGAGCGGGGGTTAAGGAGTGACAGGAGCAGAGGGGGACCCAGAGCAGGCAAGGAGCTCAGCAGGCTGAGGGAGGCCGAGTTCAGGGGACGGCAGAGCAGGGGAAGAGGGACCGGGACAGGGAAAGCGCAGGCGGACAGAGACAGGGAAGAGAGGCAGAAACACACGGAGTTAGCGGACAATTCAAACTTGGGAAGAAGGAATGACAGGAAGTGGGACAGACACTGCAACAGAGCAGGGGCCGGACACCCCGTAGGAGAAAGAGAACGATGAGCAGACGCGGGGAGTGGGAAAACGCAGAAATGGAGAAAGAGGGAGCGAAGGAGAGAGAGACATATAAGGAGAGAAAAAGAAAAAGAAACGAACTGGACAACGTACACGTGGACTCCAGCAAGACTCAGACAAGGCCTGAGAGAGCAGATCCCCAGGGGTGAGGAGTCCACATCTTTGCAGGGCACTGAGCAGAGGCTGTGTCACCATGAAGCTCTGGGGACATCACGCGGGTGCTGAGATGTGTGCCATCCAGCCCATGCACACGGGGACAGGAAAGACCCTACACCGAGCTTCTCTTTCACCCCAACTACTGAAGAGGGGCTTGGGCTGTGTATCCCTGGTGGGGGAGTGACCGTCTCCAACACTGGAAATGATAACTGATGACCGTGGAGCTCACTGTGGGAAGGACCGGTTTAGTGCTACCCTCTGTCCTGCTAGGGGCCTCCAGGACTTCTCTCCTGAGCTGCACCCCAACTGACAGGAAAGGTGCCCCTGGGCATGTTTTAGAGACCAGAAAACAGAGGCTGGAGACTAAAAACTTTACCCACGGTGACGCGGATTATCAGTGGGAGAGTGAGATTCTAAAACAAGATCTACTGAACTCTCAAATGTATGCTTTTTCCAGGGGTAAATAAAATGTGAAGCTGGATAAGAAGAGAACCTCAAAAACAATTTGAGAAGTAAGAATAGAATAAGTAAGGAAAGATGAAGCTTGGACCAGATGGGTCTCTGACTAAGGATTTGTATCAGTAGGGAACAGAAGCCACCTTTATGTCTGTTACTCGGAAAGGGATTGAATACAGGGAATTACACGCTCACACAGTCGTTAGGAGGTTTGGAGGGGTGAGTGTCAGCCCAGGGTTTCAGGAATGACTCTCAGCACTTCACAGAATGGACTCATTCTTAGGCAGCCATTGGAGCCAGAACTTTAATCCCCAAATCAGGAGTTTCCTGCCACCTCCCAAACTGCCTCTCAACCTCTCAAAGTGGGAGAATTAACACTGGAACACACAGTCTTAAAGCTGCTTCTGCTTCGACTGCCTCTAAAATCCCAGGAACTTAGAGAGTGCTGGCTGCAGGGGACTCCAGGCAATGCAGTTTTTAGTCTTCCAGACTCTCCTGTATGGGAAGACCCTCCGGAAGGATGTAGCCAGCCAGTCAGCCCCACCCACCACCGGCGGGTCCCAGGTACTCGGGTAAACAGATGAGGGCATTTGTATTTATTCCAGAGGCAAAACCTGCTGACTGTCTGCCATGATTTCTCTCAAATTCTTCCTTTTTGTGCCGTTTTAAAGTTATTCTGCTTATATAGGGGAGAAACCTGCTCTTCTGTTCCTCAAGTGCTTTCTTTGGAAATTAAGATCCTTCTTTTATAGCAAAAAGGCTATGTCCTGGGCTTGAAGTCTGGTGCAAGGTCTTGGGGAGCCGGGAAGAGTCAGGGTTGGTGAGGCCCTAGACAGCCGGACCCCGCTGAGCACTAGTGCAGGTGGGCCGTGGCCACGGGAGACACCATCAGGCCAAGGGGAGGCTCCAGCATCTGCACTTGGGTCTTGGAGGTTGTTCCTGGAAGACCTTTACACAGCTTTCTGGCCTCTCCTCTTCACTCCACATTTTGCCAGGATCCCTGGAGGAGAAATGACTTCCTTTCCATGTTCCATGAAGTGACTTTGTCACAAGCAACTCTTGCCAGCCCTCCTCCCCATCTCCAATGCCCCCAGGGCTCACAGGACCAAGGTCCCCCATGGCCTGTCTATCCCTGGTAAGTGTCAATCATATTGTACAAACAATTGACAAACATAGGACATTTTATCAGACCCCATTTCCTTATTTCCAGTAGTATAAGAAAATTGAAGTCAAGGCTAGTTTCTGGATAGACAGGATGAACTTTAGGCAGGTGGATTTTGTCAGGCTCCATCTCACGAGGCTAAGCTTTCACTGGACCCTGCTTCACAGAGGCCCTGAGCAGGGGAGAATGCAGTTACTGGGACGGAGGGAGCAATCCCTCCCATACATTTGCAGTCCCTAAAGGTTTGTAACCTATTAGGCTGTGGTTGTGCTGAGAATAAAACACAGTTTCAGTTCCATATAGAGCTGGCAAAACATTCAGGAAGCACAGTTTTCCAAGAGCTGAACTAATTATGCAACTGCGGCACAGCTCAGTTCGAGCTTCCTGTGGTCGTGGAGAAATGGACCGTAAGAAGCAGAATATTTTGTGACGGTTGGGGGCTGGCAGCAGAGTGGGCAGCTCACAGGAGGTGGGTCGTGACCCTTTAGCACAATCTGCTGAACAGGCTACATGAGCAACACAAAGACAGTCTCCACTGGCCTGTTAATCATGAGATGATTCTGGCTGGACTTGCATCTGCAGATACTTTCGAGAGGGATGTGGGAGCTGGGAGATCTGTGGCTCCAAAAGTTTACAAGAGCAGAAGACTCTCTGCCCGTGTGATCCATAGACGGGGCATGCAGGACGCAGCTGACGATGGGCAGAGCTGACAAAGGGGGGAGCAGGTGCAGAGTCACCGAATGATAGGCCACCTACAGCCTGTGACTTTGTCAACAAGATTGAAACTATAAAACAGTTTTGCATTGAAATTGCTCACTTTCAGACTGGTTTGGGTTTAACTGTAAAGGATAAACCTTGTTCCTGCTCTTTTGTGCATCAGAGATTTAGTTCGGGTCTAAATACCTTTGCTAGTACAGTCTCCCTAAAGGGACACAGTGTAAGAGTGGTCAGAGGTCAGACAGAAAAATCTCAAACTCATGGCTCTGCTACATAATTGCGGTAGAACTAGGACAGGTTACTCAACTCCTCTAGGCTATAGTTTCCTCAATGAAAAAAAACAATCCTTCCTTAAAGGACAACTGTGAGAATAAGACAAAGTAAGGAACCAGGCAGGAGTTCTAGATAAGAAAATCTCTCATGCTAATAGTTGCTATGGTTACCAGACTTCTGAAAACCCGCCAGATACTGGGAATTCAGAGGCCCAGGGCTGGCTAAGGTATGGGATCAGGAGTTCAGCTCAACACAGTTTTAGAGTTCTAGCCGGGCATGGGATACAGTCAACAGGTGAAGTTCTACTGCTTCGGCTGAGACTCTGAGCTCTTCAGTAAGGAGCTCAAGGGGTGAATTCTGGAGCAGGGGTACCTCCTTTTCTCCACATTGCTTCCTTCTCGGGTCTCTCTCTCTCTTTCTCTCTGTCTCCTTCCCTCTCTCTCTCTCTCTCTCTCCCCCCACATACATATAGGTCTTTGCTTGTTAACAGTACAGTTGACCCTTGAACAATGCTAGGGGTAGGGGCACCAGCACTCCCCACACACAGTCAGAAATTCATGTGTAACTTTTGATGCCCCCAAAACAACTGATAGCCTACTCTTAACTAGAAGCCTTACTGATAACATAGGTGATTAACTATTTTGCATGTTATATGTATTATATACTGTATTCTTACAATTAAGTAAGCTAGAGAAAAGAAAATGTTATTAATAAAATCATAAGGAGGGGAAAATATGTTTAGTATTCATTCAGTGGGAGTGGATCATCCTAAGGTCTGCATCCTCATGGCTTCACACTGAGCAGGCTGAGGAGGAAGAAGAGGAAGGTGAATCTTGCTGTCTCAGCGGTGGCAGAGGTGGAAGGAAATCTGCATGTGAGTGGTTCCTTGCAGTTCAGACCTGTGTTGTTCATGGGTCAACTATTAATCCGATCCAATCCTACCATCTTTATTCCCTTCCAGGTGTACCAGGCGCCATCACTGTGTGAACTTGTATTTGAGCGTGGTGTGTATGGGGGACTTGTCCTCACTGTGTCAGTTCTCCAGGAAGTACACAGCGAGATGGGGTAAAGAGAGTGGAAGGCTCGTGGTGGGAGTAACGTGTGGGGAAGATAAAGGGGAGACAGTAGTCTGGATAGGGTGACCGCAGGTGGTGACACATACGGGACACTCTATCAATCCAAGGGGAAGCTCCAGAGCCAGCTGCCCTTCAAGGCAGCCCTACGGTGGGCAGGAGTAGCCAGGCCTGAGTACCCTGCCCTGCTCGGTGACTGGCTGGGGCTTCCTGGACGAGCGTGGCCTCGGCTCGCGTGGCTGCCCGGCAGCTGTCCGCTCCCTGAGCCCGTCCCACCGCCCCGCACGCTCCTCCCCAGAGGGAGACAGGGCGCCCCTGACTGGGTGAGTCTTAGACCTGAGAGCTCCACGTGCTCACAGCTCCGTAGTGAAGACCATGACTCTGTCACAGCCTCTAGCACGTGCTCAGCAGTGTTTAAAATGATTCTCTTTAAGCCTCAAGACAACTTCAGAGATAATTTTTATTTTCTACATTTGAAAGGTGAGAAAACATAAGAGGTTAAGTTACTTTTTCCAAGTTCAACCGAAGGCTAGAAATAGCAGAGCCAGGGGATTTGAAGGTATGCAATGAAACAATAGTCCATGTAGAGTAGAAACTTGTCTTATATTCTTACAAAAATAGAGGGCACGCATTCAGCTTACCTAGAGAATGTAGGGATTTTGCCCTGGTCACAGTGGGGGGAGCAGGTAGGAGGAGAAGGGGGAGACAGGCTTTTGGACTAATCACGTGAATATGTGACAGAGGTCAGGACAACGTCTGGCTGTAGAAGGACAGTTCATAGCCGCTGCCTCCAGAATGTTGACCTGGACAGTCCACTCATATTAACATTCAGAAAGTAAGCACAGAGGAAAAGTATATGGTTGAGAGGGAGTGAGAGCGATTGCTCTAAAAGAAAAAAGATGGACTACATTTTGAAATAAAACTGGTAAAATTATTATCTGCAGAGTTAACAGTAATAAATAAGATGACAAGAATTAGAACCCAAAACTTTAAAAACAACTTTGAGTGTCAAAAATATCTTCTCCAGATGCCTTATTTAATATGAATTTGCTGATCAGTTCGATTACCTTTCTGCAGTCAGTTGGGGCGTATTTCTACGGATAATGAAGATGAAAACAATGAGTCTTCCTTACGTCAGCCAGGATCTGCCCCACCGGACTCGTGGGACACGTTGCAGCCTCTGCCTCCATTCCCGATCCAGGTGGACAGGCCCAATTCTACCTCCAGGTTAGTTGGGCTTGCACTTGGGTTTCAAAAAGTGATAAAAATTTATAGTTCACTTTGAATTTGATAAGATTCCGGGTAGTGTCTTCAGAATTCCATTTCATTAGCCTGTCCAAGGACTTCCAGATTCTCAACAGTCCTTACCAAACCAGGAACTGAAAGGCCAGCCCTTTTTTCATACATTTACAGAGCAAACAGAACCCGTGTCGGTTTATCAACGAGACGGGAAAGGAAGTTTCTCTCTCAGGAAGCTCAAGGCGGAATTTTGATAGATCCTTAGAGTGCAAAGGGTGGTCATTAAAATTTTAATCTCTTCACACGATTTCATACAGCTTTACATACACACCCAATACTGAGAACCCACAGACACCGTGATCTCTTTCTTCCCAGTGGAGGGTATTTGTTTAAACCTCCTTCCCAGAAGAGCTGGGTTGCTGGACTGGCTGGGGCTGCCTGGGCTCGCGTGGCTGCCCGGCAGCTGTCCACTCCCTGAGCTCATCCCGCCACACCGCACGCTCCTCCCCAGAGCGAGATAGGGTCGCCCCTGACAGTGCTCAGGCCCCAGGGAAAGAGGGACAACGTGACAATGGACGAGCTGAGCAGTGCTTCTCAGCGCCTCAGAACTCAAGGTTGATTTGAAAGATGGCTTCCGATCTGGGGTTGTCGTGCAATATTTGTGACATACTTATACTAAAAAAATATTGGTTGTCTGTCTGAAATTCAAATTTTTTACTTTGCATTTTATCTAAACATCATCTGTATTTACTTACATTTTGAAAGTCTGCATCGTCTCTGGCAACCCTGCTCTAAGCACGGTCTCCAGAGCTGCAGAGCAGAGCTAAGGTGCCCATTTATTAATGTATGAGCTAGACAGTAAGGCAGAGTCCAGTAACCAAGCCATGGGGTCAGCTGGAGAGAACAAACAATGACAGATTAAAGGAAGAGATTTTGAGTTGTCGGAAGCAATAGAAATTATTGACTGATCGGAACATGCACTGTGCAATATGATGGCATTTGATGAAGGTAGGACAGTTGCTAGAAAGGAGTGTCTAAGAGGTAGTACTGTTATTACTCCTATTTTTATTTTATTTTGTACATTTTTTAAGCCAGTCGATACTCTATTGAATGGGTGAAGAAACTGAGGCACTCGGAGAGCGGGTGACCCACCCCTGGAAACACCGGCTGTGGAGTGAGGGTTTGAACCGTAGTCCGCCTCCTGCTGCTGCGCCTTGCAGCCTTGGTTCTCTCTTCAGGACAGCTTTGCTCTTTTATTTACTTATAAAAATTTTAGGTGCTTAAGGACATCAGAAACTCCCTTCTGAAGACAATTCCTCCATGCACAGGTTAGGGACGATCCGAAAAGCCAGACTTATCAGATTCTCCTTTAATATTTGTTGATTAATAAAAGAAAGATATTGTTTTAGAAGAGGACGTTTTAAATAATAGTAATATGTGGCATGTTGGTTGTCTAAAAAAGCCAGAATTCATGAGTACTCTCCTATTAGTTGCAACGTCTTGTATTTCAGGAGCATCTGACTTCTAATCTATTCATGGGTTCATTAAGACCCTGGTTGAGCACGTGTGTGTCAAGCCCTGCACGAGACACTGGACGTGGTCATGGAAAGGTGCCGTGTGCATAGTCCCTGCTTTCTGGGAACCTGTCGTTCTCTTCCTGCCTTTTGTGTAGGGCTGGATTTTTCCTTTGTCCCTCCAGAGCCCACCAACCCTGTTATGTGGCCCAGAAGACCAGCCTCTTCCCCTGTCATCTTCTGAGATCTCTGCTTTTCGCTGGGCTTGGTCCGTAGCAGGGTGGAGAGAGGCTGGGCTTTCCTGCCTGTGCACTCTCTCAGAGACATTCGCTCCCCCTCTGGAGCCTCTGGTTCTGTCGGCAGCCCCTCTCCACAGCCAGAGCCCTGAGTTCTGGTAAGTGTCCCCGTCTCCCGGTCCCCAACAGGCTTAGAGGTGATAAGGGCCTCTGCTTGTCGCTTATCTCCGGGGTTTTGCTACAGGTTGTTGGTCTCCTTAATCCTGTCCTGGCTTTTCTAGATAGTCTGTCAACTTAAGTATTTTTGGCGACCCCTTTGAGTGCATCATCTCTTTCCCTGGGACCCTGACTAATGCGAGCATGGCAATCCCTCCTATGGCTACTGCTTTGCAGATTGTCCATAAATTCTGACCAAAACAATAAATAAATTTGATCCAAAGACAAAAACACTGAAGCAATGAAATACGCTTAGGAGAAAGTAAAACTACAGGCCAGGAGTAGTAGCTCATGCCTGTAATCCTAGCACTCTGGGAGACCCAGATGGGAGGATCACTTGAGGTCAGGAGTTCGAGACCCCATCTTTACCCAAAATAGAAAAAATTATCCAGGCATGGTGGCACATGCCTGTAGTCCCCAGCTACTTGGGAGGCTCAGAGAGGAGGATCGTTGAGCCCAGGATTTTGAGGTTGCAGTGAGCTGTGATGATGCCACTGCAGTTTACCCAGGGTGATAGAGTGAGACTCTGTCTCCAAAAAAAAAAAAAAAAAAAAAAGAAAAGAAAAGAAAGAAAGAAAGAAAGAAAGTAAAACTGCAATTGGCATGCATGCTGACTGCGCACCAAGGAAAAGAGAGGCCGGCAGTGTCAGTACAGTGGACCCATGAACAACATGGGGGTTGGGGGTACTGACCCCATGCAGTTGAAAGTCCACGTATAACTTTTGACTCTCCCAGAATTTAACTACTAATAGCCTACTGTTGCCTGGCAGCCTAACCAATGACATAAACAGTCAATTAGCACATATTTTGTATGCTATATGCATTATGTACTGTGTTCTTACAGTAAAGTAAGCTAGAGAAAAGAAAATATTATTAAGAAAGTCAGAGCCTGGTGCAGTGTTGTGCACCTGTGGTCCCAGCTACTCAGGAGACTGAGGCGGGAGGATTGCTTGAGCGCAGGGGTTCGGAGGTTACAGTGAGCTACGACTGTGCCACTGAACTCCAGCCTGGGCAACAGAGCAATAACTCATTTCTAAAAAAAAAATGTTACTAAGAAAATGATAAGGAAGAGAAAATATATTCACTGTGGAAGAGGTGGAGGTGGAAGAAGAGGCAGGAGAGGCAGGTACAGTCAGGGTAAGTTTTATCGAGAAGAATCTGTGTAGAAGCGGAGCCACGCGGTTCAGGCTTGCACTGTTCAGGCTGCTTGTGTTGCACTGGTCAGCTACGCAGTGTGTTCCCGTTGCACTGACCAGGGCCCGCCCCACAAGGACTCGTGTGCATGATTTATCAACGCATCACGTACTCGCGTAGCCATGCAGAGAGCATCCCCTGCTAAACCACACGGTGCACACATTTTTGTAAATGTATCTTTTATATGCACGTATGCATTATCCACATCTCACATAAAGAAGAGCTGAAAGAACTGATTAGGTTTAGCAAGGAAGAAAGCCGCTACCCCAGACAAATGACTGCTGTGTTTACTCAGACATTTCTCAGAGGACCAAGCATGCTTTGAGCTGCACTAAGAGATCTCATAAGGAATAAAGAAGGATGTTCTGGGGAAGAAGATTCTGCTTCTGTGGAAGGGAAAACTTTGTAACAGTGTGAGGTCCCAGAATAATTTTCCAGTTTAGCTATGTGCTGTTTGTTCATAAGAATCACTTTGGATTTTGGTCGCATAATATATTCGATACTTAAAAGGAAATTCTATGAGCTCAATTACATGGCATAAGTAGCTTTTTAAAAAGGTTTGCTGGGTGGTCCCTGATAGCCTCTCATAACGTAAGGCTTGCTTTTTTTTGTTTTTTATTTTTTTTGGTCATCTGTTAAGAGACTTAATGGGAAACGGCATCTCACTAGAAATGCATAGGAGTTAATAGTCTTCTGCATATTACATGTTTGTGATATTAAACAAAAAATAACGTACAGTGTGTTCACATATATAAAAGTGGCGGAACACTGCCTGGCTTATAGCAACTGCTATGTAAGTGCCTGCTGGTATTATTGTTGTTATCGTTGTTCTACTTTGATGACATCTTGTCACATCACAGTTCTAGTTCCAGCGGGTCAAGCGTCACTCCTCCAGCAGTGGCTGCGCTGCACCTGCCAACAGCACGGCCACCCCCAGCCTTTCCCTTCCCAGGGGTGGTATGTATTGGCTGTCGCTACCCCCATCCCTGTGGGAAGTCACATCTGGTCTCTACTTCTACAAAGACCCCGAAAAGATGGAAAAGGAAGGGCAGGACACTGCTGAAAAGGCGGTGACCAAGCAGGAGCTTCAGAGCGTGGCCTGCCCGGCTCTCGAGTTTCTGCCCATCCGCCAGGCCCGGCTGCCGGTGCAGTGGGGCCAGCTGCAGCTCCGCCACCTGGGCCGCGATGGGGTGCAAGTAGCCCCAGACGGCCACACGGGATTCTCCCACAGAAGCTGCCTCCTGGGCAGATGACGGAGATGAGACTGAGGGGAAATCACCATCAGTCTCTGAATAAAAACAGAGTGCGACTCTGTGTCGGGCAATCACAGTGTGCCCTCGATCCCACGCAACCGCTGGTTACAAACACTGTCACCAGTAACTTTAAACTAGACCCGACTGTTCAAGCTATAAATTAGTTGTTAAAGCTTAGTTATTTAATAATTAAGTCAGACATTTCTAATTTTGTACTTTTTTATTTCCTCAAAATGTTTTCAAGTTGTTGTAAGATTCTGATTAACTTCTTGGTCATTTTCACAGAGCATAAGGCTTATTTTTATTTTTGGTTCATGTCAAAAGGTAACTAATATTAATTTGTCATTGCACTTATCATTTTTAGATACATAACTCATTGCAGTGGAAAAGACCTGAGAGATTTCTTTCTTTCTTTTTTTTTTTTTTTTTTGAAACAGAGTTTCGCTCTGTTGCATGGGCTAGAGTGAGTGCCGTGGCGTCAGCCTAGCTCACAGCAACCTCAGACTCCTGGGCTCGAGCGATCCTCCTGCCTCAGCCTCCTGAGTAGCTGGGACTACAGACATGCGCCACCATGCCCGGCTAATTTTTTTCTATATATATTTTTTAGTAGGCCAGATAATTTCTTTCTATTTTTTTTAGTAGAGACGGGGTCTCGCTCTTGCTCAGGCTGGTCTTGAACTCCTGACCTTGAGTGATCCACCTGCCTCAGCCTCCCAGAGTGGTAGGATTACAGGAGTGAGCCACCGCGCCCGGCCGAGATTTCTAAATAGAAGAAAACTCTGAGGTCGTCCCTCCCATATTGTAGAAACATTGCTTCTTTTAGATATGAATCCATATTTTTATCAGTTTGAAAGCAAAATATGATATAATTGCCCACCTTTGACATGACTTTAACCAGGAAGCTTGTCCCTTTTTTAAGTCTTGAAAAAGTTCATCCATAGCAAGAAATCCTTCAAGAATAAAAATAAAACATCACTTTATTTAGGTTCAATTCAACCAGTACTTGTTGATCATTTATTATGTATTAGGCACAATTCTGGGCTCTGTAAATTCAGAGATGACTGAAGTGGCCCTGTCCTTAAGAAGTTCACTATTTCTTCCTGAAATGGGAAGCTAGACAAGGCATTCTAGAACAACGTGGGGAGTTCTTTAGCTGAAGCCTGGTATACAGAGTTCTGACAGAGCCCCAAAGGAGCCTGATGATTCCTTCTGAAGGGAGCTTGGTCTTATTTGGTTACATGCCTGTCCCCTTTAAGAGACTAGACTCTGCTTGAGGACAAGGACCATGTATTCATTGCTCTTTATTCCTACTGAAAGTACAGGGCTCAACTTATCTTTTTCATAGAAAAGAAAGAAAGAGACGGAGAAAGAGAGAGAGAGAGAGAAGTAGAAAGGAAGGAAGGAAGGATGTTATTTGCTAAATTGTGTATTCCCAAAATTCATATGTTGAAGTCCTAACCCCAGGTATCTCCTAACCCCAGGTATCTCAGAATGTGACTCTATTTGGGAATAGAATCCTTAAAGAGGTAATTAATATGAAAGAGGTCACAAAGGTGGGCCCTAATCCAATATGACTGATGTCCTAATAGGAAAAGGCAATCAGAACACAGATGGACACAGACACACACAGAGGGATGACCATGTGAAGACACAGGGAAGATGGACATTTACAGGCCAAGGAGACAGACAGACCTCAGAAGAAACCAAGCCTGCTAACATCTTGATCTCAAACTTCTGGCCTCCAGTACTGTGATACAATAAATTCTTGTTGTTTAATCCATTTGGTCCATGATATTGGTTATGGCAGCTCTAGTAAACTAATACAGAAAGAAGGAAAATAAGAGGTGATTCTTGAGTCAAACACCAAAGAGCAAATATGATTTTTCCAAACTGGAAAAGGAAAAAGGAATGATTAATTCTGTCCAGAATAGGAAAAGAATCAAGATTTCACAGAAGAGATGACATTTGAGCCAAGCATTGAGGGGTTGCCAGAATCTGTCACTTGGAGAAGGAGAAAAGAGGTTAAAGCATAAGAGGAAGAGGGACCTTTTCACAAAGAACCACACGCACTTGGAAAATGGGCCCAGCAGGCTGTCTGGGCTGTGAGTTTGAGGTGCAGGGGTAACGGGAGATGAGTTGGGCAAGTAGATTGAAACCGGACTGTGGAAGACCAATGGTCGACCACGAAGGGAGTTCGCATAGTAGAAAGAATTGATCAGGTCTTTAGATTAGAGACAGACACCAGGAAGGGAGGAAGGGAAGGGTGAAGAGAGAGCAGGAAGTTAAATAGCGTCTGTCATAATGGTGCAGACAGAACGGTAGGAGGTTCTGAAGTGGACAGGGAGCCATAGAATTGAAAAGTTGAAAGTCAGTGTAACATTGTGGGTAGAACCTCTACAAGTGATTGACCACAGCAGAAGCTGTGTCCAAAAATAATACTAAGATTCTGAGTTGGTAAAGAGAAGAGGACTATACCAGGGTCAGAAATACAAAGTCGGGAGCAGGTCTTGGCTATGGTTGATGGGAGGTGATGATTTGATTTGAGATGAGATGTATGACAAAATCAATGTGTGTTGCAGTAATTAGGAGAGATCTAGAAGGGAGAGCTTCACCCTGTGACAGGGGGATTTAATGGTATCTGGCCCCCCATCAAGCCACGGAGGCCACATCACATCAGAGCAGACCTCCCATGTCTGGCTGTGTCCCAGGCTGAGTTGTAAACCACTAATGGACACACTGTGCCTTCTGTGGCCCCAACCCTGCTGACTTCTGCCCTTGAGTTCCCACATATCACATTTGGCTGTCATCTCTTCTTACAACAATCCTTTCCCTGAGAAAGAATAGGCTCTGTAATGTGCAGTAACAAACACCCCCAAATCTCAATGGCTCAAAACAACGATGCTTCATTTCTTGTTCACATGACATGTCCATGTCATCATTGTCCTTCCTCTGGGTCCTGGCCATGGAGCCACTGTTCACAGTCATCATGGCACAGGGAAGAGAAAGCTTGGCAAAGCCTCCAGGGCACTTGAAACTTCCATCCCAGGGAGGCCCAAGGGGAAAGAGGCACCTGCCTGTGTGGACGCAGTCCAGACGGTGCATGTGAGGAGGCGGCCTTGACCTCCCAGCCCTCACAGTTGCTATGCCCTTCCCATGTTCCTTCCCAGGAGCATGGAAGCCCTCCGCAGCAGAGAACCCTGGCACATGCTACACTGACCCAGTGATCAAGGCGAAGGCGTCAGTGATCAGCTATGTTGGGAGTGTGACCCGAGAGGCCGTGACAAGAAGGCATCTGACCTCTGTGGTCTCCCCCACAGACCCGCAGCCTTCGTCTACTCACGGGGACATCAGACTGAGCACATTCTACAACGCGCTTGCCCGGGACGCCTCAAAGCTGCCTAGGTCACCAAAACAAGGAAAGCCTGAGAAACTGTCATGGAACAGAGGAGGCTAAGAAGAGATGACAGCCAAATGTGATATGCAAGGGGCTCTGTGGAATCCTGGAGAGAAAATGGACATAAGGTGAAAACTAGTGAAATCATTCAGATAACGTGTGGAATTTAGTTAATAGTGATGCTAAGTAAGGTCGGTCCCTTAAGTATGACAAAGGTAGCCTGGTAATGTAAGATGTGACCGCAGAGGGACTGGGAAAGGGGTGTGTGGGAACTCTATGTACTGTCCTTGAAACTTCTCCGTAAGTCAAAAGTATTCTTAAGAAAAAAAAAAGAGATGGCCGGGCACGGTGGCTCACGCCTGTAATCCTAGCACTCTGGGAGGCCGAGGTGGGAGGATCGCTCAAGGTCAGGAGTTCGAGAGCAGCCTGAGCAAGAGAGAGACCCCGTCTCTACTAAAAATAGAAAGAAATGATCTGGACAGCTAAAAATATATATTGAAAAAAATTAGCCAGGAATGGTGGCACATGCCTGTAGTCCCAGCTACTCGGGAGACTGAGGCAGTAGGATCGCTTGAGCCCAGGAGTTTGAGGTTGCTGTGAGCGAGGCTGACGCCACGGCACTCTAGCCCGGCTGACAGAGCAAGACTCTGTCTCAAAAAAAAAAAAAAGAAAAAAAAAAGAAGAACAGGGTCTATATAAATTAAACACAGGTCAAAAGACAGTGTGATTATCAGCGCAGTCTGTATTTAGTTTAGAAAATAAAATGAATGAAACAAATCCCTTCTATAATAATAGAACATGCCTAGTTTGTAACGCTGTATGTATATAAATAATTCTTTAATATGGAAAATCTGCTTCAAAGAACCTTTTACCTTAAGGAATTTTTCCCACCAATGATCCGCTTCTGCCGACGGTGCAGTAACCTCAGCCCACAGACAGACGCCAGGGGCCCTGAAGGAGGAAGGTCAGGAGTTAGACCCTCGCTGCTGATGGAGGGGTAAAGGCACAATAAGTGTTGTACTCCCCTGATGCTTCCTCCTCTATGTCAAAATCCCTTTCTCTGCAAATTGTAGGATAACTTTTCCTATAATGAAGATAAAAAGTGTCCTCATTCGACCAAATGGTAGCAAGTTGCAAACACATGGGAAATTTTATGAGGTTTTAGCTCCAAGGGGTTTTAGGGCTTCTGAGTCGTGTGACCCCGTCTAGTGCCTTGTCCTGGTCGTGTCCTGCTGCCAACTATAGAAGCTGTCCCGGAGTTCAGGAATGTCAAACAAAATAAGAGAATGGCAAAGGCAGTAAGGGTCTAAATGACTCACTTTCCAAATACACCACTGTTCCAAGCCACAGATGAATATGTAACTCAAAGGAGCAAACATTCCCAGGCTAGAATTCCGATCTGAATTTACGTTTACTCGGGGTATTAACGTATGAAAAGGGTTTGCTAAGCCAATTTAAGTGGTCAACTGTATTGATGGGTAATACAGTCAAACTTCCCCAGGTAACAGACTTCTGTCAGGAACATACAAAAAAGAGTTCAATGAAAATGACATGCAAGGTGGTGTAAAAAAGAAGGGCAAATCTAACAGATATGACCAATTTTTAAAATAATTTTAGAAAGCAAGAGAATGTATATAGAGGTACTTTGCTTCTTTGGTTAAGTACGTGTGGATCAGGCACAGATACGCGCTGTCTTTCCATTTGCGTAAGGACAGAAGGGTGGGCATCTTGCCAAGAACACGAGACCTCATGGGGACTAATGGTCTCCCATGATACTCAGGTAGAGGAGAGCCCAGTGGGGAATTAGCAGTCGTTATTTCTTGATGGAGAAAGAGGTCCGACAATGTGTGCCAAGATGACTAATTTGCCAAATGATCTCAGAGGCATGCTGTCAAATTGTAACTTCAGCTCTTAGAATATGAGTCCTCTAGATGACACTGCATATTATAGGATATTAGAAAAAAAACATAAGTTTCCAATAGTGCTCCAAGTTGGCTAAATGTATATGATGCCAAGAAAAGGAATGATGTAACAGTGAGCAAGCAAAACCTGAAGTTGACATCACTCTGAGACAAAGCACCAGATTGCAAGAGAATAAAATGTATTTAAACCCACAAACTGTTATAAAAAATAAATAAAAAGCAAAATGAAGTTCATTTATAAAAGGACCCCATCAGATGACCAATGACCAATGACTTGAGTTTGAATCACCTTATAGAAGTCACCAGTCAAGAGTGTGAATATCAAATCAATCGGTTCCTGAGCCAGTTTCTGTAATCTAGCTAGTGTAGCAGGAAATCTTTTTACTTGAGGTCTGGCAACATTGTTATAACCATGGAAAGGAGTCAAAATAAGTATTGCCACAACTCCAGAAAGGCATAAAAACAAACACATAAACAATGAAGAAACAAACCTACGGTAGCTCATCTTTTAGAATAGGTTTACATAGAAGTGTAGTAAAATATTTCACAGTTATTGAATTTTTATATTTTATAACTACTTCAGGGATTTGACATAATCCAAAGAATCAGTTATATTCAATTTGTAAGTGTAGTTTAAATTATTGAAGGGAACTTAATAATCAGAATGTAGAGAAAACTGTCTTACCAATTCCTATGTGTATGTATATGTATATGTAAAAAAATAAAGCACAAGGAGTTGTCAATGTTCTGTCTACACTCAAAAGCTCCTCAGATAGTGAAGAATCATATTAACAACATCCAGAATGCTCTAAAATGCTTAAAAGAAAAAAATGTTTTTAAACGTAAAAAAAAAACCAACATCCAATTCATTTATTGCATTCATTTATTGCACTGTCTTTGGCAGTTATTAAAAGGTTTTAGAAAAGAATAATACTCAAATACTTAGATGTACCTGATCTTAACAAAAGCCAATGGCACAAAAATATGAACTTTCAATGCAGACAAAGAGATGACTGTTCTTTTCAGCAAATGTAGCAAGACCTTATCCTACAAAAAATTATTTTAAAAAAATTAGTAGGGCGTGGTGGTGCACACCTGTAGTCCCAGTGACTTTGAGAGATTCACGTGGAAGGATCGTGTAAGCCCAGAACTTGGAGGTTGCAGTGAGCTGTGATCACAGCACTGCACTCCGGCTTGGGTGACAGAGAGAGAGACCCTGTCTCAAAAAATAAAATAAAAAAAAAATATAACAGAATAAAATAAGAGTGAAGAAGTGCCTTTGTTGGATTCATCTCTCTATTTCCATTGCTTTCCTTTTTAAGACGGAAATATCAATTCTGGATCTTCAAGGACAGCTTTATTTCATCCAAAGAAGGGAATATAGGAACCGTTAAGAATGTACAAAGGGGGTGATCCCAGGGATCACAGTTTCTGGAAATCCGCTCCTAGCCCTGAGCATGCTCTCTCTGCAAGCCCCACCTGGGCAAGTTTGCCAAGAACCACTGCTCTAAATACTACCACCAGGAGCAGGCACTGACTGCATACGTTCTTGCTGCACGGGACTTACGTCACCAAAGCCCTCCTTGGAGTAACGAGGTGGGGGTCAGCATCCCGTGGCTTGCTTAGGGCCCCAGAAGGCGGCTCACCTTTCTTACTGTTACCTGACGCTTTCTTGCCAGAATAATCGCAAATAACGCCCGCATCCTCGCTGTGGCGGCAGTTGTGTCTTCCGATGTCCTGCTTGATGCAGTCAGCCAAGGACCTCTCATGTCCTGTGCACTTCACGTTGTCCACGTGGATGGGTCCTGCTCCTTCCCCAAAGTAAGCCACGCCTCGTGCTCTGGCGGGGCCCCTGCAAACAGAGCCTTCTTAGGCACACGGAGAGTCAGTCCATCACGCGTCTGAGCAAATCACAGCCTGTGCCCCCGTTCCACGTTCTCTAATTTTTGCATATTAAAATTAGCCTCTGCATGTGCTAAAAACCATTTATTTCATGACTGTCAAAAAAAAAAAAAAACCCTAGCCTGTAATCCTAGCACTCTGGGAGGCCGAGGCAGGAGGATTGCTCAAGGTCAGGAGTTCAAGACCAGCCTGAGCAAGAGTGAGACCAAGACCCCGTCTCTACTAAAAAAATAGAAAGAAATGATCTGGACAGTTAAAAATATGCAGAAAAAATTAGCCGGGCATGGTGGCGTATGCCTGTCGTCCCAGCTACTCGGGAGGCTGAGGCAGGAGGATCACTTGAGCCCAGGAATCTGAGGTTGCTGTGAGCTAGGCTGATGCCACGGCACTGTACCCAGGGTGAGAAAGTGAGACTGTCTGAAAAAAAAAATTTTTAACTAAAAATAAGTAAATAATTTAACTTTAAAAAAAGAAAAAAATAGAAATGTTTAGTGATGGAAGATTCCTGTGCCCAAAAAGATGCTTCTAAAGTTTCTCTTAGAATTAAATCTTTTTTGTGTAAAACTCATTTAATGATATTAAATAATAATAAATGGTCATTGGATCAAATTTGCATTTGCATTGTATCAAATATTGTATCTTACGTGACATAAGGTTTCTCATGATAGAAAAATTTGCATAGACTCTACCTGTTACTTTGTTATAATTCTGAATCAAATCAACATGCTGCCAGTATTTTCAGCTGAATAATATAAACGAATTTTAGATAAGAAGTAACTCATTAGAACAAGCACAAAAAAGTCAGAAATGGGCACCAGTAACCACCACAAACAACGAAGCTTTCCTTACTTAAAGCCAAGCTGCCGACAGACCACAGCTGCGTCCTTGTCACTCCATCCATCGTCGCAGATGGTTCCCCACTGGCCATGGATAAAAACCTCCATGCATCCCTCCTTCTTGTTTTCTCCATACACCAGTCGGAGAGGAAAACCTAGGCCGCCATTCGAGAGCATTAGAACAGCTGAAACAAGCATGAAGCATGAGAGACTCAAACTCCTGGGCTCAAGCGATCCTCCTGCCTCAGCCTCCCGAGTAGCTGGGACTACCGGCATGCGCCACCATGCCCGGCTAATTTTTTTCCATATATATTTTTAGCTGTCCAGATCATTTCTTTCTATTTTTAGTAGAGATGGGGTCTCGCTCTTGCTCAGGCTGGTCTCGAACTCCTGAGCTCAAGCGATCCTCCCACCTCGGCCTCCCAGAGTGCTAGGATTACAGGTGTGAGCCACTGCGCCTGGCCTTTACAAAATCTTAATATAAAATATTTGGGAAAGCTAAACAATCTCTGGGTATACAGTATCTTTAATTATATATCTCAAATTGATTTCTAGCAGTTTTCTTTAATTTTTCCTGTAACATTGATATAATACACTATTTTTGGAAAATAATACTATCTCTTAGAAAAAAGACAAAATATAGCATAACTACAAATTAAAAGTCTAATTTTATACTGTAAAACTGAGTAAGAGGCAACCTCACTGGGAAAGAAATCTTTGCTAGGGCTTAACACTCTGAAGTTTAGAATCTGTGTCACGTTAAAGTGAGAAGTCCGGCCGGGCGCAGTGGCTCACACCTGTAATCCTAGCACTCTGGGAGGCCGAGGCGGGTGGATCGCTCAAGGTCAGGAGTTCAAGACCAGCCTGAGCAAGAGCGAGACCCCGTCTCTACTAAAACAATAGAAATAAATTATCTGGACAACTAAAAATATATATAGAAAAAATTAGCCGGGCATGGTGGCACATGCCTGTAGTCCCAGCTACTCGGGAGGCTGAGGCAGGAGGATCGCTTGAGCCCAGGAGTTTGAGGTTGCTGTAAGCTAGGCTGACGCCACAGCACTCACTCTAGCCCAGGCAACAGAGTGAGACTCTGTCTTAAAAATAAATAAATAAATAAAAATAAAAAATAAATAAAGTGAGAAGTCCACGTATTTACTCCCCAGAAATTGCCTCTCACTCACACAGGCGCTAACTGTATTCTTACCAGAACTACTTTTACTGGCTTAGAATTTTACTTTTGAGTATTCCACCTACTGCAGACGGAAAAGAGTGTGCTAAATGGGCTAAAGCTAATTTTGAGAAGAGTTGCATTCACATTTAAAGTTCAAGTGCAGAAGTAAAAGTAAGTAGTAAAAACCTCTACTGTTTCTTTTTTCTTTTTTCTTTTTTTTTTTTTGAGACAGAGTCTCACTCTGTTGCCCGGGCTAGAGTGAGTGCCGTGGCGTCAGCCTCACTCACAGCAACCTCAGACTCCTGGGCTCAAGCGATTCTCCTGCCTCAGCCTCCCGAGTAGCTGGGACTACAGGCATGCACCACCATGCCCGGATAATTTTTCTATATATAGTTTTGACTGTCTGTATAATTTCTTTCTATGTTTTAGTAGAGACGGAGTCTCGCTCTTGCTCAGGCTGGTCTCGAACTCCTGAGCTCAAACGATCCACCCACCTGGGCTGCCCAGAGTGCTAGGATTACAGGCGTGAGCCACCGCGCCCAGCCTCTACTGTTTCTTAAACGCTGTTATTTGTATCAGTAAACCACGATCTCCTTCTCTAGGCTTATCTTTTCAATATAAAGTATTTTTTAGTAAGTGGGAAAGTAACGATCTATTTGACTGAATAAATGGTCATATGATCATTTCCTCAAAGGATATGTCCAAAGACATAATGTTCTTTGGACAAATGACTTGAGTTAATAGACACATTACTGAGATTAGAATAGAACCAAAGAGATTCATAATAGTGATCACATATTTTATTAATCATTATCACCTTCCGCTTTTTAAATTTTTAAAAAATACTTTTAGAGTCCTAGAATTAAAAAGAGTTTCAGGTGAACTGGAAAGGTCAGTTGTCCTAACCCTCCGATGTAGTTAACAACACAGGCCTGCAGAGAACTCAGATTACACGGTATTCTGTCACCAGATGTGGTGACAGAGCACATCTGAGCTGTCACCCCAAGACCCTAATACTTCCTCTCTGGGGTCGAGAGGGTCCATTTCTAGCAAACAGCTTCCTTCTCCCCAGCCACACGCAATCATTTATCACATAATCCTGGGGGGATCAAAAGAAGAATAGAGCAAGGGACAAGGAGAACAAATACAAAGAAAGAAAATTGGAACTCTAACCCGCAAGGGATAGAATAAAAACGTGTATTTCTACTTGATATAATGCTAGATTAGTGCAGTGAGTCACCACAATCTCACCGTTCAGAGTACAACGAGGAATAACCATCCACTTTGACGAACTTAAAGTATGCAATATGCTTAATGCTGTGGGAATCAACAAGTTTTGTTACTTTATAATGTGAAGATTTCAGCTTCACGGTCCCAAAACAAATGGATACAAGAAGGGGCTGGTTCAATTCTGAGGCTAAAAGGCTACCTATGACATTTTAACATCCACTCACACACACTCACACTCACACACACACACACACACACACACACACACACACGTGGATGCATGTGTAGGTACATAACAGAGCTACAAGAGCATTTCTGGAAAGTCTTCCAAATGCCTCCTTCTGTATTTTTCAGGGGTATTTATTCTCCCCTACTTGTCAGACATTGAGAATCTGTCAAGAATGTTTAACTGTTCTTTGCCCATAAAAGGTTCTGTATCCAGAATTATTGCAAGACTGTTAGAGGAGTTAGTGGCCTTTGATCCAACTACAAAGCCAAAAAAAAATTATAATTTGGGAGTAGCAAAGGTCCCTGATGGGTTTCTGGAATACAAGAGCATCCTAGAAAGATGGGTGGGCTATTAACTGCAAGGAATCCACTTAGAAGCCCCCTGACAATCTCTAGAGAGCAATGGCTGGCCAGGGACAACAACTGAATCCTTAGATGCAGGGCAGAGCTGGGGTGGCGGTGAGGAGATGGAATTTCTTTTTTTTTAATCCTGTCTCACATAGTTCATTAGAATTCAAAGTAAATAAAAACCAGAGCAGGGGACCAAGGAGTAGGGGGATGGATATTGCAGCTTCTTTAGTCCATACCTCGGATACATGTGATCCTAAACATTTTAGAAACTTCAGCTTCTAAGTAAAGAAACCCAATTTAGGGGTAGACATTTCATAGTTGGTGGAGAGACTCAAAAGATTGTTTTTTCTCTGCATAAAATTGACTGACAATTAGACAGTTGTGGGAAATAGACCCCCCCAAAAGCGCCATTGCACATTCTGGAGCAGCAGGTGGAGGTGCAGCAGCCACTGAATTAGGGATACCGAGAGCCAGGCCAGTCCTCACCCAGAGAAAGTCTGTGTCCCTCGCTGCCAGGGTAGCAGGCGACTCCAACGTCCTTGCGATGGCCACAGTCATGCCGCCCCCAGGGCTTCCTGGAACAGTCGAGGAAACTGGTTTCCTTTCCGGAGCAGGTGACATCGTCCAGCCATATGGGACCCATGCTTTCTGGGAAGTGGTTTGCGGAGGTTTGTTTGCCGTATCTGTGACAATAAAACAAACATGGCTGGTAGACTGCTGGCTTCAAGGAACCACCACACATAAAACAACCTCATGAAGTGTCATGACTTCAGAGGGTAAGTATTTGTTCCTTTCCTACCTTGGGGACAAAGTTCTAAGAGCTATGTTTGCTCCATCACACATGTTGGTCATCTTAAAAATTTTCTATTATTTCACTGGGTAACTAATGAATAACTAAACCTCTTTCCCCATTCATTCTTGTGTTTTGTCTGCAATGTAACCCGCCCATCAAAGAGAATGCAGACAAAGAGGAAAACCCTCAAATTCCTGACCATAGAAGTCACAGTGTGGACCAGACGGTGAGAACACGGAGCTCGTGTTGGCCACCTGAGCTCACTGATTCCATCTGCTTCTCCAGGCTTCTCTGCTAACTGACCCCTTCTCCGCTAGGAAAAGTGCGGATTAGTTCAGGGATGACTCAGGCACTGTTCCTAATCCGTGATGAAATTTGGATTTCGGCCCATTAATATCAGAATGACAATGTTCTTGGCTTTTCATAAGATTATAGAAACCCAACTTTTTATAAATTATATTTGCATTCCAGCTGACTTTATTTGTAACATTGCACTACCAAAAAACTAAATATGTTATAACAAATATATACGTTGCAGAATAGGAAAGATCTACAAAATAAAAATGGTAATTTAGTCTACAATCCTTTCATTCTCCCCCAATTTTGTTTTCTTTTGTCCCATAAAATCCAAACCTCCAGAAATCACTGAGTTTAAGGATATTTTAGGTATCTTTCAGTTTGAACAGTCTATGAAATCCAACTCTTACTCATAAGTTTTATGTCCATCATCTCCCTCAATTCATGTTCTTATTATTTCTGTGCTAAGAATACAAAGAGATCTTTCTCCCTGGCATGAGTTTTCTTAATTTCTTTCTATACAAGCATTTATTAAAGAACATTTTACTAAATTAAAACAATGAAACATTTAATAGACCGTTCTAAGGCTTTTTTTCCTATTTGCTAATTAGGCCTTAACTAGAAAAGTAATTCACCTAAATGTCCCATTGCTATCATTTTTCACCATTCTTACATGAAATGCCCCAATCTGATTATCATCTATCCTTATCAACCATATAACATACAACAGGAAGTCATTTTACTTTGGGATTGCATTTGTACAAAGAAACCTAAAAAGTTTATCCTTTTCTCATGCCCCCAAAAATTATTTTTCAAAAATTCCTCCCTAAACTACAAGTAAATGTAGCACATGCTTTTACTACCATCCAAAACAATCACTTAAAACTTCTAACACACATTATTGAGAACATTTTTAGAATCAGTAAGTTTGTATACTACTGTGTATGCAAGAAAAACCGAATGGATTTATGAAACTAAATAAAATATGGAGAAAAAAAATCAATGTCATTCGTTTTCATTAATAAGGAAAAAATGTGGATATAAATAGTAAACAATAGGATTTATGACTCTCTAAATCTATGAAATTGGAGTATAGTTAACAGTCTAATAGAGATTTACTTAAAATGACACGTATTAAGTAATTCTCATTAATTAAATGTCAATACACTGTATTTATTTGGCTGTTACGTCATAGCCCTTTACCCAATAAGCGCTCTGCCCAAGAATATTCAAGACATGGCACAATTACATGCATTTATATCTTCCTGATAGCATTATTGTAACAGGCAAAATTAAACTAAACTAAATATTCAATAAGTTATGGTATGAACCTTCTATGGATATTGTTATTAAAAATTATGACTACATAGCAATATAATGGTAAAAAATATGGATATAAAAATTACACGTCCACTACTAGCACTGATATAAAGTCATACACACAAATTATAATAATGATGGTGTAAGAATAAAACATTATGGATTTTTTAAAATTTTCTTTCTTTTCCAAACTTTCTCTGTTTTATGTTACTTTTATAAATTTTAAAATATACATTTAAACACAGCTTTACCTAGCTTGAATGAAGGCATATTTTTAAGATGGAATGAATATTTGCAAATAGCTCTATCTGAAGCTGCAATGAAACAATGTTGCCAATTTTCTTCAAGCTTCAAACAATTCCTTCAAGCATGACACAGAGACACGAAAAACAAGAAAGAATGGGCGTTCATTCAATATTTAACGGAAAGGCATCATTTGCGGTTACGGGGACATACTTGGGTCTGCTCTGGAATGCACTGTGTGTGGCAGGGGATGAACGTCCCCAGGGTGACAC
Organism: Lemur catta; assembly: GCF_020740605.2. NCBI lineage: Eukaryota > Metazoa > Chordata > Mammalia > Primates > Lemuridae > Lemur > Lemur catta. Next base: position 1,320,135 of record NW_025423858.1, on the reverse strand, counting down.
TTGGCTTTTACGTGAGTGAGGGCAAAGGCGAGTTCTAGAGGGCGTCTCATAACAAGAGGGCTGTTTTTCTCAAATAAAAGTGAGAATCACCATCACATTCTGAGAAAGGGAATAATGAAACACGAAAGCATTTGACACCGGACGTCTCTGCAACGTTAGACACGACGATGTCGAAACTAATGACATGCAACAGTATTGGAGCGTGAGAATAAAATCGAGCAAAGTCTTGCTGGAAGAGACACAGAGAGACCTAGAAGTCACCCTGGCTTCAACCAATTGTTCAAGACGAGGGGTGGTGGCGGGAAAGGTGAATGAGACAAACAGCAAGACATGATCACCCATCACCTTACAAACTGTCATGGCTTTTATTGTTGTGCTTCCCTAGATAGGCAGAGAGATGATAGCGAATATGCATTTGTAGTATTATAGAAATTCCAGGCCGGGCGCGGTGGCTCACGCCTGCAATCCTAGCACTCTGGGAGGCCCAGGCGGGAGGATCACTCGAGGTCAGGAGTTTGATACCAGCCTGAGCAAGAGTGAGACCCCGTCTCTACTAAAAATAGAAAGAAATTATATGGACAGCTAAAAATATATATAGAAAAAATTAGCCGGGCATGGTGGCGCATGCCTGTAGTCCCAGCTACTCTGGAGGGTGAGGCAGGAGGATCGACTGAGCCCAGGAGTTTGAGGTTGCTGTGAGTGAGTCTGACGCCATGGCACTCACTCTAGCCAGGGTGACAGAGTGAGACTCTGTCTCAAAAAAATATAAATAAATAAATAAATAAAATAAAAAAAAGAAAGAAATTCCAATAGAGATTACACAATAATATTTTTAAAGACAGAATCTGGCATTCAGCTGCCTCATCCCAGTGAGCCTTACTTAAATCCCAGCTGCTGACAAACCACATATGTGTTCAGCACCGTCCAGCCGTCGTCAGAGACAGAGCCCCACTGTCCCTGGTGATACACCTCCAAGCAGCCCTCGTGGCTGCCTTTGCCCCCTGCGAGTCTGATGGCCCCATCTGTGATGAGAAGGAGACACAGAGACTAAGCAAATCAGCGCTCAAAAACAGGCAAAACAATGCTGTCATTTCATGAGAACTATCAGCAGCTCCAGGCCTCTTGTTAAACTTGTATCACATCTGTGCTCGGTGACCTGGGGTTACTGTATCGATGCTGAAGTGTGACAGTGTCCCTTTCTATGTGTACTCCTGTCCTCTGAGTAGAAAAATATATCCTGATATAATTCCGAAGTATCTATTTAAATTTTTCTGGACTAAGTAATATTTGTGATGTTTCCTATAACATTAGTCTTTGAAATCTAAGCAGCATGGGCCATTTAAATGTAAAAAGTAAGAACACATATTAACTTGGAGATGGTTCAAAATTTCAACTGCAAATAAAAAATATTAAAATAAGACGACAGAAGAAACTATTCTGGATAAAGGACAGTCTGTCGGGTCAATGCATTTATTATTCCTTAGGCGTCCATGAGTCATAAACACTGGAACGCACATCTTGCCTTTGTTCTTTTATTGATGACACAGATCTGAATTGGAATCTTATTAACTGAATAATTAAAAGAGCTTCGAAGCAGATACACAGGACAATAAATTTAAATTTTAAAAATGTAGATTTAAAAGCCATTTTCCATCCCAAATAATCCAAATAGTCCTCCCATCAAACATATATATAATCTTGGGTAAAAGTCAGACTTCTCATGAATCTCTGGGATCATTTAAAGCAAATAAAGGTCTCTTAGCAACAGAACCATTTACGAACATAACACTGCACTGTCTGCAAGGCACGCGATGAGTATTACCTCATCGGACCATCACAGCAACGCTACAAGGCTATCTTCATTTGAAAGAGGGGGAAATTGTGACTCAAGAAGATCATGTGCTCTGGTTTAAAATCTGGCATAAATTATCTATTTTTATTGACTACCAATGTGTTAATCTGCTAATAAAAACAAAGGCATGTAGAGAATTGTCAATAAAAATATAAATTTAGTATTTTGTAGGCTCCAAGAAGTTATTTTTTTAATTTTTATTAAAGAAAGATTTAAACAAAAAAATTTTATTCAAGTTCTTTTTGCCATAAAAACAATGGATTTGTGATAACTCAATTTCTCTTGACTGTTCATTTCCTTCTTCTCACCCCCAACATGTAATCACACACACACACACACACACACACACACACCAGTCTGCACTCAGACACGCCCTTCTCCTACCCCCTGACATGTTTCCACAGTTGTGCTACAATCTGGAATAGTCTAAAAACTGAGCAAAGCTAATTGGTTTCTTTAATAGTGTGCTTTCGTCAGCAATCGCATCACTACGGTTTTACCAGCTTTAAACACCTTCTGAGAGTCAAGCCAAGGTAACAGCCGAATGGACTAAAGACGTAATCTTTACATCTACTGCCTGAAATTTATCACTGCACACTGATTTCATTACTGAACCCTACATTGCAACAAAGTCTCGTGTCCTGATCAAGTTTTACAGGACTGTAGAGCCTTAAATTGCACAATTCAGAAATATCTGTGAATAAGGAGATAGTATTTTGATATACGATTTGTGTTCATTTTTTTTTTTTTTTAGTTTGATTTGGGGGATTGATGTGTGTGCCCACGTGGTGATACCATCTAAACTGAGGGTGAGGGGCGCTGGGGCAAGCCCCAGCAGTGCCGGGGCAGGGGTCCGCGCACGAATGGGGCCAAGTCCTTGCCTGTGACGGGGGTGCAGGATACTCCCGCGTCCTCTCCGTGGGCACAGTCGTGCTGTCCCCAGGAGCTCCTCGCACACTGCTCGACGGAGAGCTCGTTCCCAGTGCAGCGCACTTCGTCCAGCACCACGGGGCCGGAACCTTCGCCAAAATACACCCCACTCCACGCTTTGGCGATGCCACTGTGGGAACACAGGATTCCGGATTAGACATCGGAAGTTGGTCTGGTGCATTTCTGTGGCCCCTGGTAAAAGCACAGTTATTAATCCTACTTGCCAACTCACTTCAAAGCTCATGCACGACTTTCTGTGTCTCTTTTTTGTTTGTTTGGTGTTCTTCTTCTCATTTTCAGCCCTTACACACGTTTCAGAGATCATTAGGGATGCCCCAATGTGTACCCTCCTTTTCTCCATTAATAATGGAACCTTGGCCGGGCACGGTGGCTCATGCCTGTCATCCTAGCACTCTGGGAGGCCGAGGCGGGAGGATCGCTCGAGGTCGGGAGTTTGAGATCAGCCTGAGCAAGAGCGAGACCCTGTCTCTACTAAAAATAGAAAGAAATTATATGGACAGCTAAAAATATATATAGAAAAAATTAGCTGGGCATGGTGGCACATGCCTGTAGTCCCAGCTACTCAGGAGGCTGAGGCAGGAGGATTGCTTGAGCCCAGGAGTTTGAGGTTGCTGTGAGCTAGGCTGATGCCACGGCACTCACTCTAGCCCGGGCAACAAAGCGAGACTCTGTCTCAAAAAAAAAAAAAGGAACCTCAGATTTTCAGGAGGACAATGGCTATCTGGAATAAAGACCATTTCTCCCAGCCTCCCTCCCCTCCTTCTTTTTTTTTCTTCAATGTATTTTTTGTTGTAAATTGTCAAGATAGTTGTAATGTTATGGGAAAAGGGCAACTAAAATAAGGGGAAGAGATATAGGATCAGTGAAAAAACAAACTAAAAATATAGATGCTGTAGTCTAAAAATGACAAGGGTGACAAGGGCTGAAAATGCAATTTCTGCAGTCATTCATCATTTTGACAGGCGGTTACCATCACTGGAATCTGAGGTTCTAGTGGTGTCACTTCCAACTGTGGAAGAAGTAAATTTACTACGGATAAACTTGAGTGAAGAGACGTTTTTGTTAGAAATAGAGGTGGCTGCAACAGAACTGAAAATCACAGCGACTTAAACAAGTTTAGACCAGAGGTAGCTGCCGGCTCGAGGGCAGTAATTAGGGCCCCAAGCTCGTTCTCGCTTGCTCTACTGTCATCCTTAGGGTGGCACCTTCTGGCCCAATGTAGCTCCTCAAGCTCCAGCCACCCCCTCTGCCCTGCAGTCAGCGAGGAGCCGGCAGTGGGACAAGGACAGGACACTTCCTACAGTGATACGTGACACTCCTACCTAAACATCACTGGCCCAAACTCAGTCATCTAACATGGGTGCAAAGTTTGATTTGGGGATGATGAAAAATTCTGGAGAGGGACAGTGGTAATAGTTGTACAGCAATGTGAATATACCTAATGTACTATAAACTTAAAAATTGTCACAACGGTAAATTTTGTGTTACATATATTTTACCTCAAACTCCTGGGCTCAAGCGATCCTCCTGCCTCGGCACCACCCCAGTAGCTGGGACTACAGGCCAGCACCACCACACCCAGCTAATTATTTTCTATTTTTAGCAGAGATAGTGTCTGTTGCTCAGGCTGGTCTCGAACTCCTGACCTCAAGCGATCCTCCTGCCTCAGCCTCCCGAGTAGCTGGGACTACAGGCATGTGACACCATGCCCGGCTGATTTTTTTCTATATATTTTTAGTTGTCCAGACCATTTCTTTCTATTTTTGGTAGAGACGGGGTCTTGCTCTTGCTCAGGCTGGTCTCGAACTCCTGACCTCAAGTGATCCTCCTGCCTCGGCCTCCCAGAGTGCTGGGATTACAGCGTGAGCCACGGCACCCGGCCAGACTCTGAGGTTTAAATCTGGGCTACTCTGGGGAACTGACTGAAACCTCCCAGGCGTGGACGCCACAGCTGGACACAGGGATGATCAGGGCTGACCCGCAGGGCGGTAGGAACTAAGCTGACATGATGCACGAGCTCAGTGAACACCGGTTCCTGTTCCTCTCCCGGCACCGCCAAGCAGCTCCCCCTCTGCCCTGGCCCCCAACAGCTGATGAACAACACATCCTTCACAGGATGCAATTTACCTAAATACTGCCTGGTATTTAGTTTAAACAGACACCAGAGTTTTTACCTTCCCTGCTCCCCAAAAGGCAGAGCTGGGGAGTGGGGAGGGAGGAAGAATCAGTCAGCATCTTAACCTTTTCTGGTTTTAGTGCTGTAAATCTGTTTTATTTATTTATTCATTTTAACGTAATTTTAGGAAGAATATTTATGGAGGTAATTTGTAGCCTATAAAACACTGGACGAACATACACATTATTTTTATTACAGATTATAAGGTGATGGCCCAAAAGTTAAGCTGAGACTTGCATTACTCAACTTCAGATTCTCAGTGAACACATACATAATCAGAGGCAAACCTTTGCAAGTATTTTAATGCCTGCAAAGTATTTTACCAAAAAAAAAAAAAACCACAAGGTTGTAGTGTCCAAAACAAAACTTTTTGTGCAAAGAAATTATTCATTTTCCTATTAACAGTGTCACTCTGCCTCCCACTAACTGTGACTTCGGGGCCACTGGGTGACCTCAGGGGGCCGAACTTCCTTACCTATCAAACAAGGTCTCTTTCCTGCTCAAGAATTCCATATACCAGGCTATCTTTATTGTAAAGTTTATAAAATACTTTTTTAATTTTCATGAACAGTAAAATACATGAGCAAAAAAAATTTTTTTAAAGAGCAATTTATACCAGAAAAAAATTTATTCTAACTACTCAATAATATGGTTGTACATGATCATTTTATGGCCAAAAAAAAAAAAAACCTCAGGGGAAAGAAATGTCCAAAATTTTAAAATTCCTGTGTAAATTATGGCACGTCCACACAATAAAATATGATGTCACAGGACTCAGCCATGCTTTTAAGTGTTTTGAAAGACACGGGGAAATGCTTTTAATGTTAAGCAAACAGAAAGGAATTCTAATTAAAATGTGTGCACCTGAAACTTCACTGGGTATATATGTAGTCTCAAGTTATCTAATTTTCTAACATCTGGCTGCCTCCTTTCCTGCACCTTACCTTTCTCCAAGTTCTGAGTTAATCCAATTTAAGTATCTTAAGTATAATAATTCGTTTTGTATCTAGGAAGCTTGCCAGCTAGCAAAATACACAGACAACATTAAAAGATGAGGGTCAACACAGACAGCATCGCACAGGGAAATTGCAAGCACTATTCCAGGGAGGCATGACGTAGCTGCCCCCTGGGAATTCAACAGAGCAAATAAGACAGAGATGAAATTTGCTTAAGAACAAAGCATACATTGAGACAAGCCACAATTACACTCTGATGTCAACCATGTGTCATTAAAAAACTATCTCATCTGAAAGTACTTAGCCTTTAAATCAATGAGCAAGACAGATTAGAGAGGAGGAAGAGTTGCAGATTACTCTTTAATGCAAACTTACGAGAGAGCTATAAAATCCAGTGCAAGAAAGGCAAACCAACAGTGTCAGCTCAGGGCATCAGAGAACTTGTGCTAAAAACAAATCTCTACAAAGCTGGGTTGCTAGTTGTTATGAGGGCTTTGTGGAGGATCTTTGCTGCCTTGTATATGCAGAGATATTTTTCCTTTTAGCTACTTTTCCAAACATGAATCCCCTCATACAAAAAGAGCAGTGAGCTAGTGCTTGAAAAAGATGTTAGCACTTTGCTTAACTCATGCGTGTGCTCAACACGAACATATGGCCTCCTTGTGACTCCATCTCTATGTTCTGTGTAACTGACTGTTGTTGTCAACATGGCTTTGGTTCGAGAACTACTTAGATAAGTGAAAAAAAGTCTCTGTCACTAAAGAAAGAACTCTGCATTACAACATGCATTTTTAGGATGACTTCAATAACTATAAATGCAACTAATATTCAGTGTCATTTAAAGTTTCTATGCATCTTTCTAAGCAACAAAAGCTTGGCTTTTCTGTTTTTTTTTTTTAGACAGAGTCTCACTCTGTTGCCCAGGCTAGAGTGAGTGCCGTGGCATCAGCCTGGCTCACAGCAACCTCAAACTCCTGGGCTCAAGTGATCCTCCTGCCTCAGCCTCCCGAGTAGCTGGGACTACAGGCATGCACCACCATGCCCGGCTAATTTTTTCCATATATTTTAAGTTGTCCAGGTAATGTCTTTCTATTTTTAGTAGAGACAGAGTCTCGCTCTTGCTCAGGCTGGTCTCGAACTCCTGAGCTCAAACAATCCACCCACCTGGGCTGCCCAGAGTGCTAGGATTACAGGCATGAGCCACCGTGCCCGGCCAAAAGTTTGGCTTTTCGCCACAGAAACATATTAATAATAAAAATGCCTTACAGCTTAAACTTAGAATAATCCATATTGCCACTGGTAATATTAAATGTTATTACTATACTCTTAAAGGTCTTAATACTTTTAGCAAAGACATAGGTTTCCTAGTAACTCATATGAAAATCAATTAGCACACTCCATGCATAATTAATAACTCAGTAACTACACATATATACACTTGGAGTGTTTTTTAGAAGATAAAATTCATAGATACAGCTAACTAAGTAAAAGTTCTAGATAGATAGTGTTTGATGATCTCACCATCAAATGCTCAGTTTACTTTGAACATATAATAACATTTGTAAATATAACAGTACCTAATTGGACTGCCCTTGATAACCAATGTATATGGTAGACTGACTATGTGAGCTAACTGCCCTGTAGACACAAAACTCCATAAATTAGGAAGTATGTTATAGATGAGAAAACTGGGACTAAGAGGTTCTGTTGCTTAACTCCAAAAGTAGGACGCAATCTCAGGCTGTTCTCACAATCTTATGCTATGCTAACTCCAACACCAACACCTGGGAAGTTTAAGAAAATTGGTCTTGAAATTGATACCCAGTCAGAACACTTAAAAAAAATCTAGTCTCGGGAATTTAATGATTAATTAGTTTCCTGAAAAGGAACCGAGTGGCCCTACTCCCGACTAGTCCAAAGAAAATGATCACACCAGTAAACAATGCCAGTAATTATGGTCACACCTGTTGGCAGAGGATTTATCATGCTTCTTCCTGCCCCATGTATGAACTACAAATTAGTAGTTAGACCCTAGACTCAGTTACAGAGGGAAAAATGTAACTTTACAGTGAAGAATCAGAACCTGGTGCTCAATATTGGCCTCAGGTGTAGGGAAAACCAGCTATTCCATGACCACTGAGGAGATGCAAGATGAGAACATGTCACCTGTGATGATTTCTAGCCAAGTGTTTGCTTTGATCTTCAAGCCTTTGGACCTAAACTCTATTTCAAGAATTGCAAGAACCAGAGGAATAAACTGAATGCACTAGGAAGAAGAAATGATGAGAATTCCAAAGAGAGAACATTCTCTGAACAACCGGCCTGGTCTCTCCAACAAGTCAGGGCCATGGAGAAAAGAGAAAGAGGTTGCTCTGGAGCCAAAGAGACTCAGGACACAGCACCCAGACACACTGCATGTCCTGGACCAAACTCTGCTTCAGACAAACCATCTTCCAAGGACATTGCGGGGGCAGCTGTTAAAATTTGAATATGACAGAATATCAGACAATGTTAAGAATGATTACCAGTCATATTAATTATGATAATGATTTGGTTATGTAGGGCGGTGTTCTTATTTTTAAGAGATGCATACTGAAGTACTCAGAGATAAAATGTTAAAATGTCTATATTTTAAAGTATAAAGTTCAATATAAACAGAGTTTTGAAAAACAGGAGAGCCAATTATAAAAACAACTGGAAAAAATTTGAGTATCAATGGTTCAAGGTTAAAAAATCACGGCCCAGTGTCAAGGGTGATGGCTAACCGGACAAAATGATACACAAACAAGATTTAATCCCAGGCCGGGCGTGGTGGCTCACGCCTGTAATCCTAGCACTCTGGGAGGCCGAAGCAGGAGGATCGCTTGAGGTCAGGAGTTTGAGACCAGCAAGAGTGAGACCCCGTCTCTACTAAAAATAGAAAGAAATTATCTGGCCAACTAAAATATATATAGAAAAAAAATTATCCGGGCATGGTGGCACATGCCTGTAGTCCCAGCTACTCGGGAGGCTGAGGCAGGAGGATCGCTTGAGCCCAGGAGTCTGAGGTTGCTGTGAGCGAGGCTGACGCCACGGCACTCACTCTAGCCCAGGCAACAAAGTGAGACTCTGTCTCAAAAAAAAAAAAAAAAAATCTCCGGCTTCACCTGGGCACCTGTGCTGGTTTTTCTTATTACCAGAAGGTGTATGTTTCACAAGCCTTTTAACCATCCCTTCAGGGTCTGGGCTGATCTGCGCTGCCGTGTACCTGAGCCCTCTCCGCTCGTCTCCTCGGGCAGCTCCTGCAGGCTCAGCTTCCACTCCAAGGGCACGTCGCAGGGTGTCACCGTGACCGACAGTGGGGTGTTGTCTTCTTCAACCACAAAGAAATACCTGTGGGAAAGCGAACTCCATTCAGACCACGGTAATTCTTTCTAACATTTACAATCCAGAGTTAGTGGAAAAATCATTTGGTTTTCATTTTCATAAAATTTCATTTTATTTCCATTTCATAGACACTGAAACTTCCTGCTTGGCACAAAACGTGATACGTACGGCACTAACTGTGCAAGTCCGGCAGCTCAGGGCTCCGCAGCCAGACTTCTCACCAGCAAACACAGCGTGAAATAAGCAAAAAACACTGAACCAAAAACATTTTGACTTAAAAATCAACCCTCACCAGTGTCTGGCTGTTACTTAACATAGGCCCTGCCATTGCAAAGTAAGCCACTATCAAGGAAATTTCCAGGTTTATTGCTGTGTTTTCCATAATTTTGGTGATAAATTTGCACGTTACACTGAGGCTGCTCTGACATAGTCCCAACTATTTCGAAACACCATCTTCACAGCAACCTAGTTCTGAAATGTATGTTGATCTCTGGCAAAACAACATTGTATTCACATTTTTACATTAGTGACTTTTATTCACAGCTTTGCTATTCCGTATCTTTTTCAATAGCAATATCTAATCACCATCTGAGAAATATTTTTAAAAAGTAAAGACCACTGTGTCAGTCAGTGGAAAGATACATTTGTCTGTCACTTCTCTATCACCAGGATTTTCTGTTGAATTAATAAGTTGATGATTTTTTAAAATTTAAAAAATTCAAAATATTCTGCTCTATGCTTTCTCCTCGGACTTTGTGATCTCTCAAAAGACTTTTTAAAATGCATGAAATATTGCTTATCTATAAAAATATTAAGACTGTATATTCTTACTCCAAGTGACTTAGATAATTTCACTTAATTGTATTTCAAAGCCTATAATCTTGCAAATGAGGAAATGGTGATTTTAGTTCTAGCAAGCCCGGAGTTGCTCACTGATTCCATGGTAAAGAAAAGGAGGTTTTGCCTCCTATAGATTGAACCTCCTGGGCACCTCTTCTCTCTCTGCTCTCTCGGTATCTGAGACCACCACGCTCTCCAAACTGACCACCACAGCCATCCACGCCTGCAGTCTCCCCTGCTGGCAGCCTCTCGCCTTCCCAAACTCCAACTCCTGGCATGCACCATGGGCCTGTGCTCGGAGCATCCCTCATTCACCTGTGCTCTCTTCCTGGGTGAACTCACCAGGCTCGTGGCTTTAACCTCTGGTACGTTAATCACCCCCAAATTTAAAACCTCAGCCTGAACTCTTGCCTAAAAATTCCAGTTACAACTATCTTCTTGCCATCTTCACTTAGATGTTAAGGCAATTTCACACTGAAGATATCTAACCCAAATTTCAGATTATTTCCCCCAAATTGGCTTCTCTTGCAGTCTGTCCCTTCTCAGCAAATGACCATGCCACCCTTGCAGTCATGTAGGACAAACAGGGTCACTGTCAACTTTCTCTTCTGCTAACACACTATGAACGAGCAGACACCTTTGGCTGCACTTTGAAAATATACCCAGAATCTGGCTCTTTGTCCTGCTCCACCTGGTACCACCTGATATGAGCCACCACCTCTTGCCTGGGCACTGCAGCAGCCTCCTGACTGAGCTTCCTGCTTCCACCTGGACCCCTCAGTTTATTCCCCCCTCCAGGCAGGCGGAGGGGTCCCAGTGAACCTAAGGCAAACACACCACACCCCCTTGCTCAAAACTCTCCAAGAGCTTCCTGTTTCCTGCGGGATAAGAACTTGCAATGTCTTACAAGCAAATATCTAAACCCTTCTCCTCCCCCCTCCACTCAGCGCCTTGCTCGCTTTGGAACACGCAGACTCCTGCCCCCACCTCTCACCTGAGATCCTCCTCCTCCAGGTAGGGACCCTGCCCGCTCATCCCCTCCCCAGCTCTCTCCTCCAGCTCCACCCTGTACAGAACCACCCTGACCCCTGGTGTAAAGTATGGTACACTTCCAGCCCACAAAGCTCCCTTTCACTCCATTTTTCGTCAAACCACTTACCACTACCTGACATGCTATATATTACTTTTTTTTTTTTCCATCTTCCCCAACTAGAATGACAGCTATAAGAGAGCAGGGCAATCCCAATACACATCTGTTGAATGAATTAATGAACAGCTGTTTCCTACACATCTACTTTCACTATCTCTAAATGATTCTTCACACTGCAGCTAGAGTAATCTCCTAAAAAAAAAAGTGTAATTTTTAAGACAACTTTTAGAACCGAAACTTACTTAACTTTTCAGGGAGTGGAAAACTAAAGGAGATAAACGATTTGATTGAGTGATATGATTATATAATATGGAATGCTGTGTTTAAAGAACACTGCAAAACAAGCAGTGCACATGTACATTTGGGAAATGAAAGTAACTTCCAAAGAAAAATTTTGATTTGATCTGACATACTCAAAAATTTCAAGGGACAAAATAATATGAAAAGCAAAATGTACTCAGTGAGAACTCAGTTAACAGTAAAGGTTAACTTGAAGTGCTAGGACTGCTTTGTGTTCCCTTTCCTGTTTGCGCAGACTTGAGTCTTAGCAAGGACTAGGACAGCAAGTTCCTTCTACGTGATCATCCTTTCATTTTGTGCCTCCCTCTCATGAATGTCCTTTAAAGACTCATGACAAGTCAGCTCCTGATCCATTGCATTCATTCACATAAATGATTTCACCCGGGCAGTGCTGAAGTGATACCTAAACAGTAGTTCACTTCAGTCAAAATAGGAAAACTCACCTCCGAGCATCGTCCAGACTGACCAGACGGTGATATCCTTGGGCCAGAAGTGGAAGGGATTCCAAGCGTCACCTTCCCTTACTCTTGATCAAAATAGAAAGATGACCCGATGGTGGGGGATACCTCAATCTTTGGAGAATGGCTTATTGACTGTGTGAGACAGTTTAGTCCTTTGGAATGCCAATGTGCCCCAGGTTAAAAGGAGAAATTGGGTTTGAAATATAATTATCCAAAGAGCAACCATGTGTTCTGCAAGTGTAGAGAGGGGTTTGAGCACTGCAAAATAAGTAACTTTATTTAATTAGTTTGTAAGACATATTTTATTTATATGAGGTAAATAATTTATATGAGGTATATAATTTTTAGAGTTCAAAATATTCAGAAACATATGCGAGCCCAATTTGTTGATGTTGGCATAAAGGTAAATGAACAATGCCAGCTTTTTATCACTGGTTTGATTCCCTCGGGATCTGATCAGATTTGTCAAAGAAATATCATCCATATAAAACTTAATGCAAACCCTTGAAGAATCATCTATTCAATTAATTTCATCTTAGTCCTACAGGGGCCTTCTTAGAAATTTCCTACTATCCTGAAAATAAGAAAATAATCATTCTAAAATGCAAGAAATGCAAGGATTGCCCCCTCTTCCCAAAAGGAGATCACAATCAGCAAGAACCAAACAGCTCCATTTAATGAATAGAAGTTGCATTGCCATTTTTTTTTTTACTTAGAGAAAATAAGTAATGCCATTCATAGGTTGATTTGCAAATTCCCTAAACTAAGTCTAAAAGGTTACTTTCTTTTTTGGAGGCATCCTTTATGAGATTTTTGATAAAGAAAGCACTGCAGGGAGAATACCTTTTAAGCGTATCTCTAAAGAGATAACTGCTGATTTCAGCCCCGTCTGGAATGACTGACGAATCATGGAAAAACGCCTTGTCCCGGATCTGCATCTGGAACAGCTCCTCGTCTCGCGTGGGCAACTTCTGGGTCCCGCAGCCGACGGGCAGGAGGAGCCACAGCAGACAGCAGCGGAGCAGCGCCATCCTGGGCAGCAGAAGCGATCGCTTGGGTTAGTTCTGCAAGCAAAACTCACTAAAGCGTTCACATTATGTGAGCTTTGATGGAAACTTAGGGACGTATCACATATTTTGAATACATGCACATGATCTTGAAGGCAACTCTCCTATTCTTTTTCTTCAAACTGTTTTACGAAGTTGAGAATGAATTCGCCAGAATTTCAGACATTACAGAGATGCTGAAATGAAAGGATTCTTGGTGCTTTAACTTCCCTGGGTATTCAGAGAAAACCCTCACTTCACTGAGGCGGAAGCCTATACGGACAGTAATGGATAATGTTACATCGATGTGTCAAAGCTTACGCTGAAATGGTCACTTAGGGCGAGTTCTCTCGGCTGTTATAAAAGCCCTGGCGGTGGCTGGCCGGCACCACTGCTCAGCAGTCACCTGACACCTGAGCCACTGCCTTCAGCGTGAGTCACAGAGACCCCCTGAGAGCCACAAAATTATCCCTGTACAGTCGTTTTTATTCTCCCTTAAAACTGGACTAAGGATTATACATGTATAGATTATGCTTATTCCAAGATCAAATTTCATGTATCAGAGATTTTTAGAGATTATAAAGTTCAGCTCCCTCACAGGTTAAGCAATTCATCCAAAATCACAAGGTGAGTTGCTTGCTGATGTCCGGATGTCACAGAGTCCCAGACTCTTCAACACAACACTGACATACACACACCTACAACACGAGAACGCGAGCTTGGCTCCCACTTGCAGATCAAGTCAGATCTTTGGAAAGTCATATATTTAGACCCTTTGTCTTAACCTCTAGCAGAGCATTTTCACTGAGCTGCATTTTGGCATTTGCCACTGACTTTCATCACAACCTTGTAAGTGATTACGGATGACCCTACTGCACATGGCCGTAGGGACGTCGTCAGAAGCTGGCTTCCACGTGTCTCAGTGCTAACAACACTGAGGTGCACAGGCGCTTGGCACGGCAGGTGCCAGGGAAAGGCTGTGCCTTCCGGATCATTCGGTACAAGTTCTCCTCACAGGAAGAGCCATGTAAGGAATTGTGTTCCCTTACCTTTTTCACTCTACCTACATCAGGGATTTCAAGCATTACAGAAATATAGTGTTTTCACATTTAAGTACCTTAAATAGTGGGAAAGCCAAATGCAAACATCTGTGATTATTCAAGATGAGGTGAATGCTTGCTTTATTTTTAAACAGACAGCATTACAGATACGAATAATTAAAAATCTCCTAACATCATTGGACTTTAATTTCATCTTTCTTTGAGTGTTATCAAAAATAGATCGGGACAACTAAAAATATGTTTGAAAGAAAAAAACTGTTTCTTTTTTATAATGAGGATGTGAGAAGTAGTTCTTGCACCATGAGCTTGCTCAGAAAGTACTTAACTTCTTTTTTCCGAGTGTTTTGTCTGCCCCGTGTCCTGCAGCTTTCTACACAAAATACCTGCAGTGATTTAGCTGCCGGGCGCGAAGCACAACGCTCCTCTCCCTGCCTTCCTCCCGTCAGTCCTCACAGCGACCCTGTGAAGTGGGCACCGCCACTGTGTAAGAACAAACCTTCGCCATGCAGGCAGAGAGAGGACACAAATCCAGGTGGATCTGACCGAAGAGCCAAAACGTGCCTCCTTTTTAACATCTCTCAAGACAGCCCAACGATTTTTTACAGAGGTTTTTATTTGCCACTGTTATTTCTTAATTGTATTACAACGGAAAGAAAATTCAACTGAGAGCTAAGAAACTTGACGCGTAGTTTCAGTTCCTCACTAGATGCAGGATCTGTTCACTTACCCACCCCAGGCCCCAGTCTGTACGGGTGTGGATAGGTGATCTCTAACGAGAAACGATTCTGTGACTGAGTATCAGACTCTTCCCAACCAGCCGCAGTTCAGGAACCAGACCAGGCTGCCGAGGTTTCCTGAGATAATCTGTCCCTCAAACCCCAGATGACTGTCAAGGAGAAACCCACGGGGCGCTGGGGCTGTGAGTGGGAGCTCAGGCGAGTCACTAAGAGACAAAGGTCATGTCTACGAAAGACGACTGGAGGGACCAAAATCAAGGCCAAACAGGGACATGGTCTGCTGAACCCACAGGACCTCCAATCACTACCCCCAGCCCCGACTCCTGCTCCCCCTTTGCCTGGAGCTAAGAGAAATGGAAAATCTGAGTAGCATTCGATAGGCTGCCTGTGTTCAGAAATACTTACGATTCTAGCAAAATAAAACACATTCAGGTCACTTCTCTTTGTAGTACCATTCCTGATACTGGCCTCCTGAGAGCAGAAGAGGCCAGACAATGAAAAAAAGTCTCTTTAGACACAGGTAGGATGTGGCTTTGCATCCTTGTTGGGAACGCAGAGCAAACGTGCCGGGGGAGTATGCGAGTGTGTGGTGCCAGGCACCTCCGCCCGGAGCCACCACTCGAGGGCAGGTCACCTCCCCAGGCCCGTGCTTGCCCACAGAGCTGCCAGCTGTGCCTGTGCCTGTGCCGCTCAGCAGGACGGGCGGCCAGTGTCTCGGGCTGCCTGGGACACGCAGGCCAGCCCAGAGTCAGAGACATCGCTAGGCACGGTCCATCGGAATTTTTCCAGCATTCTCAGCTAATTATAAAAGATGAATTTTGATATAACAACAATATTAATAAAACTTTGCTGTGTACATGCTGCAAGCCAGGCACTCTTCTAAGTGTGTTACATATAGGTATGTATAATCTGACCTAACGCTGGCAACAACCCTGTGATGTGGGGGCTACATTTTTCTCATATTAAATATAATCAAACCAAGGCTTAAATACCGTATGATGTAAAAAATATAAACTATGTACTATGGGTGACTTAAAATATGGTAAATCTGATTATTCTATATTTCTCTACATCAGCTACTTAGCAATTTAATATTAGTAAACATCTCAAATTATAGGACTCTGCAGAGTAAGTGTTAGGAGATAATTCTCCAGGGGTCTCTGTGTTTGATTTTGCCTGTCTTGGGAGCAGAAGTGCTGGCTGCCTCTGTTCCACGTTATCTTTCCCAGGATGTTTGTAGAGTGAACAGCCTCGGAAGGCAGAGCCTCCAGGGCAGAGGGCAGGCCTGACTGCTACCCATGAAAACCAGATCTGGGTTCCCTGAATTCAGAACTTCTCTC
The DNA here is from genome assembly GCF_020740605.2 of Lemur catta. NCBI lineage: Eukaryota > Metazoa > Chordata > Mammalia > Primates > Lemuridae > Lemur > Lemur catta. The sequence goes on along the minus strand of NW_025423858.1, from coordinate 1,303,899 downwards.
CTGCAGCAAACCCCCCTGCGTGGGCTGGTGCCCTCTGGCCTGTCTGCATCATCCTACGGGCGCTGGACAGGGGGTGGGGGCTCAGGGAGCCAGTGCAGCGAATGATGGCGCTGCGCCTACCGCTACAGCTCCCAGTAGTAAGGCTCAGAGTCGCGTTCGTTCTTCCAGCATCCATGAAACTATGGCAGGCATTTACTAGCTTGCAAGTGGAATAAAATCTCAAACTCTTCACAGTTCTTGACACTAAGCTTTTCCTTTCATATTTTACTGGTTGGCCTACTTTATTGGCTCAGGTAGACATTTTCATTTAAACTACCACCAATAGAGAACAGACTCAATTTGATCTTTTGTTTCATCAAAAGATCGTATTTCCCCAACTAAAATTCTGTCAGGTCCCACTTTTTGTTTCTGAAACAGTTTTAACCATCTTAATTGCCACACCAATTATGGACAAAACAGGTATTTTTCAGAAAAGTGTTTAAAATTAGCATGGCCCCCAAATGCAAGAATTTATATTGTCACTTTATGGTTTTCAAGATGTTCTCTATTAATAATAACATTCAACTACTATTGGGGAAAAACTTGGATATTAGGAAGCATTAATCATCTGTTCAATTTGATGAGGTTACAGGCAGAATTTTTTTAACACGATGTATTTAAAATACGCAATGAATATAGTTGATCAAAAAACTACTGTGCAGATACATTGTGCATATTTTTACAACTTATATTCACTGATCAAAAATTGAACCTTTACATAAACATTGTTTATACCGTAGTTTTAAGATTTTATAGATTTTTTTCCCTTACCATGAAATATTCTCTCTCAGACATTTAGTTTAAGAATTACTCACTTTAAATAAACATCTGAAAATTCATTGTTAAACATAAGTCTTAGTTAAGTCAGTTTATAAGAACAGACTTCTCTCTAAGATTACAAAAGTGCCCTCTAATGGCATAACTTTTCCTCTCATTTCTTTTTGCTATTCCCAGGTATCCAGAGCATATTTAGATTTAATGTTCAGATTAAATAACACTAATCCAAATTTCACCTTCAGCACTACTTCTTTTTTCCTGGCCATCTGGTGGGTAGTGCAGGAAATGTGTCTGTACAGCAAGAAATCTTACATCTTTGCAGTATTGAGGCTCTAGTTCAAACACTAGTAGCAAGTTGCTAGGGTAATTCCAAATATATTTACTATGCAGATCAATCAATTTGGTTGCACAATTATTCACAACCCAGAAAAACTAGGTGGTGTTATCCTATTACTGAGGAGATTAACTTTGTTTCGATTGAAATGTTCTGATGAATCAAGCACATGGACACTAAACTGAAACTCGGACATTGTTCATGTTGCCAAAAGCCTTCTTCATATTTATGCCCTCAGATCCTGCCAAAACTGAAATGAGAAAAGAAAAATGACCTAATGATTTGATACACCTCAATCTTTGCAAAATAGATTATGGTGACATGAGATAGTTTTATTCTTTGGAATGTCCATGTGTCCTAGATTAAATGGAAAAATTATTTCTGAAATATAATTAGAGATTATTAGTGTGTTCTCTACTTACAAAGGTAGAGATGGGTTTGGGTACTGCAAAGTAAATAAATATAATTAGTTTAGACAGTATATGTATATAGACATACATATTTTTTCGGTCAAAATATTTAGAAACACTATGAATCCAATTAGTTAATGCTGGAGTAAAGGTAAATGAGTAGTAGTCCCCCAAGAAGAGTCATTTCAGTATAAAAACAGAATGTGTGCTGCCCCTTCTCTGGTAAGCAGATAAACACTACAGCTTAAGACACATATGTGGAGAACGGTTTTCTTTTCAATATTTGAGGACTTTGATGATGGGAGCTGCTTCTCCCCCTCAAATCCTTCGGTTTTAAAAGAAACGCCAGTGAATAGATATAAAGCATCTGCGTTGTTCTGCAAGGAGTAGGGAGTCGAGCAAATGATGGATAACTAAAAATGTACAAATAATTCTAAGACATAATGTTCAGCATCAGTTTCAACTTCTTATTCTATGGAGAAGCCTTTAGTGTAGCTAAATGGTCAAACTGACCTGGTGTGGCCTTTTCCCACAAACCTGTGGGAATGCTTGTGAATCGTAAAATCGCCAATGGTAAGCAAAACAAAAAATTAAAAGGAGCTTGAATAATTTGCCATTGTATCAATTAAATACCCAGGATGGCCACAAGAAGCACAGTGTATGTAAAAGACAATTAAACTTGCCCCAGGATACCTGCAGTGGTTGCCCCACTGTCATTTTGCAAAATTTATCTGCAATTACATACGATCAACTAGTCAATTTACCAATCTTGGTTAAACCACAGATTCACTTAGAGAACATAAACATTTATTATTTGAAATCGTATAAATAATGATAATAAGTAAATAAGCCTGGTTAATTTTTTACTACTTAAAAATATATTAAATGGATTTAACCATGAATAACAACTGTCTTAAGAGTAAGGAAACATTTCAAACCACTAGAAAGCTTGTCTTTAATATTTATAGACTGCTGTTTAGTTATGCTAGCTCACCAGCGCAAGGGATTTGCAAATCTAGTAAATAAAAGGTTCCTTTGGGTTTTCATATAGCTGTGCAAGGCTCTCTGAATAGAAGGTATGACATACATGAAGCCATTATGACCCTTTCTTGGCACTGGAGGCTCCTCAGGACAGCAGCCAACAGTCCTGCCTACCTGTGACAACACGTCAAAGCACATTCCCTCATCCCTCCACCACCAGCCACCAAGGTCCCGTAAGTCACTTGCAGAAACATGAGCATATTTGTCAAAGCTCTTACAGACAGTACATATTACAAAACTTAAAATCAGATTCATCTGTATAAATACAACACAAAGTATACAATTTAAAAAAAGAACCCATAGTATCATTCAGATTCACTTAAAAACTATCCAATGTGCCTGATCATGTGTAGGCCACAAAACTGAAATAAATTCACGATGACCAAAAAGAAGGATGGGAATTCTGATTTACTTGAAGCAAATGCATCTGGAATAAATGAAATCCACTGTTTTATTACAGAGAGTGGAAAGTGCATGAGTATAATTTAGTGAGAATAATTTCAAGGAATGGTCTGCCACAGAGATTTCTGTTACTTTCTTTTCCTTTTTAAGTGCAAATATTTAGTCTTTAGAACTTCTATTTTAAACTCGAGGGCGTTTTGTTTTTGTTTGGATCTTCCATGCCACATCTGATAATAACTCTGAAGCATTTGATCTAACTGCAAAGAAAAAGAATGTAGTTTTGGTAGCAGGCGGGGTCCCCGTGTTTGCCGAAATTGAGAGTCCCTGAGCAGTGAGCAAGCAAGGGCTCTGTGCACTTTCGCCTTGGAATGCCCACCATTTGCCAGCTTGGACAAACAGAATCCCTCTAGGCAAAAATGCAGCAATAAAAAAAGCTGGATTCTCAAAAGTGGTTTTATTCTGTCGTCTTTTGCAAACAATGAAAATGTTGACTGAAGTTAGTTGGATGTTTTTAAAAATCCAAAAATTCTCTGATACAGTTAAAAAATTTGAGAGAAATATAGCATATCTGTAGTCTGATCTTTCCATATTTGAAAAGGGAGAAATAAAGTAGGGAGAAGTAAAGACTCCTGGCCTGCCCTAAGGAGCGGTTTCCGGCTCGCGCTAGGTGAGCCCTCATTCTGCAGGTAACTGTGGAGAGCAGTGGAAAGATACCGACTTCCGCCCAGCCCAGCGAAGGAGAGCTCACTTGACGCACAGAACCCATGTGCTAACGCTCCCTAAACGTAGGCTGTCGGCACGTGATGGCATGACTGGGAAGGGTTTTCAAGTTCATTATGTCAATAACCTGCGGATTGGGGATTTCCACATGCATTTCAACTGCAATGACTCCAGCCTTCTCCAGCACTTCCCTAAATGGCTGCCAACTTTCATTCTGGAAGGAAATTAAATTAATATAAAAAATGTGAAATTAAAACATGCCAAGGAGTTAAACTTTCCATTCTGTCATCCACTCCCCCTGACCCTCCCGGTGCATAGTTCACGACAGGGCTGAGGTCAGGGGTCATCCTGTTTCAAAGGCTGGCCAAGCCTACAGAAGGAGATGGCTTGAAAGAGGATCAGACTTTCAAGTAAGTACCTTGGACTCCCACCACCACTCCTGCCAAAAGAACAATGAATAATAGCAATGGCCAAACAAATGCACCACAGATAGGAACAGTCTTTAATCCAGAAAGCCAGACCCACTATATTAAAGCAAGGAGTACATCTCCCAAAATGGACCTGATAGGTGATTAGAAGATATCAAAAACAATGTAGAAAATAACGCAAAGAAAAATGGGCACAAAATACTGCATACCTTCTTCCTACCAAAATGTCATGTGACAAGTGACGTAGCTGGGATAACTTCCACTGTCTTGGGAGAAACTGATGACTGCTGGAATAATGAAAGCTCCTCAGGGAACAGTAATATGCCTGGTTGCTTTCTTAGTTTGGCAACTAAGCCTTATTTCCTGTTGACCTGCCACAAAATGAAAATGACTTCCTGTGTAATGTTCCCCAAAGCGGTTTACAAACTGCACACCTCATTCTCTACCGAAATCTAGCTACGATGGAGCATAGCAGATGCCACAGCATTTAGCAACAGCACACGCCACCCAGGAAGGCGAGACATGAATTGCCATGGCCAACAAACAAATACTGAGTCCTCGCTGTATGTAACACCTATAAATTAGATTTTTATAGTCATGGTAGCCAAGAATTGAATGACTTCACAGATTCCTTAGGATACCAAGAGCTAAATATGGCCCAAAGAGCTAAAATCAAGAGAATAACAGTTTGCCGAGAAATGACTCCATACTTTAAACTGAAGTGGGTGATATGAGGGCTCAGAATAAATATCTTAGCAATTTATAATCTGCTTATAAAGACAAAACATATATCCAGGTAGCAGAATCCAATAATGTCAGTATATTCACTCATTCATTATTTTTTCCTTCAACGTCTGTGTAATGAGTCCCTGCTACACGCCAGGCACTCTTCTGGGGAGAGCGATGACCTCATGAGGGGGACATTCTAGTGGGAGTGAGAGACAACACATAAACAGATACGCAAATACGAAAACACTGGTAGACTGGTAGCTATGCAAAAATTAAAATAGGCTTGTGTGAAAGACCGTGTGTGATTTCTTGGAGGAAATGACATTTATGCTGAGATCTGAGTGACAACAGGAAGCCAGTGAAGCAAACGTACGGCAAAGAGCATTCTGGGGAGAGAAATGGCGGGTGCAAAGGCCCTGGGGTGGCACTAAGCTTGGGGTATTAACAAAAGGAAAGGGCATCAGAGAACAGAGTGGGAGAGAGGGAAAGGTAAAGTGCAGACCACACAGAGCCTTGCAACCATATTAAGGCGGCTGGATTATATTCTGAGTGTGATGGAAAGCCCTCGAATCCCAGCAGGGCCATGATACGATTCATGTTGTCCATGGTGTAGAAAATGGATTTCAGGGAAACTGCAGAAATAAAAAACAACCTCATCTCTGTAAAAGCAAAAAGATCAGATGATGGCTACTGCAGTTGTGCAAGGTAGAGATGGTGGTGGCTTGGAGTTTGCAGAGAAGATGGAAGACAACGGAGAGCCCTGGGATGTGTTTTACAGATGGCGGCCCAGAGTATGCAGGTGAGCTGTCGGCAGAAAGCGAGGAAAAGAGAGGAATCAAAAATAACACACTGACTACAGGAACACACATACAATAAAGTGATAAAACATAATGGAAGAAATCAGAGAGAAATAAAATTTGTCAAGCAGAATTTCCAGGTGGCATCAAATAAATTACGAATAGTGGGACATTTTAGATGCCTTTTTAAATACTAGTTATTATACTTAACAAGGTGTTGGAGCAGAGGAGCAAAGAGGAAGGTGGTCTCTCCAGGTGATGAGAAACACAGAGGAGGAAGGCCAAGGTGGAAAGTAGTAAGATGTGTCGGTTAGAAAAATAAAAGTACTGATTCCCATTGTCACGGTGGGACATGGGGTTTGCCAGACTCAGGGAGGGCTGGTGGGACACACTGGAAAAAGGCAGTAAGTGCATCCCTGCCCCCCAAACCTGCTTCCTCAAACTTACATTTCAAATGCAAGAATGCACAGTATTAGAGGCCAACTAATTTGTCAAGAGTACCTGGAGGAGGAATAAGTTCAAAGCCCTATTTTAGTTCTGGAAAGTGGTAGTTTATAGCAAGTAAGAAGGAAACAGCATAAGAGAGACATACAGAAGTTATGAAGAAAATTTGACAAGAAAGTATTACTATTTGGCATACGTGACTGGACATATTCATAAGCTGTGTCCAAATAAGATGATTAAAACCCATGAGCCTTCCGACAAACACACACCTGCCAAAGTCATATAACTTAGGCTTCCAGGCACGTTTTTGGGAAGCAACAGCATCAGCGGAGCAATCCTAAAGTCAACGGAATAATCGGGACTGCAGGGGGCTGCCCAGGCCTGGGCCACGAAGATGCAGACGGTGAGTTCACAGAGTGGACCAGACCGGCGAGAAACGCGGGCTGGAGGAGAAAAGAAGTGACGGGCAGCATCCTTAGGATGGAAGCCACGCTGGGAAGTATCACACCCTAGAGGAGAAAAATCAACAATCTCTTCATACATTTTATAGTACACACGTTAAGCGCTCGTTAAATACGGATGAACTAATGGACCAAACTGAATAATCACTCTATCTTCTGACCTGAGATCATTACTAATTTTGTGTGTTAGTGACAGCAAGGATGAAACTGAAAACCAAAAACAGAATACTATAGCAGGAAAAAAATTTTCTAAAACACTACCCAACTTTTCACTCGTCCATCAGCAACAACCTTGAATTTTTACACACTTTCCATCTATCTATCTATCTCGAATCATACGTACTGCCTTCTCAAAGGATCTTAAAAATTCAAAAGGTCTTTCTAGGTCTAGTTACCACATTAACAAAACAAGGTACTTAAATGATTCAAGCTCAAAGATATTCCTGTTCTCAAGACAAATCTGGTTTTAAAAACGGCTTTGGTGGTTCTGCCAGCTCTGTCTGCTAAACATCTGGGCTGCACCCTCCCTAAAGTCTGGATCAAAGAAATGTTTTATAACCTAGTTTCTAGTGACGTAATAAGCAGCGATACCACCAAGGAGGCAGTGACAACAGAAACTTTTCAAAGAGTCAGCATGGCGGGATGGGAGAGCTCCCAGCTGACGCGGCAACTGCTGCCAGCACTGCCCGAGCCACTGCGGACAGGCCAGCAAACAACACGTGTGCCGATCGTGAGCTTGCAGAGCCTGTGCTGGTGGGTTAGAGACATGATGCACAAGCAAACAAGGAAATGCAATTAATATGCTGATTCCAGAGAGCAGTGAGCACTGTAAGGAAAACAACACTGGCTGAGAGGCCGGAAGGGAATTACGGAGACAGGGTGGGTGGGGGGAGAAGGAGCCCTTCTGGGCCGAGTGGTCAAAGACGGCCTCTCCGAGGAAGCAACATTTCAGCAGAGACTCAGATGAAAAGTGAGCCACCCAGAGCCAGTGGGGATGTTTCACAGTTGAGGACACTGAGGAAAGAGAGAGGGGAAGGGCATGGTCCTCCCAGGCTTCACACCCGGGAAGCTGCCTCACCTGTGGGTTAACTGCCACCATCAGCCGTCAAGAGGGACACACTGCCAAGCCGCAGGGATGAGGACACAGGCACTGGCTCACTGTGGCCTGCCAGTGGCATTCCGTGAGGGACAACCGGCCAGTGCTAAGCTCAGGGAGGACGGCAGAGGCTTGGAGGCCCATTGTCAGATGAGAGACGTATCAGAGATCTGGCTCAGCATGGCTTTCGAGGGAAGGAGACTGAGCTCAGCAAGGCACAGACCCCGAAGGAAGGAGTTTGAAAAGCAGGAGGTGTCCCGGCAGAGGAAGGATGCTTCCTGACTGTCCAGAGTGACAAACAAAAAAAAAGAGTGCTATAAAATCTCCGGGGAGAGTCTTAACAGGATTGTGGCAGGGGGGTGTTTACTTAGACGATATGTTATCTGAGCTCTCCCTGTACACTGTCAGGAAGTCAACTGGTGTTTATCAAGTGCCTATTGCCAGTCCCCTGGAAGCCCCGGAGGCCGATAACGTGGAATCAGAGTCCTCTGGTGAAACTTGAGACTTTGTTTCTTATGGTACTTTATCTTATTTGAATTATATTTTTTTTAAATATATTTTTTCTCGTCCCTACAGAAAAGATCTCCATGAGGCTTACATGACATAAGTTTAGGAGCAGAAATTACCCTTCACCTATCTTTAGATCACCTGCGCAGCTGTTTTTAGTCTCCTAGCATAAAGTAGGCGCCAGATAAATAGTTGCTGAATTATACTGCTTTCAAGAAGCTACTAGCAGAGAGCAAAGCAGTCTGACATACGGTATAAGGAAGCCTCTTTTCCATCCTTAAGAATACAAAAATGTCCTGGTAAGGATAAATACAGTGCATTACTCAGGAGGGCCTCTTTCCTCTGAAAACGTGTAAATTTTTACCTGGCTGGGATACATTCTGATCTGAGAGCAGGCATGGTATAGAATAGCGCTTCTCAACCCTTAATGTGCACACGAATTACCCAGTTTTCCCATCAAAATGCAGGTTCTTGTTCAATGGGTCTGGGGGGCGGGGTCTTGAAAACGGTCCCTTTCTGACAAGCGCCTGGGAGATGCGGACCCGACAGTTCATGGACTGCACTTTGAGTAGCCGGGTTATACGGCTTTGTCGCTTCCAACCCTAGTATTCTCATGTATTTTTATTTTCAAACTCCCCAAATACTAAGACCTATCACCTGATAGTGGCAGCACTATGATATTCACCTCCAGCACTTTGGTTGTTCAAACATTCTGATCTCTAATTTTCATTCATTACCAAGGTTTAATATTTAATATTTTAGACATCTATTTAGGGAGAGGAGTGGATGAAACAGAGACTGTCCATATCCTTTCTTCCTTTTTTTAAGAGAACTATTATTATGGCCACGTTATTTCACAGTGATCTCTTTTCTCTACCTTATTTACATAAAAGAGAAGTCCATTCTCTCTGAGTAGTTCGTGTTTCCCTTAAAGCCCAGTAACGGACCAGTGGACCACTCGTGTACTTAGCGGAGTTTGGGAAAACACTAATAAATAAAATGTTATCAAGAAGAAACCATTCATTACTACCATAGAATAACAAATACCACAGATTAAAAAAGTGATGCTTCATTCCATGGGCCTAATCCCATATTTTCCCAAAAGCTGATGGTTCTCAAGCTTCACCTTCTCCAAGCAGTTTTTTTGATGTGTCAGCACTAAAGCCTGTCTATCACCACAGAGAATTTGTGGTGGCCTCCAGTGCCAAAGCACATGACGTAACCAAAGTAGTAATTTAAAAATAACTATAATGAAGGTAATATGATCCACAGATAGATGAGTGAGTAGATATACCAGGGATCTTAAATAGTTAAAATAGTTAAACCCTTTCCATGCCCTAGAAATATTCTTATTTCTAGAAAAAAAAAGAAGAAAAAAGAAGGTACACAAGTATGTAGTTGTTATGTTTTAGCAAAAAGAAATAATTTAAAATTCAAATATGTATTTATTCTACCAGCCCTCTTATCTAAGCACCACCACCCCCCCAAAAAAAAAACAAGCCAAGACACATCTTTGGAAAGATTAGATAATATTCTCCAAGGACACTGGTTCCTAACAATCTAGTAATTTGGAGAACCCAGCAGAAAGCATAGTTAACACATCACTTCCCTTTTTATTCCCTCTCATTCTCTCCTAGCTCATGTGTCTCAGGGTCTCAGGTGAGCTCTTCCCACATCTTAGTTTCCTGTCAATTCACGATCGAACGTTCTTGCCAACACCTGAATTTAATTTTTGGTCTGCTCTTCACTCTTCCATCCTCCACTATCATGCAATTTTTATTTTTTCATTCATTCATTCATTCAATCATTCATTCAAATTTTGGTACAGTTAAAAGGCTGCCAAAGCAAAACAAAAAAAGATCACTTAGAGTAAAAAGATCTGAGTTGAAGAAGTCCTAACCAAACCATTATCACATTATCTGCTTTTGTACTTTGAGTGAGTCTTTTAATCTCTTTCAATCTCAATTACCTCATCTACAAAATGGAGACAATTATTCCCAGGATTGTTATAAGATTAAATGAAATAATGATGTGAGTACTCTTTTAAAACTAAAAAGGTTCTATTTATCTTTAAATGGTGTAGGCCAGTTTCTCAAACTGGTTGCAAAATTTTATTCAACAGCAAAAGACATGTTTCGACTTGCTCTTCAAATGGAGATAGAAGGAGTTCCAGCATCAGATTATTCTATCTTTATTCACCTAACCTCTAAGGTAAGAGGTTAGGACCCTATTCAAGTAGAGACTGACTAGAAAGAAGAACAAAGGAAAGGCCATAGTGTTGGATTTTTAAAAACAATCACATCAACAACAGTAAACTCTTAATATTTTTTAGCTTTGCTACACTGTATCTGAGGACATCAATGTTGTTTAATAAACAAAACTAGATTAGAACTGGTTCAAAGGTGAGCCTGCTCAGGCTCCTCAGGCGCTAGATCTAGCCAAGGATTTCAGAGGCACGTGTTGAGATTAACGCACGGAGGATCAACATCAGTTCCTGGGTTGTTCTGCATTATTATCTCTGGATTAAGAGATGATTAAAGAAAAGGACACTTTCAAAAGGCAGACGCTGAAGACAGACCCCACAGTCATTTCTAATAATGCGTTTATAGCAAATTATGATGAAATGATACAAGCATATAAACCTACAGCAATTACAGAGATGACAAACCACAAATACTGACCTGGTGTGGGAATTCAGACCCACAATTATGTCATCCTTCTCCCCGCAAGGAAGTAAGATATACAGTTAGGTGTGGTTTGTTTTGTTTTTTTTTTAAAGGAAGCGCTAAGGAAAAAGCTGCAGCTTGGGGTCCACAATGTTCCGTGGTCATTACACAAAATAGAGGCTGCTGCCAAGAGAAAAAGAGGTTTCAAAACTGCCTGGTTGTTGTCACTGCTTTGTAAATGTGTGAATGAACTTTAAATGTACAGATTTTCTTTTTAAATTACAGATTGAATTTGGTGGCTGGAGTATTAATATGGGTGTATAAATACTTTTACGGTCTGAACTTATTTTTTCTTATATTTCAAAGGGCTTTAAGCTTTTAGAATAGAATATATCCTCATATATATGTCTATGATAGTTATCATTATTTCACTGAAACATACAGTTTCATTCAATATTTTGAAATAATCCATTTTAAAAATCTTAGGCTGATCTAATTTCACCTCTTACCTCTCAAGAATGCCACATAATTAATGGAATAATGTAATAACTGTATAGGTGAATTACCACTAATTATTACTAATTTTCAAAAGGGATTCTGTAACTTATTGATTTTTCAGTGATACAGCTGCCATACGTAATTGGAGTATGTTTAAATATCATGGGTTATGGGTCTCTAATAAACTTATAACTTACTTTTTTAATCACCAATTTTCTTATTAGGCTCTACTTACTGAAGAAAATGTTTTTATTTTTTCTTTTTTTTTTTTTTTTTAGTGGTAACTATCAGCTGTATTTATTTTTATTTTTATTTTTTTTTAATATATATATTTTTTTATTTCAGCTCATCATGGGGGTACATAAGTTTAGGTTATATACATTTTCCATGTCCCACCCATCCCCCCGAGTCAGAGTCCCAAGCGCGTCCGTTCTCATTCTCCAGACAGTGCACCTGGCACTCATCATGTAGTCATACCTCCATCCCCTCCCCCCCCCACCTCCCCGGGTCTGCACCTTCAAGCATGACCATTCCCCAGAGGGTGTGCAACGCACTCATCATGTAGGCATACACCCATCCCCTCCCCCCACCCCCCATCCCAGTCTGATATCCAATTGGTATCCTTCCCTGATGTACATTTAGGTGATGATCAGGGAAACCAGTTTTCTGGTGAGTACATGTGATGCTTGTTTTTCCATTCTTTGGATACTTCACTTAGTATAATGGGTTCCAGCTCTCTCCAGGAGAACCAAAGAGATGTCGTATCATTGTTATTTCTTATAGCTGAGTAGTACTCCATGGTATACATATACCACAGTTTACTAATCCATTCGTGGATTGATGGGCACTTGGGTTGTTTCCACATCCTTGCGATTGTAAATTGTGCTGCTATAAACATTCGGGTACAGGTGTCTTTGTTAAAGAATGACTTTTGTTCTTCTGGGTATATGCCCAATAATGGGATTGCTGGATCAAATGGTAGGTCTACTTGAATCTGTTTAAGGTATCTCCATATTGCTTTCCATAGGGGTTGCACTAGTTTGCATTCCCACCAGCAGTGTATGAGTGTTCCTGTCTCTCTGCATCCACGCCAACATGTGTTGTTTTGGGATTTTTTGATAAAGGCCATTCTCACCGGAGTTAAGTGGTATCTCATTGTGGTTTTGATTTGCATTTCCCTGATGATTAGGGATGTTGAGCATTTTTTTATATGTTTTTTGGCCATTCTTATGTCTTCTTTTGAAAAATTTCTATTCATGTCCTTTGCCCATTTTTTGATAGGATTGTTTGATTTTTTCCTGCTGATTTTCCTGAGTTCTAAATAGATTCTTGTTATCAGTCTTTTATCTGATGTGTAGTATGCGAAAATTTTTTCCCATTCTGTAGGCTGTCTGTTTATTTTCATGACTATTTCTTTGGCTGTGCAGAAGCTTTTTAATTTAATCAGGTCCCAGTCGTTTATTTTTGTTGTTGCTGCGATTGCCTTAGGGGTTTTCTTCATAAATTCTTTGCCTAGACCAATGTCTGTAAGAGTCTTTCCTACATTTTCTTCTAGAATTCTAATTGTTTCCCATTTAAGGTTTAAATCTGTTATCCACCGTGATTTGATTTTTGTGAGAGGTGAAATCTGTGGGTCCTGTTTCAGTCTTCTACATGTGGCTATCCAGTTTTCCCAGCACCATTTATTGAATAGGGACTCTTGTCCCCAGAGTATGTTTTTGTCTATTTTGTCAAAGATTAGATAGTTATATGAGGATGATTTTATATTTGGGTTTTCTGTTCTGTTCCACTGGTCTGTGTCCCTGCCCTTGTGCCAATACCAAGCAGTTTTAAGAACCACAGCTTTGTAGTATAGTTTGAAGTCTGGCAAATCAATACCTCCCATTTTGTTTTTATTGCTTAAGATTGCTTTTGCTATACGGGGTCTTCTCTGATTCCATACAAAGTGTATAATTATTTTTTCTAAATCTGTGAAAAATGATGTTGGTATTTTAATAGGAATTGCATTGAATCTATAGATTACTTTGGGTAGGATAGACATTTTAATGATGTTAATTCTTCCAATCCATGAGCATGGTATGGATTTCCACTTATTTACGTGTTCTGCAATTTCCTTCCTTAGCGTTTCATAGTTCTCTTTATAGAGGTCCTTTACCTCTTTAGTTAAATATATTCCTAGATATTTTATTTTCTTTGTTGCTATTTTGAAAGGTATTGAGTCCTTAATTTGGTTCTCCAATTGAATGGTATTGGCATATATGAATGCCTCTGATTTGTGTGTATTGACTTTGTAACCTGAGACATTACTGAATTCGTTAATTAATTCCAGGAGTCTCTTGGTTGAGTCCTTGGGGTTTTCCAGATACAACATCATGTCATCAGCAAAGAGTGAGAGTTTGATCTCTTCTGTCCCTATTTGGACACCTTTGATTCTGCTCTCTTGTCTGATAGCTCTTGCAAGGACTTCCAATACTATGTTGAAAAGTAATGGGGACAGTGGGCAGCCTTGTCTGGTTCCAGTTCTGAGTGGGAATGCTTTCAGTTTTTCCCCATTCAGTATGATGTTGGCTGTGGGTTTGTCATATATGGCTTGTATTATTTTTAGGTAGGTCCCATTTATGCCTATGTTGTTAAGTGTTTTTATAATAAAAGGGTGTTGAATTTTGTCAAATGCTTTTTCTGCATCTATTGAGAGGATCATATGGTCTTTATTTTTGCTTCTATTTACGTGGTTAATTACATTTATAGATTTTCGTATGTTAAACCACCCCTGCATCTCTGGGATGAAGCCTACTTGGTCATGATGAATTATTTTTTTAATCAGCACTTGGATACGATTTGCTAGGATTTTATTGAGAATTTTTGCGTCTACGTTCATGAGAGAAATTGGTCTGTAGTTTTCTTTTTTTGTTGCATCCTTTCCTGGTTTTGGTATTAATGTTATATTGGCTTGGTAGAATGTGTTGGGGAGAATTCCATCCTTCTCAATATTGAAGAATAGTTTATGTAGGATGGGCACCAGTTCATCTTTGTATGTATGGTAAAATTCAGGTGTGAACCCATCTGGACCAGGGCTTTTCTTTTTGGGAAGGTTTTTTATTGCTGTTTCAATTTCAGTTGTTGATATTGGTCTATTCAGGAATTCTATTTCTTCCTGATTGAGCTTGGGAAGGCTGTGTGATTCTAAAAATTTGTCCATTTCCTCCTCATTCTCCAATTTGTGTGCATAAAGATTTTTGTAATATTCATAGATAATGTCACGTATCTCTGTGGCTTCGGTTGTGATTTCTCCTTTCATGTTCCTGATGGAAGTTATTAAAGATTTTTCTTTTCTGCTCTTGGTTAGTCTAGCCAGTGGTGTGTCTATTTTATTTATCTTTTCAAAGAACCAACTTTTTGTTTTATTAATTTCCCTTATAGTATTTTTGTTGTCTTTTTCATTTAATTCTGATTTGATCTTAATAATTTCTCGCCTTCTGCTGGGTTTGGGGTCAGTCTGTTCTTCTTTCTCCAGCTCTTTGAGTCTATTCATTAAGTTGTCTAGTTGTAAATTGTCTGTCTTTTTGAAATAGGCATTTATGGAAATGAATTTTCCTCTCAGGACTGCTTTAGCTGCATCCCATAGATTTTGATAAGTTGTGTCACCTTTGTCATTTAATTCAAAGAATGTTTTGATTTCTGACTTAATTTCTTCCTTTACAAAATTGTTATTCAGGAGAAGGTTGTTTAGCTTCCATGACTTTGAGTAGGAATGAGAGTTCCTGTTAAGGTTCATTATTATTTTTATTCCATTGTGATCTGAGAAGATGCAGGGTATGATTTCTATTTTTTTAATTTTTTTAAGACTTGCTTTATGTCCTAGGATATGGTCAATCTTAGAGAATGTCCCGTGAGCTGATGAGAAGAATGTATATTCAGTGGTTTTCGGGTAGAATGTCCTGTAGATGTCAGTCAGGCCCATTTGTTCTAGCATTCTGTTTAAGTCTACTATGTCTTTGCTTATTTTCTGCTTGGAGGATCTGTCCTGTGCTGTCAGTGGGGTATTAAAATCTCCAACTATTAAAGTGTTGTTGCCTATGATTTGGTTTAGATCGAGTAGGATTTGCTTTATGAATCTGGGTGCACCTAGATTGGGTGCATATATATTAAGTATGGTTATGTCTTCTTGTTGAATTGTGCCTTTCACCAGTATGTAGTAACCGTCTTTGTCTTTTATTACTTTTGTTGGTTTGAAGACTAAGTTATTGGAAATTAAAACTGCCACACCAGCTTTCTTTTGGCTACCATTTGCTTGAAATATCAGGTTCCATCCTTTTATTTTCAGTCTAAATGCATCTTTGCCGGTTAAGTGAGTTTCCTGAAGGCAGCAGACACTTGGTTTGTGTTTTTTTATCCATTGGCCCAGTCTATGTCTCTTGAGTGGGGAATTCAGGCCATTGACATTTAGTGAGAGAACTGATAATTGGGATAGATTTCTGTTTATCTTATTGGGTAGAACTTCATTGCTATGTTTTCTCTCTTGAGCCATTGTGGTGGCTAGAATTTGATCTTTAGCTCTTGGGTGGTTTTACATTCGTGGGTCTTTGTTGTGATGATCCATGTGTAACTCTCTTTTGAGTACTTCTTGGAGGGGTGGCCTTGTCTTGGTGAATTCCCTCAGTCCTTGTTTATCCGAGAATGTCTTAATTTCTCCTTCATATAGAAAGCTTAGCTTAGCTGGGTACAAGATTCTAGGCTGGGCATTATTCTGTTTCAGAAGAGTGAGAATGGGGCCCCAACTTCTTCTTGCTTGTAAAGTTTCAGTTGAGAAATCTGGCGTAATTCTAATGGGCCTCCCTTTGTATGTTACTTGTTTCTTTCTCCTTACAGCTCGAAGAAGGGTCTCTTTAGTGGATATTTTGGTCAGTCTGACGACTACGTGGCGTGGTGTTTTCCTATTTGCTATGAATCTACCAGGGGTTCTTTGAGCTTCTTGAACCTGTATATCTAAAGTTTTAGCAAGGCCTGGGAAATTTTCTTCTATTATGTCTTCAAATAGTTTATCCAGCCCTTGCTTATTATCTTCTTCACCTTCAGGGATGCCTATAACTCTCACGTTAGGTTTCTTCACATAATCCCACATTTCTTGAAGACTCTGGTCTTTTTTCTTATTTCTTTGCTCTATCTCTGTGACTGTCTTATTTAATTGGAAAGAGTTATCTTCGATTTCTGAGATTCTGTCTTCTATTTGATCTACCCTGTTCTTGAGACTTTCCACTGTGTTTTGTAGCTCCCTGAATAAATCCCTCATTTCTAGGAGTTCAGTTTGGTTTTTTTTCAATACGTCTATTTCTTTAGTGAATTTTTCTTCCAAATCCTGGAATTTTTTTGCGGTTTCTTTGCGGTGGATATCAATTTTTTCTTGTATATCATTCAGCTTATTTATAACCCAAGACTGAAATTCTTCTGGTAACATGTTGGTATTCTGAAACTGGCTTGTGCCAATTGGAGGAGAGTTGGTATTTCTCTTTGGGGGCGAGGTTTCCGTTTGGTTTTTTGTGCTCCCCATATTTTTCCGCTGAGCCCTTCCCATCTGGCTCTATCGTTAGATCTTTTCTCACAGCTTTAGTCTAGTTAACAGCACGTCTTGTACTCTGTTCTTAGGCTATGGAACAGTCTAGGAATGTTGCTTCCTTTATCTATAGGGGGAGACTGTTGTGTGCTGTTTAGAGTTTCTTTTTTCTATCTCAGTTGGGGGGCTGCTTCTGATGGGTCCACCCCCAGAGGGTTGGCTTGACCTAAGACCAGTTTGGCAAGTTAAATCATTGTGTTGCGGACTTTCAGTTAGTAGGCAGGATTCACACGATTTGCAAGCAGAAAGCCTCTTCTCCCTCTCTTTTTTTTTTTTTCCCCCCCCCCTGGCTTTTTGGTTCTTCCTCTGGATGTGTGGTTTCTGTCTCCTTCAGCAGGAAAGACACTGGCTAGGCCGAGGAGGCAGTGCCCTCACTCCCTCAGTGCCCCAGCTGCTGCAGCTCCCACGGGCAAAGGTCTACACTGTCCCAGTGTTCCCAAGGTCCGGGCTCCACACTCTTGCGTTTAGGGAAGCACTCAGTGTTCACACCTGGGAAGGGGACCTGGAGAGGGTCTATGGATCAGGGGATGGAGCCTCCTGAGGAGTCGCCTGGCACCCTATGGCTCTGCAGCAGTTAGACCTTGGCCCTCACAATTGTTCCTGCCCACCCGCAGATCACTGGCACTGGGGGGTAATTTTCAGGGTCCGATAGGAATCACAGCTGGGGGTCTGGAGCACTCAGGAGTTTACAGTAGCTCCTGGGCTGGAGGGACACCGGAAAGGAGAAAAGAAAAAGAAAGGAAAAAAGAAAAGAAAAAAAAAAAAAAAAAAGGAGAGAAACAATATGAATAACAAGAAGAAGAAAGAGAAAACAAGAAAGAAAAGAGAAAGAAAGAAAGAAAGAAAGAGAGAGATAAAAAGAAAAAAAAAGAAAAAAAAAATCCCACTTTAATATTTCAGGCTCGGGGCCCCTCGCCTCGGTGCAGGTCTGCTTCTGTCCCTTTAAGAGATAGGGCACCGTCACCGCGGAGGCCTGCCAGAGTTCAAGGTCCTTTCCGCTTAGCTGTGGGAACCGAGATGGCGACCACACGAGAGCGTTCAGAGCTCGGCAGGCGCCAGGGCCCGCAGCGGCTCCCCAGCCGGAGAGCTGCCGTACGGGGAGAGAAAAGCAAAAAAGTCCCGCTTTAATATTTCACGCTCGCGGCCCCTCGCCTCGGTGCAGGTCCGCGTCTGTCCCTTTAAGAGATAGGGCACCACGGAGACCCGCCCGAGTCCAAGCTCTCTCCCGCCTATGTCACCTGTCCTCGGAGCTCCACGTCTCCCGCGGTGATTCTGCACCAATTTCAGCCAGATCCCTGACCGAGTGGATGTGGGGGTCAGTGGGGAGATCAAGCCGCTCTGCTGTGGGGCTGTACCCGCCCCACTGGCCGGTGAGGCAGGCACGGCCGTCCCGCACTCCGCTGTCTGTTTTCCGTCCCGCACTCTCCAAATTATCTCGGTCTGATTTCTCACTCGCCTCTGTTTTTTCCTGTTCCCCGTGTCCCACGGTGATTCTCCGTGGGTTCACACCGCCGTTCCTGTGGAGAAGCAATCCTCTAGCGTTGTGGCAGGTGGAGATCCACGCCTTCCTCTCTGGGAGCACAAATCCAGGAGGTCACCTCCACTCCGCCATCTCTTATTTTTTCTTTTATCAGATAACTTGTCTCCAAGGTATGGCAAAGGCTCTATTACATGTGTATGCCGAAAGAGAGAGAGCTCAAACTCAACACATAGCATATCCTAGAACATTTTAACACCCAGATTTGAATGGCTGGTCAGTCGGACTAATCAAGAAGGCTAAAGAAAGGAAAAGGGATTTGATTTCAAGAGATAGTCTCACAGCTATAAGTAGGCTTAAGAAAGCAAACTGATAATCGAGCTTGCCTTTTACGATTGGAGCAGAATTTGTGCGAATGGTGGCTGGGGGTGTGGGAAGGCCAGGGGAGGTTTACGTCAGAACCTACACACATTCTGAGATGGAAACTCTATTATACTTTCCATGATTTCCCTATTAAAAAAGACTAACCTTCTGGAAGGATAGATGTTAGGCGTTATTTATCTGTTTATCACTGGTAGCCCTTAGCGCCATTTAGAACTAGAGTGTTTTTACTCTCAAAGAGAAGTTGTTTCTGCTGCACCTTAAATAATGATTTGAAAGTGGAAAAGTTTAATGGTTTCCCCTAAAAAATTCTCTATTAGCTAACTATTACCAAAAACAAACAGTGCACAGGAAGCCTAGAATTATGGTCTTGTGGATGCAGGCTTAATAAATGATACTCCGAATCATTAAATTGCAAAAACATTCTAAGCAAATTGGGTCCATGCGAATGAATTTGGCAATTAATCTCAACTTAAAATTTTTAGAAATTTTCATCAGTTTTGCTTCTGAAACCAAAAACTTATGACTTTATTTAAAAAGTTTCTGCAAGTTTAGATAAGTCTCTTCACTAAAATGGAGTGTCAGGTTTCTCAGGCGTAAGAGGATACAGTATCTTCCTCACTGGGTTGCTCTGAGGATTAAGGAAAATGATGGATGTGGAAGGCCTATAACAACCAAGGGTTATATAAAGTTATACTATTATTAATAAATAGTCATTTCCATTTCTGTTGTAAAATTCAAAGCACAGAAACAACTGTAACATCGGTTAATAACTAACTTAACTGAAAAGCAATAAAATTTTAAAGAAAAACTTTAAAATGTAACACAACTGATATGGTTTGGATGTTTGGCTCCTCCAAATCTCACGATGAAATGTGATCCCTGCGTTGGATGTGGGGCCCGATGGGGGGTGCCTGGGTCCTGTGCCGATCCCCTCAGGAGTGGCCCGGTGCCCTCCTGCAATAATGAGTAAGGTCTCCCTTTATTAATTCCCGAGAGAGCAGGTTGTGTGGAGCCTGGCACCTCCTCCTCCCTCTCTTGCTCATCTCTTGCCATGTGACACACCTGCTCCCCCTCACCTTCCACCTTGACGGGAAGCTCCCTGAAGCCCCCACCAGAAGCAGCTGCTGATGCAATGCTTCTTGTACAGCCCACAGAAGCATGAGCCCAATAAATCTCTTCTCTTTATAAATTACCCAGCCTCAGGTATTCCTTTATGTCAACGCAAAATGGACTAATACGATGATATTCATGAAAAGTGTTGGGAAGTATTTTTTAAACTATCAGAATACTGAAATTTTCAGAACATAACGGCATATAATATCTATTGATAACAGAGGAATTATGAAATGCTTATACAAATAACTAAGAATACTCCCGACAACAGTGACTAGTTTATGTGGGAAATTTTTCAGCTTCCTGCTCAACTCCTTTCAAGACCTCTCATTCTATAATGTATTGTCTACACCGTGGTCTTCAAACCTCTTAGAACTGTGATTTAAAAATATATATATATATTAATGTGTAATGTATAAAATACTTAAAGGCAATCTATACTGGGATGAGTATCATAACTATAGTGGATGACATTGTACATTTCAAATTTTTTTCAAGTTAATATCAGTGGTGTTTTGTGAACAGGGCTAATAAGAATGTCACTATTATTATTATTATTACTACTTTATTTTTTCGAGATGGGACCTTGCCATGTTCCCCAGGCTGCAGTACAGTGGCTATTCACAGTTGCGATCATAAAGCAACACAGCCTCGAACTGCTGGGCTCAAGCAATTCTCCTGCTCCAGCCTCCCAAGTGATGGGGTCTATAGGCACGTGCCATCACACCCAGCAGAATGTCATCATTTTTACTTCAGAGAAGCTGTCACCATTTCCATTTTTTGTTGTTCCACGACCATCTGATATGCTGAGTAAGACTGTGCCTTTGTTAATTTGTTTATTATTAATAGTCATAAAACTTAATTTCATTATTTATACATAAAAGTGAATATAAATATTAATAGATCTGCTATTTCCTTCTTACACTATAATGGGGCATCTTGTCCACCGCAATGAAACAAAGAGGACACTCCCTTTCAGAGGCCTTTGCTTTACCAGGCCGGTGCTCTCAGAAGCTGGATACCTACTCCGTGTGACTTCAGAGGCAACGGGAAACTTCCACCACAAAATTAAAAGAGTATCTCGTATCTTTCATTGTATCGTCCTTAAAAGACAAGTTTTTAAATGCAAATATTCACTGGGCCTAACCTTGCAAAGTTAATCTCAAATGCACTTTCTATTTCCCGGACATCAGAATTTTAAATCTTTGATTCACACCACGGCATAATGAGCATGGGTTACATAATTTGTGGGGCCCAGGGCAAGACCTCTTGTTCAAAAATTAGGAATTTCAAGATGGTGACACTGGAGCATTCAGCCAAGCCCCAGGTCCCTCTAAGAGTGGCCCATGAAGCTGACCCAGGACGTAACTTAATACTTTTATAACAAACTGAGAATTATCAGGGGAAGAGAATAAAGAGCAGGTATATACTAAAGGTAGACTGTCCAAAACAGTAGAGCCTAGAGGATATAAATATATGTATACACAGACATACATACACACATATATAGATATATCACCCCTCTCTAAAATTTTGTCTAAGCTGGCCTCATTCCTATCTGGCTTTATCTAGCTATTAACATATCTTGGTAATACATTAGCTGATATCAGTTTATCCATTTCCCATGGCAGGGCTATTTTCATATTTATAGGGGACAATAAAAAAATTACTTTAAAAGTAAAGGAAAAATTATTTTTCAGGTAGTCTTTTAGTACCCTGAGAGGCCCAGGTAACATCTGGGGGCAGGGTGGCTTCCCTGGTATCTCCCAGGCCATCTCTCCTGTGACCCACCTGTTACTTCATCTGCTAGTATGGTGAATCTTGCTACTGTGATCATTAATTAGAGGGGCACAGTTTTGTCTCCATTTGGAGGTAGTTTTATTTTTCCATAAAAAAGTAATGTATTTTCATAGCACATTTTCACAAACTTCGACAGATCACCCAATAGAACTAACAATATCAGAGACTCAGGGAAGCAAAGAGATAAACAATTGCTGTCCTTTTCCAGTTTGCCAGGTGTTCTAGCTAGCAAACTCTGTTACCCTGTTGGCAACAAATGCCTCTTCAATTACAGGATCTAATTACTTGTGAATCAGTCCAAATTTGAAGCTTTTGACCGTATCAATGAATTTTAGTGAATGCTGTAATTTAATATGAAATTATAACCTTGAGGACTATCAACATACACATGATATTTAGATCTACATCATGATATATATATGCTAGTGTTATGCATAAAAAGGTACTTATATGTTTTCTAATGTATTTTTAACAAAATTACTCAAATGGATCAAGTATGTTTATGTTTGTGTGGGTTTTTTTTATATGACAGATAATTTAACAAGAAATGTATTTCATCACTGGATAAAATGCATAATGTTCCACTTGGCAATGCCTACAAGCTTAGCATATATATGAATTAAACTCAGTCATCAAAGCCGTCTCCAAGTTGTATATGGATTACTATGGTTTACTTTTCACTACAATGTGCTGTAAATTGTAACCATCTACATTCCAGTAGGCACCTAACACCATAGCATCTAAATTGAAGAAAGCAATCCAAAACAACTCAGGCCCTTTTACACTAGCTTTTCTCTCTTAAACACAATATCAATATTTTCAAGAAAGTACCACAATGCCACCCCCTCATTTTGTTTACCAACTGTCTGGATACAGTATTGTCTGTGTTGCATATACTAACTTGTTCATAGTTCCTATATTATAATTTGTAAAAATAGTCATGGTGATTTCAAAAACAAGATATCACACCTTACAGGTATTTCTAATTATGAGTTCAGATTTTACTGCTTATTTTCAAAAACATTAAATTTCAATCTCATATTTTATGTACATCTGTATATATAAGGACATTGCTTCAGAAAAGAAGATATAGTTATGGTGATTTTTAGTTGTTGATAAAACACACATTTGAGTATAGTCCAATTTGGAATATATGTTCTCTGAGCACACAGCTGGAAGAAGAGGGTGTTTACCTTGATATTCTCTTAGAGGGAAGAAACATCGACAGAAACTTGTACAGTCTCCATTTATTTCAGCTGGTCACCACTATTTGTGGTATCGGCTGAAATCATTCCCATTAGAAATGCATGGATGTTGTTAACTCCATTTTTGTAATTTGGTTGTTACATTTAAACGTCTCCATCCTGCCAAGAGAGTGTCTAAGAGTTCCGCTCAAATGAGCTGACTTCTAATCATCCATAATCATGTTTTTATCAAGTTCCTTCCAAACTTTATATAACCCCATTATTTCTAAAAATGTTATTTTCTCACAACTATGAAAAGGGAACAAGTTATTTCAAAAGAAGAATTAAAAGAGACATTTGGTAAATTAACTATATATTTATACTACTACCTCCATCCATATTTTTTTAGATTCATTTCAGTTTTCATAAGTGAAACTAAAAATACTTCAGAGAACTATAGGAAACATTAAGTATGTGCCATGTTCAAATTTGCTGCAGGAAAAAATTAACAAATGAAAACCAAGACTCATTCACTAATTTACTAAAATAAATCAGCTTCCAAAGCATCCGGAAATTATTGAAGGAATAATGACATGTAATCTTGGAAGTTTCTATACTTTTCTTATAAACATGAGGTCTCTGGACTTCAAAGTGAAATTTAAATCAAATTTAACTCAATAAGTTCCTTGAAAAAAATTGACATTGTAATAGGACCCAATACCCAGCTGTTCTGTGGTCAAATCTGTCTCTTCATTCCAAGAGGAAAAATCTACAGAAACATATTGCTAGCTGGCTTTTTACTCCACATTGATCAAATTCTCTATCCTTAATTTTTAAAATGTAAAACAAGCAACTCATTTTTTATTTGGGAGAGGATTAATAAGATATACTTCATGTTTTCCAAATATTTTAAAGGACTAAAATTCATGTATTTGTTGGTGTGCAGTTTTTAGTAAAATACCAAAAGGAAAAAAAGGTGTGGATATTAAATCTTTGGGTTATGTGTTTAGGAAGTAGGCAGCCAAGAATCCTGCTTTTAGCACTGGCTGGGGCACTCATAGGCTATGGAACAGCAAATGCCGGGTGTCATCTCAGAAGTTTCAAGAAATACAGGAAATACATGCATCCAAGCAAACGCAGACTCAAACTGAAATGCTGTGGTTTTTCCCAAATATATAACTGAATTTATAGTCAACATACCACTATATGATACAATAAAATATTAGCATTTTTATTTTTCCATGTCATACTCTGTTATTGTTTTTAATGACAATGAAGTATGTACTGTTCTTCCTAGGTGGAAATAAACATGGAAGCGTGACGGCATGCATCCTAGATGTCGTTTAATTTTGCTCTTGTAATATAACGGAAAAATAAAGCAGAATTTATCCTAACTTCAAGGCACGAAATGCAAAGTATTTTTAAAAGGAGTATTTAGTAGATACCGAAGGACTTTGATTTTAAAACCAGTTTTCAAGGCAAAACTATTAGAAAGGAACATAGATCAGTAGTTACCAGGAATTAGGTTAAGGGAAGAGGATGACATCAAAGAGGCATAGTGTGAGAGAATTTTTGGAGTGACAGAATTATTCCATAGCATAACTATGATGGTGGACACGTCATTCTTCCCATTTGTCAAAATTCACAGAACCTACACCATGAAGAATGAATTTTACTGTACACAAATTAAAAATAAAACACAAACTAATTTTAAAAAAATAAAAATTTAAAATAAAATCAGCTTTCAAAGCAAACATTTGGTGTGGTTTACTATTTATTATTCAGTTATGCTGTGGCTTCTACTAAATGGCTGTGAACCAACAGGGGAAGAATAAATTATGTTCTTCAGAATAATCCTTCCAAATAAACATTTATAAGGTCTAGCTATTATTTCAAGGTCAAATGAATTAGCTGGATTATTTTTGTTGGTTATGCTTGCCTTTGACCCACAGATGACTACGGGATATACTTTCTTCCTAATCAGTAGCTCGTGGCGACTGACTCTGGCAGGGTTCAATCTGTGAGCTGGTGCTGTGGGCCCCTGGCTCCCCCAGGCTAAGGCTGACAAGAAGACCGAGCAGAAAAAGTGGGAGCGAGCACTGGTTGGTCACAGGTATCAACCTCCTCATCACAAAGAAACTCAGGAAGGGAAATTAAAATCGTTTTAATCAGCACGTATTATGTGCAATTCACACACTGCTCCCAGGCTTTCTGATAATTCAGGTGCAATCATTCCATTTCCAGTATCTGCTCATCCATCATATCAAAGTAATATGTTCTAACAACAGCAAGAAAAACACTCAGTTTTAAAATAAAAATTCTGACCTCTGGACAGTCTGAATAGAACTGCTATAGAAATAAATACACAAAGATAACAACAGATACACTTTATTTCTACACCCCCGTTCATTTCAAATAGTTTATTAGAGTTTTAGAACATATTTTTCCCCCTACCAGAGAGTCTCTTTGGTGAGTCCAAGTGAGAAAACTGAAATCTGAATCGCCAAGGTTCATAAAGCCAATTGAAAAAGCCTCTTGCCGGGATCGTATAGTGGTTAGCACTCTGAGCTGTTAAAAAGTCTTTGCATTAAGTTATCTGAGGACCAACCCATTGTGGCTGCTTCCAACGCACCATAGCCTCTGCACGACAGTGCAAAGGCTGTGACATCAGTTTTGAGTCTTTAACATTCATACTTTATCACATGAACGTCAAACAGACCCAGGACAAATAAACTGAGGGTAGGGGCTTCCCTTACTCTTAGAAGAGTACTTTCCAATTATATATTTTGTTAACATCTTAAGAGATAAAAACTGTATCTGCAAGTGATTAAAAGATGTTTTATATTCGTGGCTTGATTTCTGCTAAAATGAATGCGTAATTTAAACCACACATAATTCATAGCAATTTAGTCCTATTACAGAGTTCTAGCTTCTTTTTTATGATACTTACTAATTAAAACAGAGTGTTACTGCCATGCTGAGCCTGAGTCTTTGACATACAGGTTTAATGAATAAAATGTCCTGACACACAAATGAAAACAATGATGCAGGCAAGGCTGCAAGCTGTTATGTTTCAAGCGTGTGGTAAAGATTAAGGACATTCACCGAAGTTAAGAACTGTGCAGAGAAGGGACTCGAAATTTCTTTCCTTAAAGGAAGAAGTAAAGGATTTTTAAGAGAAATCTGAAATAGTCCTAATTTCTCTAACTTCTTGGCCTCTTGTTCCCAGTTGTCCCCTTACCCCCTCCAGGAATTTAAACTCGTAAGAGTCACTTTTGAAGAATAAGGGGTATTTTAATATAATCCTGAATACAGGTTTAGATTGAAAATGGGAATCGGGACCATAATTAATTATGTTGCCAAGATTTTTAAACTTTAAGCAGACAGACTGAGGCAAATGACATTTCATAAAGAGTACAACCTTCTAAAAGTTCACGGATTAAAAGTCTGATAAAATGACAGTATCTTTCTGACATTTGATTAATCCCATATGCAGAAGGACTGTGAGGAATTAATGCCGTTTTGGCGTTTTCACTTTCTGAAACCACTGTAATAAGAGACTGACATGCAATCAAGTATAAACACGAGTCCTCAGCGAGGGTTAGGGCTTTATTATCACTCTCAATAAACAGTAATGAATGATAATAAATGCCGATCGCCCTCGCTACCCTCTGCTCCATACACATAGCGTCCATCCATCACTTCTTCCGGGATAACAGAGCAGTTGGATCCCACCAAACCCTCAGCAACCGCCCCCTTGGGAAGGAGGTTTTCTCTCCCCTTCTGGGACCCCAGGGAGGGCTCTGCTTGTCTGCAGGGGTGGAGAGCGGAGCAGGCCCCATTTATTTGCACTGACGACTCCCCCGTCCCGGGCGCTCAGGGGACGGGACGGGACGGGGCGGGGGGGGGGGAGGGAAAGGGGGAGGAGGGGGGAGAGGGAGGAGGTGGAGGAGGGGGGAGAGGGAGGAGGGGGAGGGGAGGGGGGAGGGGAGAGGGAGGGGGGGGAGGAGAGGAGGAGGAGGGTGCGGGGGAGAGGGAGGAGAGAGCCGCGTGTCTGCCGAGATCAACTAAATGCAAACGCAGATTGTCCCTGCCATCCAGCGGGACCGTCAGACAAGCAGCGAACAAATCCATCAACCCCACGAAGTTGCTAAAAACTCTGCAAAAGACACACACAGACAGACGTTTGCTCGGGTTCATTTCCCGCTCCAGGTCTCGGCTTCCGGGAGCCACTCGTGCCCGCAGCCAGGGTGGGCAGCACCCCGCAGGGGCAGCTCGGCGCCAGCGGGCGGGGCCGGTGCAGGACGCTGCGGGACGCTCGCCCCTGCTGGGGCCGGGTGCGGGCAGGAAGGGCGCACGAGCAGACGACATCGCCCCCCACCTCGGGCAGCTCGCGACGGGCCCCAAGGAAACAGCTGGGACCCGGAGTCGCGGGCGCGGCCCCGCGTGTCGCAGCCGGGAGGGAAGGTGGCGCGGCCGGCGCGCCCCGACCCGCGCACGGACGGCCGAGGCCGCGACGCCGAGGCGCCCGGCTGCGGCGGGAGGGTCCCACCGGGGGCGGCTTTGCCCTCGGAGCGAAGTACGAGCCGGCCCCAGGCCCCCCGCTCCGCCCGGGGAAGTTTCTCTGACGACGCCGCCCCGACCTCGCACCCTTCGCCCCCCGCAGCCGCCCCGCACACCCCGGCCCCGCAGACCTTCCCGCGGGCGGAGGGCGCGGGCCTGGAGAGGGGGCACGGCGCTCCCGGCGGGCGGGCCTGCGCGGGGTGAAGGCTCCGCGGCTTCCCGGACCCCGCCGCACCCCGGGTCCCGGTCCCCGCGCCTTCCCCGCCAGCGCGACGTCCGTCCGCCGCCTAGCGTTTCTCGGGGCCGCCCCGCCACGGGGGCAGCCTGGAACCCGAGGGAAACCCGCCCCGCACCCCGCTGCCCGCAGCTCCCGGGAGCCGGCGCCCTTGGGAGCCCCGCCGGCGCTTCCGAATCGGGCCCGCAGGAGCCCGCGAGCGAGCGCCCCTGCGCCGGCGCTGCCGCTCGGGCGTCGGGCTCTGCCTGCTCTCGCCGCTCACCTCAGAGATCCGTCCGGCCTCCCGGGGGAGGCGGAGAGCGGCCGCCCCGAGATGCGGCGCGAGCAGCCCGGCGCCGGCGTCCGGGAACCGGGCGACCAGAGGGAGGGGGCGGAGCGGGGAGAAGCGAAAAATTCCGTCGGCGGAAGCGTCCCAACTTTGCCGCCGGCACAGCAAACTTCAAAGGCGGGCGAGGGCGCGCGGCGGGCGGCCGCCGAAGTGGCCGCGAAGCGAAGCCGGGAGCCGCGCGGGCCGGGGAGTCCCGGGTGGAGCTGGGAGCGGCGGGAGGGCCTTTGAAAAGGCGGGGGGCGTGCGGACGCCGGGCGGCGGGACGATGCCGGCGCGCGGCTCGGTTCGCTCCGCTGTCTGGCGGCTCCGAGCGGGGAGTGTGTGTTCGCTCCGAGTGTCACCGCTGAGCCCGGAGCTGTCCCCTCCCAGCCCCGGCCGCTCCCGCCCCGCCGCCACCGCCCGCCCCTCCCTCCGCTGCCCGCCGCCTCCCCCCATCCCTCCTTCCCTCTCCCGCTGCGCGCCAGCGGGCTCGCACACTCCTCTCTCTCTCTCTCACTCCTCTCACACTCCTCTCTCTCTCTCACACATATGCACACACTCCTCTCTCTCACACTCCTCTCTCACACACACACGCGCACATACTCCTCTCACACACACACTCCTCTCACACTCCTCTCTCTCACACTCCTCTCTCACACACACGCGCACATACTCCTCTCACACACACACTCCTCTCACACACACACGCGCACATACTCCTCTCACACACACACTCCTCTCACACACACCTCTCTCTCACACATGCAACTTCTCTGTGACACACATCTCTCAGGCACACAACTCACACACACCTCACACACACCGCACACACACTTCTCACACACAACCTCACACACAGTCTCTCTCATACATTCTCACACACACACACCTCTCACACATTTCTCTCACACATACCTCTGTCACATACACACCTCTCACACATACACTTCTGTGACACACACCTCACACACACACCTCTCTCTCTCTCACACACAGTCGCACACCCCGCCCAGCGACCAGCGCTCCCCACACGCGACCCCCGCGGGCAGCTTGGCGGGGACACACGCCGTCCCTGCTCCCTGCCGCCACGCGGGGAGGATGAGGGAGGCGCCGCGGCAGCGAAGCTGCAAAGCCCGGGAGACAGCGCAGGGCCATGGCAGTGTCAGGGCGACCGGGGTGGTCTGGGGGCGGAGTGGGGAGCCGCGTCCCGTCCAGGCGGCCGGAGGTCGGGGTGGGAGCGCTTTCCGCGCCGCCCGCCGGCCCAGCCTCCCCGCCGCAAACTCGGCAGCCCTTTGAGCAATTGAGACCCAGCGGAGTGCGCGCGGCCATTGGGCTGAGTAGGCAATTACGATAAGAAGATAAGAAGTTACCTGATTAGCAACCTGGCCTGGGCAGGAGGACGGGCGCGGGGTGCCCAGCGAGTCAGTGATCTCATTCTCCAACCGCGAGCCTAGTTTCCCGCAAACCTGGTTTCCAGACTCTAGTGTGTAGAGCTGGAAGTTCTAAGCATACGTGACATTTGAAATACGGCGTCGGCATTGAAAGCGCTGGCCCCTTCTCACGCCACGGTGCAATGAGGACAAAGAAGATGAAAACCGGCCTTGCCGAGAGGACGCTAGGAACGACCCGGTAACGGGCCGCCCAGTGCGGCTCCTGGGTGAGATTTATAAACCGCTTACATGGCAGGAAATCGTTTCGTGGACGCCACAGGATGCTTAACCTTTACAAGGAACATTCCAGGTCACTGGGCAAGCTTGACTTCTGCAGACGAGACGACAGTGAGGTGGGAAAAGGGACCCCTGCATCTCAGCTCGGGAGACAAGTCTCCTCTCTGGAGAAGGCGCTGCTTGCCCTGGCGACGTACGCCCGGGCTTCGGGCCTTCGGGAACACACACTAAGTTCCCAGTGGGCCGGGGGTGTCCGAGCTGCGGAGGTTTAGGGGTAAGACACGGTGCCACCTTTGAGGAACTCACAGCCTGGTGAGGGGACAGAGGCACAGATGAAAATGTGATCAGCACTATATAAATGTTCGTGCCTGGTCCTTCCCAGCTGTTCTCGGCAGGGATCCTCGGGCAGCTTCTGACGATGGGGCAGCAAACGGGGATGGCGGAGGGGACGGGCATTCCAGAACCAGAGAGAAGCAAGAGAAGGGATTAGGAAAGTGTCGGAGTGCTCAGTGTGTCCCAGGAAGGAAGAAGTCAGGTGTGGCTGGGTGGCGGGTGACGTGAGCAGGGCCAGGGTCCGCCGGGTTCTGCTGGCCTGAAGAGCCAGAACTTTCCTGAAGGTGGTGAGTGGCTGGACAACTACTGAAGGTCTTAAGCAAGGACAGATCTTAAGGTTCTTACGTGTCATCACATAATGTGTTTTAGAACGTTTCCTCCGGCATCATGGTGCCAGACGAACAGGAGAGAGAGCACAGGGAGAAGGTTATTTCCAGAGGAAAATATTAGGTCTGAACCAGGACAGCAGAAACGCCATGTGGGAGGTCGGGACGGCTCGAGAGAGATCTAGCAAACAGAATAGACAGGCCTCAGTGATGGACTGGATAGAGAGGCTGATGGCGAGGCGGCCCAGTCGAGACTCACTCCCAGTGTTCTGGCTGGGGCGACAGGGCAGCTGGTGGTGCCCGTTAGCCAAGACAGACAGCACACGGAGGGAGCGGTTTCAGGAGGAACGAACGAGTTCTACTTCAGACTTGTGGAAGGGGTGCCTATGTGACATCGGAGTGCAGCTCCGTGCGGACAGCCAGAAGCGGAGTTCCCAGGAGAGGAGGTCCAAGCCGCAGGGATACACAGCAGTCATCAGCAGGCAGGGGTTTTGCAGAGCCAGGGAGAGGAGGAGGGCAGGCGGGAAGAGAAGACTTAGGATGGAATGTGGCAGAACACTGATGTTTTAGGCATGGGTAGAGGAAGAGGACCCTGCAAAAGAAAAAGGTGAAGACCACAGAGGAAGGAGCAGGGTTGATGGAGCCAAGGGAAGACAACACTGATGACCGGGGCAAACTGTGGAAGACACATGAAGACAACCAGACTGAAAAGCGATTGCGCCTCTTCACAAAACGTCTCTGTGATCTTGACCCAAGCAATTGTAGTCTATGTTGTAGGTGTAAAATTGCCATTAGGAAGAAACTGAGTCCTAATGACGTTAAAGTGACTTGTCATTAATACATCCAGCCAAATAATGACAGACATGAATCTGTCAAAAAGTTCTGCAGACCCTGTGAAGGATATTCTTATGAAAGTTCCAGAAAATACCTGTGTTTTGAACATCACAATTTGCAAATATCAATATACCCTGTCTTCTCAAAAACGATATGCCCATAGTAAAACCAATGGCATTGTGCATATTTATATTTTTAGTTATGTAAGTATTTTCAGTGAGTCCTGAGAGATTTGGGCAACATGCCATATTAGACAGAGCATGCATTATTTAGCCAGACAGACTTGTATTTAATTCTAGACTCTGACAATTATTTGCTGTGGGACAAAACCTCTCTGAACATCAGGGTTTTTTTTTTTCAAATATAAAAATGGAACAAATTATAGCTGACTTACAGATGTTTTGTGAGTATTGGGTAGCATAACACATTAAAGTGTTTGGAAGATATTTATTTACTTATATCTGAATTTACTTTTAAATTATGAAATTCATAAATATTCAGTAAACTGGGAAAAAAGTCCAAAACAATTATAAAATTGAGAGTATAATTTAAGTCTACTTAGGAGAACTCCTGATGCAAGCCTATGTCTTAAGGCAGTAGTCCTCTAAGTGGGATCTGTAGACCCCTAAAGGCTCCTGAGATCCTTTCAAGGGAGATCTGCAAGGCCAAAGCCATTTTCATATTGATCTAAGACATTAATTTGCCTTCCTTTACTGTGTTGAATTTGCACTAATGATACAAAAGCAATGATAGGTGAAACTGCTAGCACCTTAGCACGATCAAGGCAGTGGCATCAAACAGTCCTAGAAATAACTGTATATTTTATTGTCACAAATGTCGGTTCCACTTAAGAATGTCTTTAATGAAGCAGTAAAAAATTATTCATTTTATGAAATTTCAACCCTTGACTATGTGTGGTGCTGCACATTGTGGCTTATAATCCCAGGATTTTGGGAGGAGGAGATGGGAGGATTATTGGAGGCCAGGAGTTCAAGAGCAACCTGGGCAACATAGCAAGACTCCATCTCTAAAAAAAATTAATTAGCCAGACATGGTGGCATGCACCTGTAGTCCTAGCCACTCCGGGAGGTTGAAACAGGAGGATCCCGTCAGTCCAGGAGCTCAAGGTTACAGTGAGTCATGATTGTCCCACTGCACTCCAGCCTGGGTGACAGAGCGAGACCCTGTCTCTAAAAAAATAAAAATAAAAATAATTTAAAAAGTCCCTGTGGCAAAATGGGAAGCACAAATGAAGCTCTTCTGCTATATACCAAAGTATAGTGTTTGTTCTGAACCAAAATACTTGTGTGTTTTATGAGCTATGAGCTAAACTAGTTTTTTTATGAAATATATTTTTACTTGCAAGAACAACTGACAGACAAACTATGGTTATTCAGACTTGGATATTTGGCAGACAGATTTTTACAAATGAATAAAATGAGCCTTTCACTTCAAGGTAAACAACCCACAATATTTATTTTCAATTAGAAGTTTGAGCTTTCAAGTAAAAAATTAGAATTTAGAAAACTTATGTCTGCCACCATGAGCTGGACAGTTTCCCTGATACTTAGTCTTTCTAATAAGACTATGATCATTTAAATTAATATGGTTTTAGATACTGTACAGCGAATTATATTATTTGGAAGATCTGCATAAATCAGTGAACCAGTATTTTCCAAATGACTAATAACACATGATATTATAAATTCATCCACAAGTTAAAGATCCATTTAAAGTGCAAAATAGACAAATGGATTTTGATATAACACAGTATGAAAAGGTAACTGACATGGTTTCATATTCCACATTGCAATTATAAGGTTTAAGAAACTACCACTTGTTGAGTTTTGGTGTAGCATTAAAGAAGAATGAATATCCAGAATTATTTGAAAAGATGATTAAAATGCTTCTTCATTTTTCAACTGTATATCTTAGTGAATCTGAATTTTCCTCATTTACTTCAAACAACAACAAAAAAACCCAAATTGAGACAGATTGAATACAGACATCATATTAGAATCCATCTGTCTTCTATTAAGCCAGACATTAAAGAGATTTACAAAACTGTAAAACAATACCACTTTTCTCACTAACCTATTTTGGAAAACATAGTTATTTTTCAGAAAATGATGTTATTTGTGTTAGCATGTAGTAGGTTTACTACAGTTATTTTTAAGTGAGTTAATAAATATTTTAAAGATTTCTGTTGTAATTCATAGTATGTTGAATACAAATAGAAATAACCCATAAAAACAAAAGCTCCTTGGAATCCTTAATAATTGCAGACTGCAAAGCTGTCCTGAGGACTACTATCATGAAAATAGGTTGACAGATCATCAAAAGCTTGTCACAATATTCTGCCTATAGCTTGGCTATCACCTCAATTGTATTTGTACAATTCTCATTTCACACAAATGTGAATAGGTCCTTCTATACATAAACTTAATTCTATAGAGTGTTATAATCGACACCTCTACTCCGGGGACTGGGACAAAAGAACTAATGGAAAGCATCCTCCAAATCCTGAAGCTTGTATGAAACAGTATCACGCCCCTGGCTGCACCAGCGCTGGTCATTCCTGTCTGTGGTTCGGGTTCAATCCCTCCCTGACTGCACTATCGCCATGGGTTGGGGGTGCTACACAGTTCAGGAACTGGTTCTCCAAAGCCCCTTAAAAATTAATGATTACCTCTAATGTGATGACTCTTACACACGTAATCAATGTGAAGTTGAAACATCAAGTCTTAGTCACCTATTATTCCTCCTGAGGGCATTTATTCACTTAATTAAACATTTGTTGAGCGCCTCTTATGTGCCAGGCACTATGCTAGCTGCTGGGAACAAAAGAATAAACAAGGCCCTAGCTCTGAGCACCATGCAGTTTAGTGAAGAATTAGGTAGTTACTGGGTGATATAACGAGGGCATAACACGGTACTATACCAGTCAGTCGGTAGGGTGAGAGTGGGGCATCAGGGAAGGATTCTTGGAGAAAGTGACATCTAAGTAGAGACCTGAAGGATGGGTCAGTCACCTTGGGTTAAAGGATGGGGGTGTGAAGGAAGAAGGACTAGCATGGACTATTCTGTAATAAGGAAATGTTACAGAATTGGCCATTACTATAAAAAAAATCTTAATTTTAAAATACATAAGATCAACCTATTTTCCTTGAGTTTTAGTTTGTTTAATAAGTAGAACGGACTATTTTAAAATTATTATTATTATTATTTTTTGAGACAGAGTCTCACTCTGTTCTCCAGGCTAGAGTGTCGTGGCATCAGCCTAGCTCACAGCAACCTCAAACTCCTGGGCTCAGGTGATCCTTCTGCTTCAGTCTCCCAAGTAGCTGGGACTACAGGCATGCACCACCATGACCGGCTAATTTTTTTGTGTATATTTTAGTTGTTTGGCTAATTTCTTTCTATTTTTAGTAGAGATGGGGTCTCGCTCTTGCTCAGGCTGGGTGTTATAAAATTATTATAGTACATTTAAATACATGTAATTTAAATCAGAATTGCTACTATCTTACAAAAGAAATCATTAGATTAAAATAAAAGATTAAAAACTCCAAATGCAATTTGCACAGATTTCCAAAAATTAACTTAAAACATGGAAAAAAATTTAATTCTTAACTTTGTTCAAGGTCTTGAACTCAGTGCTGAGATACAAAGAACATAATATTTGCCCAGGAAAAGTCTGTAAGATGAGTTTAGACATATTTTCTTTCATTCCTTTAGACATTCAGTAAATATTTATTGAATGCCTATTTCCTTCCATACCCTGAGCACTCATTATTACAAAGACAGATGTCACCCCTACCCTCAGAGAGCGCACAGAGGAAGTGACAAGTTAGTTGGCTTTCAGGTATCATACACAGCATCAGACACCAGAAGACAACTGCCAAGGGAGTGGTAAGATTACAGCATATCACTTACTCACCACTGAGAAAGGTTTGAAACGACGGAGATGTAAGAGCATCAAAAACACAGAAGTGGCACCAGGAAAGGTTTGCAGGGAGGAAATACCAAGGAGCACTTAAAAGACAGTGAGTAGAATAATTTGGCTGGGGTGGATATTGCTAATGGAATTAATAGAACTAAAAATTGAATATGTAGGTTGGGCATATTGGAGAGAAGGTGTTAGAAGAGGAAGTCTGGGCTTTATCCTCTTGGCAATGGGTAACACCTAAATTCACAAAAGAACAAAGCAAACCCCCTTTGTCACATGTAAGAAGGACACTGGTAGTTTGTAAAAGAGGCATTCTTTTGATGGCAATTAATGGGTTCCTCTGACATATAGAGATGTATTCTTAGATATAACAGGAGTCTAAGATTATGTGATTAATACGTTCCTATAATTTGGGTTCATTTAATAATTGCTTTATTTTCTCCATCCCATGGCTTGTTTAGGCACAGCTACAGAAGCAAACTCTTTCATGTGAGCAATTTGGCCCCAGTTCCTGACAGTTACGTGCCAGTGATATCATACTGCCCTAAGGCCACACAGACATGAAGCCTGGTTATTTTTCAAACGTTGCGAAGCTGAATGGCACCAGATGTAGTGGAAAGAACACAGGCTTCCCAGTCAGAGCTCTTGGGTACAGTTTCCTACACACTGACACTGGATGACTTTGTGACTATGTGAGCTTGGAAAGTTATTTAATCTTGACGCTCTGTTTTCTCATCTGTAAAATGGGGATAATAAAATTTCTCTGATAGGGTTATTGTCAGATTAAACTATTTTGCTTATGTAAAGTGCCTGATATGTAATAGGCACTAAATAATTGTCTGGATAATAGTGGCCAGTTCTTATTTCCTGGATTCAATTTCCCTTAAAATGCACAAGACATTTGTCTCTACCTAATCAGAGGACCATTTGTCAGTGAAAAAAAAAAAATTAATGGAATCATTCAGACCCTGCTCATAAGGATGAACAAACAAAATGATTAATTTCAGGTTTGACAAAATGTACCCAATCCAATACTCTTCCCTTTACAAATTTTATCTGATTTATTCCTAAAACATCTAGTGAAGAAGACGTAATTGTTTTCTTTTCACAGATAAGGAAACTGAGGTTTAGGGCCATCAGTGGCTGGCCAGGGTCTGAGCCTCCTGCTGTCAGACTCCAAGGCCTGTGCTCTTAACCACCGCAGGCCTTCCTGAGATGTTACCGGAAGCCTCTAAAATTTTTTTCTTTTCAGTGCTGTCATGTTAATGGGCATTTTTTTAAAAAGGGATTTCACCACATAATTTGATTTGTTGGTTCCCTGTAAGAGCGAATCTGACCACATGTACTGTTTTCACAAAAGTGTACCTATCCATCAATTCTAGCCACAAACCTCTCAGGTCAGAAGCCTTGAAGATTAAACCAGAGGGAGGTGGAATAGTCCAAAGTGATTTAACTGCTTGAATCTTCTTTTATTTGAAAACCTTTTAAACTCTGTCATTGACACAGTATGAGTCCTTTCCTAAAAACATTTAACAAACTAGCCAGTCTATGAAAAGCAGTGCGGATGGGAGGACTAACACAATTTTTAAAAATCTCAGTGTGTGTATCTCATAAAAAGTAGCATGTGATTATATATACCTTTGGTTCAACCAGCTTCCGTTATAAGTAACTTGCTAACCCTAGAACTTAGTTACTTCAAAAAAGGGGGGAGCATCTCCATATTAACATCTTGGCTGTTTAATCACTGTTACTTATTGAGTGGCTTCTACGGGACTTCTACTGTCACTGCTTACTGGAACCACAAGAGCCACCTTCAGTAGGTGTTATCATGATTCCCACTGTGGAGATGAGGCTACCAAGGCCACCCAAACCTGTCATATTTCTTGACAAGAAGAAATATGAACCCAGGAAGTGCTTCTAGATATTACACTTACTCTTCCCCTTTTGGAATGGATTCAAGGTAGTCACAAATGTGGAGAATAAATCAAAGAAATTAATAATAAGCCAAGTCCAGTCCTCTCATCACCATGCATTTTAAACTATTTCCTAGTAGTTCGGCATATAAAAAAAATTCCCTTTGAGAAAATAAAACTTTAATAGGATAGCATTATTTTAGAATTATGTTAAGATTTTCAGTATGTGTTATCAGACTCAAATATATTAAATTCCTTATTGGATTAGACCAGTTAATGCTGGATTATGTCACATTTCTACTTTTAAACACCACATCTAGGAAAGAAATGTGTTAATATTTACTTCATTGTGCCAAAGCAGATTCTGTTATAAAACTAGATCAAATATAAGTCGCCATAACTCAAAATCTATATGTGGAACGTAATGAGAAACAGGGGCTGTTCTTATTTTCTGAGTTAACTACTCATCTCTCATTATGCTCTGTTGAAGAAAAAAATTGCATTATTTTGGGTCATTTAAAAGAAGTAGAGCCATTTTTTCTGGATAATAAATTATAATTGAACCACTGAAATTATTTTGGGAAAACAGTTTCCATACCAATAGAGTCTAATGTAACTTGGAAAACTCTTGGAGTTATAAAAGAAAAATTTGATTTTTCCTAATGTAAGCTTAGATTTATCCAGCCCAAATTTTCTTCATCCCTTCAATTTAATCCTTATGTGTCATTTTCTCTTCCAAAAAAATAGAACCGAATATAGAGCCTTGAATTTTTCTCTTTTGTCTTCCTCGCCTTTTATCAGTGGCTCTCTATGTTCCTGAAGTCAGAACTTTTTATTAATGTGGTAATCAGACAGTGTTCTATCATTTCTAATCCTCCAACCTAAACTATTCGGTGAAAAGCTGAGGGAATTCCTATTTTGAAGAAACTGTAAATATAGGGGTTGGACATTTTCCTGTAATTAGTAGAGACTAACATAATGAAAATTCAAATAAGTTTGAAACTCGGAGGTCACTTGAAACACTAAACTCAAAAGGGCTCATTTGTACATCTGTCAAAACATGGTAAAATCATTCTGATTTTGTAAGGACTTTTCAAAGACCTTATCTGTGTGGGAAATTGCAAGCTGACCCGTGAGCAATATGTAATTTGTATTAAACACAGAGTCTCATTCAAGGACTAAAGATAATCTTATATCCAATCAATTCCAGTCCAGAATTTTTGTAACTTATTTTGAGCAAGAATGTTCTGAAGGGAATAAGTCATACAAATCCAGCAGGGCCTCAATGCAGAAAGAACTTCAAAAGCTCCGGGAGGTCTGACTGTCTTCATCTTTCCATCAGTGAACACATTTACAAACCTCAGTGCAGCAGGGCACAAGGCAGGGGAAGACACACGCTAAAATGAAGAATAAAGGTAGAGAACGAGGAGAGAAATGGGTGAAGAGAAGAGGAGACAGTGGTTAAGAATTTAAACTAGTGATGAGAAAATAAAGACAGGTAAAATGGTTAGGGAAAGTGAGCAGAACACAGGGAGGCAGTGGATATAAGAAACGGGAGGACAATAATGAGGGGAAGTGCAAGTTCATTAGAAGAGTCCAGAAGTCCAAGAGAAAAGGGGTGATACATAACTCGGCACCAACACTGGAAGTGGTGCCAGAAAAGGGGCTATATAACGTAGGAAGCATGGAGAAAAATCTCGTTTTTTTCTCTTTTTCTCCAAGGCAGAAGTGACAGAGAAGAGCACAGAACAGTGCAATGAAAACGCTTCGCGATGTTCTACTAGAACACATATGGAACATCATAAAGCCAATGTTTATGTAATGAGAAAACAAAACGGAGTAGTGCAGTGACGCTAACTGCAGGGAACGTTGGCCTATTTCCAGAATTGCCATCTTGCCACCAGTTAGGAGTTAGGAAAACCAAGAGTTGCAGATTTTCAAAGGCAAGCTGTCTGAAAGGGAAGACAACAGAAAGCTGAAGCAGGGAGGATCTTGAAGTTAGAGGGATCCTTTTGGTAAAAGGAGAGAATGTAAATTGGATTTTGTATTTGCACCAAGTGGGATTTGAACGAATTTTCCTTAAAGCAGAGTTTCCCCAAAGTTTTCCATATTTAAATACCGCATCTATTATTACTTACTTGATTGATTTGTTTAAGCTGCGTAACAACTTTTTAGTAAACAGCTTATTTAAAAACGAAGTTAACAACCTAAACAGTAATGCCTGTTTTATGTGCTGGTTATTGTTTTTTCTTCTCATACACATTAAAATAAACGAAATATTTGCTATGGAACCACCTAAAATAATATTGCATGCCATTGCTGCTTTGCGTGAGACAGTCTCAGGCCACTAGGAAGGCAGGAGGGACACTGTCTGATTTCCCACAGCGGCAGGAAGCCCCTGAAAGATGCTACTGAGACAAACTGCAGTAGAGCAATGGCAGCGAATCCCAAGGTCGGGAATGAGGCAGGGCTGCAGAAAGGGGGAGAGATGAGGAAATGTCACTGTCACTTCTGTCTTCTTTTGTTGGACAAAGCAACTCACAAAGCTGGTCCAGATTCAAGAGGTGAGGAATTGGTCTCTCCCTCTGATGCGAGGAACAGCAAAAAATTTGTGGTCATTTTTAACTCATCACGGCTCACATATAATCACAAAATAAAGTCCATAGATGACAAGCCCATAGCTAACTTTATACTCAGCGGTGACAAGCTGAAGATTTTCCTTTAAGATCAGAAACAAGACAAGGATGCCCACTCTTGCCACTTCTATCCAGAGCAATTAGGCAAGAAAATAAATAAATGGCATCCAAATCAGAAAGGAAGAAGTTAAATTGTTTCTGTTTGCAGATGGCTTTATCTAATATATAGATAACCACAAAGACTTTAGCAAAAAAAAAAAAAAAAAAAATCCTAGAAGTAATAAATGAATTCAGTAAAGTTGCAAAATTTAAAATCAACTTACAAAAATCAGTAGCGTTTCTATACCTTGAGAGCAATCTTTCCAAAAAAGAAATCAAGAAAACAATGCCATTTACAATAGTGACAAAAACCAAATACTTAGGTATAAATTTAAGGAGGTAAAATATCTGTACACTGAATATTATATAAAAAACAGATTAAAAAATTGAAAAAGACACAAATAAATGGAAAAATATACCATGTTGATGGATTGGAAGAATTAATATTGTTTAAATATCTCCAGTACCCAAAATGATCTACAGATTCAATGCAATCTGTGTCAAAACTCCAATGACAGTTTTTACAAAAATTAACAAATCAATTCTAAAATTGATATAGAACCACAAAAGATCCCAAATAGCCAAAGTAATCTTAGGCAAAAAGAAAAAATCTGGAGGCATCATACTACCTGATTCTAAAATATACTACAGAGCTATGTAATAAAAACAACATGGTATGACATGAAAACCTAAAGATAGACCACGGTAACAGAATAGAAAGCTCACAAATAAATCTATGCATTTATGGCCAGTTGATTTTCTACAAAGGTGCCAGGAACACACAATGGGGAAAGGACAGTTTCTTCAATAAATGGTGTTGGGAAAACTGGATATTCATATGCAGAAGAATGAAACTGGACCCTTATACGACATACAAAAATCAACTCAAAATGGATTAAAAACTTAAATGTATGACTTGAAACCACAAGATTACTAGAGGAAAACAGGGAAAAATCTTTTTGTCATCGGTCTGGGCAATGATTTTTTGGATATAAAGCACAGGCAACAAAAGTAAAAACAGGCAAATGGGATCACATCAAACTAACAGGCTTCTACACAGCAAGGCAAACAGCCAGAGTGAAGAGACAGACTATGGAATGGGGGAAAACATTTGCACACCATATATCTGATGGAGAGTTAAAATCCAAAATATATAAGGAATTTAAACAACTTGGTAGCAAGAAAACAAATAACCTGATTAAAAAAATGGGCAAAGGACTTGAAGACATTTAATATTAGAGAGTCTCAAAATAGATTTGAGACTCTCTAATATTAAAACCACAGACTTAACATAAATGTAGACTTTTCACCTAACAAATTTGGAAGAGCTTTGTAATATTAACACTTTTAGTTAATCTATTCAATATTCACATGAATATGACAGCATATAAATATCACACATATAAATCAGCCAAACATTAAGATTGTTTCAAATCTACTTGTTTCAAGCAAATACAGTGGAAAATTATTATATCTGCAACTAAGTTAACCAAGTTTGTGTAGAAGAAAAAAGTAAAGCAATTGGTTGTCGGTGGATTACAGCTTCAGCTGGAATGTGTGAGAATAGGGACCATTTAGCTGTTAGGACTGTGAGCTGAAGATGTAGCAACTTTATGTCTCATCAGGCCCTGTGCTCCCCGGGGGGATTGTGTGCCGAGAATGATGGCTTTTTCAGACTTACAACAGAATCCTTCTCAGTGACTGAGTGACTCTTAACAGTAAATACAGTTAGCAGTGCAAGTAGGCCAACCGGAGCTGTCAGCCCTAGGTGTTGCTGGCTTCAAAGGTGTTAAGTGGAAACTTGGGCTGGAGGAAAGTGGTGGTGGTGGGGGATTTGGAAAGTTTTACAAAAAGTTACATAATCACTTGCACATAAATAGAAGACCTCTGGAAGAATAAATAAGAAAATGATAACATCTGTGGTCCCTGGGGAGGATCTGAGTGGCTGGGGGACAGAAGGAGAGAAAGACTTGCTTTTCACCGTATGCCCATTTGCACTTCTTGAATTTTGTACAGTTTATACATTACCTACTCAAAATAACAATAAACTAACCAAATGTTTAATCCCTTTTTGTCTTGTCCTTTTCAGTTTCCAAATGGCTTTCACTTCTGTAATTGCCTCTGGTACTTGCCACAGCCTGTGAGGCAAATATGGCAAGTGCTTATTTTCCACATGAATTAATGAAGGACACAAGTCTCTGCCTTCCCTGGCATCACGCAATCAATTAAAGCTCAGGTTCAACACAGGTTTTCTGGCTTCCAATCCAGTGGTCTTCCCGTCATATCTTGCTTCCTTGGGTGAGCTGAGGGCCGCA
The DNA here is from genome assembly GCF_020740605.2 of Lemur catta. Classification (NCBI taxonomy): domain Eukaryota; kingdom Metazoa; phylum Chordata; class Mammalia; order Primates; family Lemuridae; genus Lemur; species Lemur catta. The sequence continues at coordinate 1,261,807 of NW_025423858.1, read as the reverse complement.
AAACAGATTGGGTAGGAAGAGAAATCTGCCCCTACGAGGCAGGACTGACAGGCCAGGCTGTGGGCTCCGCAGCTCTCTAGGCCTGGTGGCAAGACTGCTACCACAGCCACAGCAGTCTGCAGACGAAAAGCAGACTCCAGCTCCATGCCATGTGAATTAAATAAATACGTACTAGATGATGATGATCCAGGCATTTTTTGCAATCTTTGCCAAGGACTTCCTACTTCTTCAAGACAGTAATTATCCACATTTTGCAGATGAGGAAATTGAGGTGGAGAAAGATTACATAAGGAATATATTAGATGAAAAAATCCTAAAGCCAGAATATGTCTTCATTTCATCTTTCCCAAAACCCATTCTTTTTTCAAGACACTGGGCTGGCCGCTCTGGTGGATACACAGGTAAGTAAGAGAGCAGCTGTCTCAGAAACAGAGGTGTGCGTTGTGGCGTCCGGAGAGAACGGTGGGGCAGAGAGAAGGTAGGCACTTAGGACGTCTGTATGGACCTAACTATTATAAAAGAAGTCTGAGCAAAATGCCGTAAGGACTTACAGGAGGAAGCAATCTCGCCTCACTCCGATGAGCTTTCCATGAAAGAGCTGGGATGAGAAACAGGCATTGGCAAACACCGGGAACTGGAGATATGAAGTGCATCTGTGGGAGCTTTTAGACAGCTAGCCAGTGTCTAAAGCATAATCTATATTAAAAAAAAAAATTTGGCCGTTGGCTCCTCTGGGTCAGGTCTTTAGTTGCAGGAGCACATTGGGCACAGCTAAGATGCTGGTGACTAAAGCCCCTCAGGGAGACGGTGTGAAAAACAAAAAACAATTTGTTGAACGAATGCACATAACAGAAACATAGAAAGACCACTCTGACGCCCAATTTCCTATCGTTTTGTCTTGGCTGAGCTCTGAGTTACTATTGTCTTATTGAGGTGATTATTTCCTGCTTGACTGTGGTAAAAATCCCGACACTGTTAAGACACGTAAGAATGCCAGAGTAACTCTGCTGCATCAGCCTGCTCTCTCCACGTCCAAGGGTGGCACTGGGTTGGCTGAATGGCAGAATCCAGAATCCTGCCACCAAATCTCCCGTCCTTGGTCTAGAGTAGTTTTCAAACTCAGCTCCAGAGATTGTTTTGGACCTTTGAAAGCGTATCAGGAATTCTACAAACAATGAAGATTTTAATTGCCTGAAAAACCCATTTATTGATTTTATCTGTTCTGTGTATTTATTGTGGTGCCAGATAAGATTCCATTAATTTTTTTTAATCCCAGCTAGAAAACATACATCGTTGGAATACATTCTCAGCATTGCTCTACTTCGAAATTCTAAACGAAGGGAAGTGAGGTGGTCCACAACAACACCGTGCGATGGGAAGAACACCGGGTAGGATGGTGTGCAAGCGTGTCCTACTGTGATCCTGTTAACCTGAGGGGAGCTTTGCCACTGTGTTGGGGAAGGACCTTAAAACAATACCCCTCTAGACTCTGCTCTTCCCATCTATAAGATTTCAAAGTTGAGGCCAGGCGCGGTGGCTCACGCCTATAATCCTAGCACTCTGGGAGGCCGAGGCGGGAGGATCGTTTGAGCTCAGGAGTTTGAAACCAGCCTGTGCAAGAGCAAGACCCCGTCTCTACTAAAAATAGAAACAAATTATCTGGACAACTAACAATATATAGAAAAAATTAGCCAGGCATGGTGGCGCATGCCTGTAGTCCCAGCTACTTGGGAGGCTGAGGCAGGAGGATCGCTTGATCCCAGGAGTTTGAGGTTGCTGTGAGCGAGGCTGATGCCATGGCACTCTAGCCCAGGCAACAAAGTGAGACTCTGTCTCAAAAAAAAGAAAAAAAAAAAAAGAAAACAAAAGTAATACTGCAATGCTTTTTCATAAAATGCTTCTTAACATCACTTTCATGACTGAAGTGTTGGGGAATATTCTGGCATTCCATAGTCTATATTCACAGGAATGGGTGTATTTAGAATCTGCCAGTCTATCAGCTTTACTCTGGGAAGATAATAAAAATATTTAACTAGCAGTACATATATCAGTCACTTCTATGTGCCGGCACTGTCTTCGCCACTGTGGTTATGGTCGTGCACAACATAGACACACTCCCTGTTTACCAACTCATGAGCATGCAGGTACCTAAACAGGCAAAACCAATTAGGTAGGATCTGAACAGTGTAGGATGCAATCAGAAGTACACAGGATGGATATCAGGCCCAGGTGCGGTAAGTTAGAGATTTTCTGGAGGAAGATGTGTAAGCTGAGAGGCTTGATGGATGGCAATGAGTCAGCCTTGCAAAGCAGTTGAGAGGTGGGAATAAGGGTGATCTAGACATAAAAAACAGCACCTGCAAAGGGTCAGAGGTGAGAGACACCGTGGCATGCTGAGGGAACTCGAAGAGGCCAGAGGAGCTGGAAGGTCGGGTCTGAAGGGGGTGCGGCCCCATGAGGCCAGAGGCAGAAGCAGTGGTCGGGTCCTGCACACCGTAGTCAACTGCCTTCAGGCAGCGGGACTTAGTCTTACAAGTCATTAGGTTGACTGACGTGTTCAATCAGGGGAATAATCAGATTTGCATTTGTCAAGTTTCCTTTACCTTCAGGGTAAATGGAGAAAGCAAGACTGGAGGCGGAGCCCCGAGTTGGAAGGCCACGGCAGAAATCCAGGTGAGAAAGATGATGGAATTGGCAGGGGTGGGTGTTTGACTAAAATACGCAGAACAAGGGAGAGGGAAAATCCAGGGAAGACACCCTGGCTTCTGGCTTGGGAAACCTGATGACTAATATTGCCTTTTAATGTGATGAGGAACAAAAAATAAGCCAAGGATCGGTTGAAAGGAAGAAATGTGACGAACCTGGTTTGGTACCATTGTACTTGTGTGCATACAGACCACACAAAAAGACACGTGTAGCAGGCTGTATTTTGTAGGCACAAAGCTCAGAAGAGAAATTTGGGCTGGAACTAAAATGAGATACAAAAGTCCCTGGCCTTATGGAGTCTGGAGCTGTGGACTAGACGATCATTCTGGAAAAGCATATAGAGTCAGAACAGAATCCAAGGATGTAACACTGACCCAGTCCGTAATTTAAGAGACGGATTGGAACGTAATACCCAGGAACACAAAGAGTCACGGAAGTGCAAGGGAAGAGGGTGATGTAAGAGAAAAGAATGATCAATAGCGTTAGATAATGTAGAAAGGCCAAATAAGGAAAGGTTTAAGAAGTGCCCGGTGGATTTAATGTGTGTCCCTCACGGGAACAGTTTTACTGGAGTGATGGCGACGGAAGCCAGACTGCGTAGGGAAGAGAAGGAGTAGGAGCTGCGGCCGTGGTGGCAGCATGTGTGGGAAACCAACCCTCGACAGAGATTTGGCTGTTGAAGGAGAAGAGAGAGGACGCCAGCTGAAAGAGCGTGACAGGTTGACAAGGTCTCAGAAGAGACCTGAGCATGTTCCTATGCTAACGGGAAGAAGCTGGCAGAGAGGAGAATGGTCGCTGGGAGGAGACGCTAGGGCAGGGAATGAAGATGGAAGGTGCTGGTGGGAGCCAGTCGCTGTCAGAAAAAAGCAACCCCTGCCGGTGACAGAAGAAAGGAGTGACGATGGTCCAGATGGTCACAGGCTGGTAACAGGAGCTCCTGTGATCAGGGATTTCAAGATGCAAAGATGAGTATGGCAGGACCCGGGTCCTCCTTCCATGTGGGAGAGAGAAAAACCGCACGCAAATGATTCTGTTCTGCAGTACAAAGTGATAAACGATAGGAGAGACACAAGTCAAGGGCAAGGAATGGTAGTTCAGAGACCGGAAAGGTGGTTTCTCATTGGTAGGGAGTACAATCACCTCAGGGAGGTGAAATCTAAGATGTGTCTTAAAGTATGTGAAGAATTTGGAGATGCAAGCGATTGCATAGCAAGAGAATTTTAGCAAAGGGAAAATACCAATAAGTGAAGGTGGTGTTTAGGGAATGATGAGTGGATAAAATTTGAATTAAATGTAAGACATGTGGAGGAATAGGCAATAAATCTCAAAATACAAGTTGGAGCTGTATTGAGGAAAGCCATGCATATCAGACCGAAGAGTTTGCACTTGTTCTCAGTAGGCAGAAAGAAGTTATGGAACAATGTTTTATAATGCTTAAAAAGTAGAGCATTTGGGAATCAAATTAAGAAGGTACGACAGCATACAAAAATAAAGGCATGGAAAATGTTGAATGCTTCAAAAGGTCTGCTAGGCATTCAATAAATATTGATCAATAAATGAAAAAGTAGTTGGATGGGTGAACAGAGGAACACACAATCATTCTAACACTGGACTCGGGTTTACATAATCTTACACTGACTGCTTAAATAACACAAGCAGGCTGACTTCAGTTTCACCTCCACTGTTTATGCCAAACATCAACAGCGTGATCTCATTTATGTAACAAATTAGCCCACGCTCCTTTAGTAGACTAGTTTAGTTGTCTAGCTTTAGAACTGGAAAGTGAGCTTCTAGACTTTTCAAAGTACAAAAATTTTATAAGTAAAATTACAGAGTTTGAACTACTTTTGTATTTATACATACAATATTAAATCAAAACCTAGTGTTTAAAAAACTTCATTTTGACAAATGACTTAAAGGGAGAATACAAAGTTGCTATGTTAGTTTTTGAGAGCCTTAATGTATTTGCTAAATTTTACTAAGTAAATATGTAAGAAAGAACATTTACTCTGAAAACTTAAAAAAATATTTTTTAAGAAAGTATTATAACTATTCCAATATAATTTTAAAATCTCTCCTCCACTTTTTTTAGAGAAAAAAGAACCACAGTATTTTCAATGACATCATGGTGACTCAGATGTGCTTTAAGAAATACATTTTCTATGATATTTCCGATTACTACTGTGAAGACTTTTCTGAGGGGCTGACTGACTTCCTCTTATCAGTTGTTGAAAGTACACACTTGAGGGGCAACATATGGAGAAAGCTTGTCACTCAGTTGGAGGTTTGAAGCCTCCAACTAAAATGCTTTCATACAGCGTTTAAGTTTGCTTCCTCAGGATCGTAGTTCCTAAAGATTATGTTAACCATTCATTCCAAAGTGATATTTAATTATAAAACATAATATGCTATAAGAGGTTGAGTGAATACTGTAAAAAATGTCACAAACATTATAGTAAGAGAACAAAAAATTGATCAAGCAGCAGCATTAAGTACATGAAGATAATGGAAGAAATCATAAATTTCAGTTAATAAAGAGATTTTTATACTTATGTCAGCAACTGCAAATAAGAAAGGAGTGCAATTTGCAACTTTACTATGCCATTTGCATTAGCAAATAGTAAAATACCACTTTAAATACAGTTGTGTATACTGGGTAAGAGTGTGTAAACACACAATGATATTGTTTCCTTGAGAACGGGACAGACATGCCTAATAGATACACTTAATCTCTGTGTGTGTTTTTCTCACTTGAGGGTTTTCTTATCTTTTTAAGCACTTTAGGTTTAGGGTTTTTATTTAAACCTCTATGAATTTTTTATTTCTGACTCATTGAGCAAGTTCCCAGAATCCTAAGGCATGTTTTTTTTTTTAACTAAGATATTTTCATTTGTTGTGATGAAACCTGTGAAGCATACAGAAAATGAATTTTTTAAAAAGAGAACTCAGCATTGAGATGTCTTAACTAAAGTCTTAACAGAGATGCAAAGATTTTCAGAATATAAACTGAAAATGGCATACGTTATAAATGCTAATGTCACTTATATAAAAAGCAAAAAACAGAAAAGGAAAAAAAAAAGGAATTCTCCATCAGTTTTTATGTTGTAACTTTCAGTGGGAAAGTTATAGAAATAAGTCCTTGTCAAGGCACCACCCTTATTCTTTTGAAACAATAGTTCCATCTAGTGGACAATTTACCTAAAAATAAATCTTTGATTCCAAATGTTAGAGACAAGTTTTTTTCTTGTGATAAAATCAGCATTAAAAGAAAATAAAAAGGACAACAACAGAGATAATTTGTTTACATATAAAATTCACAATGAATAAGATAGAAATCAAATGATTAAACTGGAAAACAAACAAAAGTTTCTGCCAGTAAACAAAAGACTTTCCTGTAAGAACACACTAAAAATTTGGTAAAAGTGTGGCTGATTTATGGATGTAGAAAGCCAAGCTAGGTAACATAAGCCCTGGAGTGACTGTGGCTAGAAACAAACTGCAACTCGTTAAAAAAAAAAGATCTGGTACAAAAGCTTTCAAAAATACAGAGTAACAGAGAACATTTATTCACTTTGGCACCAGTATCTAATGGGCTTGAGTTATATGTTGGTCACTTTCTAGCAGCCACAGACACTGGCAATTGCTTCATTCATATAGTTCAGGAGGCACTGCCTATTAATGTAAATGATTGTCTAAAATGAACTATTGGAGAAATAAAATCTTCACCTCTAAGTTGCCACATGCTAGCTAAATCGCCAATCAATTCAGATGCTTCATTCAAATATCTGTATTTATTATCTGGATAATTTCAAAATGTTAGCATGGTTGGATTTTTAAAATTGATTTTGTGGAGTGTTAATTCCAGCTACACTATCTCTAAAAGCAGATTGAAGGCCTACAGTGTAAACTTCCGGACACTTTGAATAAAATATACCTGAAGTCACAGTTCTTGTCACTATTGCCCTGCTTTTCATGAACTTAAAACCCGAACCTTCTATAAATGGCTGTGAACTATATCTAGAATTGATTTTTTACCAAAAGACCAAAATGGTTGATTGCATCATGATTTATTTTGTTCAGAATTAAAATGGTTGAGCTCTGAGTGGGTCTTTTAAGACGTGCAGATCTGGTTTCCAGGCATGAGGGTGTCTGGACTGAGCCAGGACATCTGTGGGTCTCTTTTACCCATCACATTGCTGGACAGTGACTGCACCAACACCAAGCAGACAGACCGACCACCAGGGCAGGCTAAGACTGAACAGAATCTTCCTCTTTTGCACACATCGAAGCCAATTCTAGGGCTTTCCAAAGTTTTTCCTGGATTGAGGCATATGAAATAGCGCCCCATCAGAGATTTCCACGTATCTTTGGGGTGACAAAATGCCACTTTGAAATTATAAAACATCCCAGTGAAAGAATATCTTCTATCTAGCCTTCAAAAGTTAATCATCGTTGTTCTTTCCCTGGCATGAGCAGTCTTAGCAAATGTCTTTGTCACCATTTAAGTACTTCTTCATAGACACAAAATAATTCAGACATGAATGATCCTGAACCTCTTCTCTAATGATTTTTCTCCATAGTAGAAGTTATAACATAGATCTAAAGGTAAATCTGGCAGAACAGACCTTTTGAGAATGAAATGTGAAACGGGTTGACAAACCTGGAACGGTGGTGTGATCTATGTAAGTGATTGAAACAGAACTTCACAGCTATTAGAGGAAAGAGTAGGAGCCAAGTGTCGATGTGTCATGATGGGATGAAGAAAGCAGCTTGATTAAAACGCAGTGTCTTTAAAAGCCTGGTGGCTGCCACGCGCGGCTGTCTGGAAACAGCGCTGACGGCCGGCGTCTGCTGCGCTCCCGCTGGGTGTTGGACGCCACGCACACTCTAGGTGCTTTACTGTCTCTCATTCATTCCCACGACGTGCGCTGCAGAAATCGCCAGATCCACGTCAGAGAGGAAGAGGCTGAAGGCAGAGGAGTTACATCGCTTGCCCCAAATTCACACAGCAAACAGAAGGCAGAAACGGCATTTGCCGTCTGACTTCAAACTCCGGACTTGTTCTATTTCACCAGCAAAACTAATTTTTAAGCCTTAAATGAAATGCTGATACCTAAATCAGGCGAAAAAATGCTTCATGGAAAGCAGTTTGAAAGCACTGAATTACTCCATGCAGAAAAGGCTGTACTGGTCATCATCATTATTATTATTATTACTGACAAAAGCCAAAAGGTGGAAACGACCCAAGGTTCCATCAATGGACAAAGTGTATAAATATAATCATATAATGAGATATTATTATTCAACCTTAGAAACGAGCGAGGTTCTTTTTTTTTCTGCTTTATTTCTGAAATCATTTCTTATCTGCTTACATACCAGACTGAGGTCAGTAAAGGCTCACTCACCAGTGTACACAGGAACGGTACGTAGGGCTGGAACCAGGACATGGAGCTGCTGCAGGGTCCGTGGTCAGGGACCCAAGGCTGGTGGGCCTGTTACAAGGGACGTGGGCAGACGGGGCTCCTCCCGGTCCCTTGCCAGTGGGGGTTGGGTGCAGGACCACGGCCAGAGGAGAAGGAGCCAAGTTCACTGGGATGAAGCCACTTTCTGTCCTTGGCCAGGACCGTGTCTGGAACGCCTGTCACTGTGGTGTGGGACGACCTCCTCAAAATGGCGCTCCTTGGTCTTGGGCTTCATGGGAGTTCCGCGGCCTCCCTCCTGGATCCCAAAGCTCCCACAAAAGCACTTGTGTCTGTGTACGGCTGCCGGATCATTGTTTGTGTCGGGGACACAAAACAGAAACCTCCTGTTCCCCCATCTTGCTGACCAAGAGTGAAGTTCTGACATGTGCTACAACAAGGGTGAACATGAACAACATTACGTTAAGTGAAATAAGCCAGACACACAAGGATATTGGGCAAATGCGTAGATACTGGAACTAGAAGGCTAGAAGTTGCGGGGGTGAGGGTGGGGGGCGGAAATTGGGGAGTTATTGTTTAGTGAGTACAATGTTTCTGTTTTGGATAATGAAAAATTCTGGGAATAATGATGACGGTTACACACCATTGTGGATGTAATTAATGACACTGAATTGTACACCTAAAATGGTTAAAATCATAAATTTTATGTTATGTATATTTTACTACAACAATAATAAAAAAAAATGCTTTGCTGAAGATGAGAGAGATTGAAGGAACAATTCAAAGATTTTTGGATAAAATCAGGAACAGTGAAGTGAAGCGAACTGTGGGCTTGCATGTCCAGAAAAGTAAGAGGACAGATGCTGGACAGCTCTGTCATGGGGCTGGGATCCAGCGATTCAGACAAGTCTGGGTGCAGATAACCAAGGTAGAAGGGGGCGGCAAACAGTGCATCTGCCTACCTGGGAAAGAACGTCTGCAAGTTAATCCTGATTAGTGGCTGAACCTGTTCCCGACTCTACTCAAGAACAGGAGACCCGTTACTTTGCTTCCCCGTATGTAAGGGTTGAACTGAGTTTCCAGTACGTCCAAGTCAGATGTGGAGGCCCTAACCCCCAGCACCTCAGAATGTGACTGCATTTGGTGAGAAGGCCTTTCAGGAGGTGACTAAATGAGACTGTCAGGGTGGCCTCATCCAGCTGACTGGTGAGAGGAGGAAATTCGGACAGATACCAGGGATGAGCACAGAGGAGAGACCAGGTGGAGACACAGTGAGAATGCAGCCACCAGCAAGTCCAGGAGAAAGTTGCTAGAAGAACCCAAATCTGTTGATACCTTAATACCAGACTTGTGGTGCCCAGAACTGTGAGAAAACTGATTTCTGTTCTCTAAGCCACTCAGTCTCAGGTTATTCTGTTACGGCCGTCTTAGAACACTGAAACGCCATGTGAAACTAGTTTCTTCAGATACTCCTGTTCTACGGTAAAGCAGTTTTATAGATTTAACATCTAACCCTTCATATGCTGTGCTGAAGGAGGACACCAGTGGGGAAGTGGAAGGGGAAAACCCTGATAAAAATGTCCTTTGAGGTAACGTGAGCAGCAGGTGCCTAGAAAGGAAGACGTGGACCAACATTTCCCATCACGATAAATTCCCTTTCCAGGAGCGTCACCCACAGAAGTCACCTTCTCAGCCTCCTGTCCTCCTGCCGGTGACTGGATCAGCATCTCGAGGGTCCGGTTAGGTCCAGCCCCCGACCTCATTTACACGTAGGCCTAGAAACGGACACAAACACTGCCCTGGACAAATCACAAGTGGCTTAAATATTTTAATAAACAAATTTTATTACTAAACTGTGAGTATGCACAACAACTAAACAAGAGGAAATGGCACATTTGAGGCATAATGACAAAATAGTTTCTTCTTAGCATGGGTTCTTGAATTGATTGGAATCCCATGGTCTTTGGGCAGGTACAGACGCCAGGCCCAGTGATGACTTTATCGTTTGCTGTTTGCTGTGTCTTCTGCCCACGTGAACTGGGTCTCCAGCGTGGCCCAAGCATTGTGCTGGGGGCGACAGGGGTGCAGCTTGGGCACCACCATCTCTGTGCTCGTGGAGAGCCAGGGCAGGGCACGGAGAGAGCTTCTCGCAGAGCACCGCGGCCCAGCGCACGGCGGCAGGGAGCACCGTGCAAGCACGGAGAGGACAGAGCCGAGCAAGCGGGAGGCTGGGGAAGGGGCTGTCTCAAGGAGAGGGTGCTTGAGCTTCATTGTGAAGGAGAAATTCATTTATTCATTCAACAAACAAGCATTTACTGCAGACCTACTGTGTGCCAAGTGCTTTTCTGGTGTACATCAGAATCATCTGGAGGGTTTGATTAAACACAGATTGCTGCTTGCTGAGCCAGGAACTCTGCAGTGGGGACTGAGAGCTTGTGTTTCCAGCATGTCTCTAGGTGACGGTGCCACCGGTCCAAGAATTGTGCTTGGAGAACGGCTGCTCTAGACACAGCAGTGGGAAAGGGGGCAGAGACAGCAGCGCCGCAGATCAGACTGTGCAGTTCTGCACAAAGCAAAGGCACCGGGACAGGCAGTGGGGTGGGAATGGAATCCAGCCCAGGCTGGACCTGCCAAGCCCTGAGGGCAACACCCACCTAACGGAAGGGCCACCTGTCTGTGTTTTGTCCAACCAAGGGGTCCTGTAAAATTGTCTGCCTCTGGGTGTGTCTTTTTATCATTGATGTCCCTAGAGAGACCACTGTTTTGTAATCTGCACAAAGGCATGGGGTATGCTGGAGGCTGCAAGAGACATGGAAACAGGGTTGCCATGGAATCGGAGATGGCGCAAGATGTCCAGAATGAGCAGGTGATGGTAAAGACACGAGGACTCCGCGTGGCCAACCGGGATGACTGTCTGTCGTCTCTTGCGCTCAGGAACCTTCATTCTTCTCTGCAGAGAGATTGTGTGTTAAGCTATTTCACTCACAAGGGAGGGGACTGTCCTTAGCTCACCCTGCCACCATGGCCAGCTCCTCAGCTCACCTGTTCATAAGCCAGGGGATGCTGTCCCATACTAAGTAGACAGTGGAAAAAGGCAAAGATAAAAGACTCAAAGTCCAGGTTAAAGGAAATAACGGTATGGGTAGAAGTTCATGAGTAAATACACAGAGAAGACCACACAGGGACAAGAAGCCTGGTGAAGATGACAAAAGCCATGCGTGCTCGAGATGCGCGCTGGGAGAGTCATGGAAAAAGACTAAAGGAAATTACCAGTGTGCCAAGTCAATACGCAGCAACAGAAAACAGTATTTGCGTGGCTGTATTTAGAGCTGATCTGAGAAGACAAAAAAGAAATTTGCTCAAGAAGAAAGCTGATTAGGAGAAGGTCACGGAGTTTTCAGGCAAGATGACAACGTTCTGAACCCAAGATTTAGCTTCACTAATGAAGAAAGGGAAGATCCTACAGATGAAGAGACTTATTTTGAAAATTTTTAGAACAGGCATAGCCTGAGGGTTATTTCCTGGGCACGATACTTTCTGCACAAATCTGCGGTGTTTCTGCTGCCGTCCTGCCCTGTGACTGCTCCCCCACCCCTTTCCAACTGGCTTCCTGTTTAAAAGACTATGATTAATGTGTTAAAATGGATTTGGGTGAGAACAAGAAAATATTGAAATTTCAGCATGTCTGTCGTAAAGGCCAGGGGCTTAAAAGGTTATTTAAGGTCTTCTGTATCTTATTGATCAGATTTTTAAGTTGTGATTACAACATCGCACAGCAAGGGGGAGATGGTTCAGTGAGTGCTACCTGCTCTGTCAGACTTTCAGCAGCACAAGAGAACTGCCACTCTGTGTCACCCAATTCACAGCAGGTAAAGTCTGCTCTTCTGCTAAGTGGCTCTCGGTGTGCAATAAAGCCCCAGGAGGGATTGTTAAACCCGGCTGGTGGCCCCCACTCCTCCAGTTTCTGGTTCAAATCTCGTAGTGTGGCCTGAGAGTGTGCATTTCTAGCAAGTTCCTGGCTGATGTTGATGTTCCTGGCCTGGGTACTGCAATTTGAGAACCACTGTTTCTAAAGATGAATAATGTCCTTTCTTAGAATGAGGAAATCAGTGTCTAAATGGAAAAAGTCACAGATTTTGGACAGTTCACCGAGCGCTGTGCCAAGGCTGCCGAGGTACGAGCAACACTTGAGCGGCTGTGTGCACGTCTCACTCTGCTCTGAGAGATGTCACCAGCTCTGCCCAGACCACTTGCCAAAGATTCCACACGCAAATGACAGGTGAAATACAGCAGCGTTTCAGAAATTCTACCTCTGTGGAGAGAGTTGATCGCAATGTGAGGCAAGGCTGTTTGGGTCATGCCAAATAAATGAAGGATGTGGAAAAAAAAATAGAATGTTTGTTTTAAATTTTCTATTAAATGATTTAAAAAATTCTCTAAAGGTAAATTTCAGGGCAGATATTTGCTCCAATCATGAATCAGAATAAAATTTGTGCTGCAAATATTTTTTACCATGCCGCTCTGTATTTGAAGAATGCCACCAGTTGGAAACAAGGACAAAGAGAATAGTAGAACGGATGTCCTGGTGATGTCCACAAGCAGGTCTGGGAACCTGTAACGAATCTTTCTCAAATAAAAGGCACCACTGGGATTCAGAAAGCCTCCCCTCACCCATGCATTATTTAAGCAATTGTTTAAGCACTTCTAGATAAAGTGGCTTATTTAGCCCCTGAAAAATCACTCAAGTAACTGGAAACAGAAGCAGCTCTTGTACTCTGCCCTTTCTTCTCTGAGCACTGAACACCTCTCTTCCGTGAATAGTCTTCACCCAACGACATGATCGTCGAGGCAGAGCTCCAGTGGAATAAGCTCAAACTGGTGAAGTTTTCGATATTCATCCGTGAGCGACCAGGCCTGTCATTAGTCTGGATTATCCGTATGGGCCGGTATGTGAACACGTAACCCTCAGTCTGCAAGCTGACTCGGGAGAGCAGGGGGTGGTGGGGTCGGATTTCCAATGGGGTGAGTTTAACACCACGCTGTTGTTCTGAAAAACAGCACTGTTGGTTCTGAAGACGAGAAGTGCAGGCGCTGAATAGGCGTCACAGGAAGGCGTCAGGCTCCTATTAGGGATGCTGTCGGAAGTGGCTGCTGGGGGGGGTGGAGCTCAGTTCCTTTACGAGGAAGGTGGGGACCACTGAGTGAGCGCTGAGCTCCTCTCATTAAAAAGGACTTAAGTGGAGACTCCTGGCTGCGAAGGGGAAGCCAGCCAGGGTGAAGGAAGAGGCTTCTGCTAACAAGCCTGGCATGGGGCTTACGCAGAACACCAGCACCATCCACCTCCTTTGTGTTTCCGCACGGACTGCCGTGTGGGAGAGGAGGCCCCGGCGCAGGGTAGCGGGGACATCCCTTTTGAGGAAGCCCTAGACAAGGAGCCAGATGGTAAAATAAAGACGAGCTGACATCAGCGTCATGTAGCCTCGCCCTTCAGTTATGGCTCTGTCATGCCAGGGAAAGCCATCTGTCCCCTTCTAGTCATACGCTGTGCTTTTGTGGCATGGTTATTATCTTGACTGTGCCCATGTAAGTGCGAAAGGCTGAGACTAACGCAGAGCATTAGCCGTGTACACAGAGGAACCGCCGTGAGCCCTCTCCCCAGGCTGCCAGCTGCCAGTGGTGCCATTCTGCACCCTGCCCATGGGTGGAACCAGGTAAGCACAGACCCCAGACGGACCCATCAGGAGAGACTCGCTCTTGTCCACTTTGGTCACGTCGCGTCAGCACCCAATTTGAGCTCAGCACCTTTTTGTCCTTGCTGCTTGTACGTGGGGCTTTCCAAACATGGAGGGTCACCTGGTCCCTGTATTTGTCCCCTACTGGTTGGCCTTCGGGAAGTGTGCTCATCGCACACGAGCCCAAGGCAAACAGCATGTTCAGAACATACAGTCATTATTGCAGGACTGTTCTCATGAGGAAAGCTTAAGAAAATCACACATAGATGTGACTCTCCCTTCTAGAACCAATGACATCTTGAAAGTGCTGTGGAACCAATGGGACAGGACCTGGAGAGGAAGCTGCAGGACAAGGGTCCTGGGGGCAGAAGGGACACAAGCGGTGGTAGGATTTGCAAAGCCGACCGTTGTCACGTCATGATGTTGCTGCTCTGAAGAGGTTTCCAAACAGACTTATTCACTGCATCAAAGCAAGACAGCTGACTTTTAAAAATCTCTATCATCAACACTAACACTGGCTTTCTGACTCTCCAAACAAGAATTCTTGCCGTGTGTTTGTCGTTTGTAAAGTAGTTTTTCTTCTTACCCTCCATTGGTGCCAGCACGTCAGTGATCTGAAGCCAGGTCATTTACGAGGCCCTAGTGGTTTGGTCTTGGTCTTGCTGGATTGTGTCCAACCACCCAAAAGGTTTCCCCTCTGCTTTCATTTGAACTGTGTTTCAACAAAAAACTTATTGTCAAGATTACTTATGTAAATTGTTAAACAGCCTTCAACCTTTTCTTGGTCAATCTTAGGAATTTTATGCATGATTTTATTTTGTGAAAGAAATAAACGGAGTTGTAGCCGTCATGACGTCATTCACTGCCCGGGTGGACGGCTTCTAAGGACTCAGCTGTCATTGCTCATAACGCTCTAGACAGGCCCAAGCACCTGGAAAGGGAAGACCACCGCCGTCACTGCCAGGACCACCAGAACACTGCTGGGGAATGGAGAGGTTTCCGGGTACCAAACTAAAAATAAACAAGGTCTTCCAATGAGAAGATTCGGAAAGAATGAAAACAAATAATTAAAAAACAAAAACCCCAAAAACCAAGTCTTTACAAAACCTATTGCAAGCGAAATTCCTGTAGTGGGACGTATATGGCTTCTGTTTTCATACTTCAAAATCTCACTTAAAGCATGGAGATCTTAACTATTCATTTTTTTTTTATTTGAGACAGAGTCTCACTCTGTCACCCGGGCTAGAGTGCCATGGCATGAGCCTCGCTCACAGCAACCTCAAACTCCTGGGCTCAAGCGATCCTCCTGCCTCAGCCTCCCGAGTAGCTGGGACTACAGGCATGTGCCACCATGCCCGGCTAATTTTTTCTATATATATTTTAGTTGGCCAGATGATTTCTTTCTATTTTTAGTAGAGACGGGGGTCTCGCTCTTGCTCAGGCCGGTCTCGAACTCCTGACCTCGAGCGATCCTCCTGCCTCGGCCTCCCAGAGTGCCAGGATTACAGGCGTGAGCCACCGCGCTAGGCCTTAACTATTCATTTTTAAAGCATTTCTGAAGACACCCTTAAAGAGTTCTGGAAGGAGCGTTACAGCCACCCTGGGAAACCAGTGCAGCCACTGATGCCTGGCCCTGCGTCACCTGGGCCGATGCCACACTGTGCCGAAACACGGCTATTACCTGCAGCTGCTGTTTTTTGCATGCCTTTACTATGTGCCCAATGATTTACATACATTATTAATCTTACGAAAACTCTGTGAAAAAAAGGAAAGAAAAGGTGAAGTAAAATTGCTTAAGATTGTCCAAATATTAAGAGGAAGAACTGAAATCAAACTGGAGTCTGTTCAATTCCAATTCCCACGTGTTTTCTACAACTCTTCACAGTATTTCTTTTTCTTTAAGAAGAGAGAATTGTTTTAACATAGAATATAGTTGTGAATAAGCTTTTTATTTTAAAGGGTCAAATAGGTGCATGATCTATCATAATAGCAAGTTTGGTTTTCCAAACTCCAGTAAAATAACGATGCCTGTCCATGAGATGCGTCCATTCCCCACTGATTTCACTACATCTCACATAGCCTCTCTTCACAGCATTCAGCCACAGAACTTAACTTTTTCTAGATTCCTCGTGGAAGTATTCCTATTTTAAATAAAATCACTTTATGCACTGTCTACATTTATGAAGCTAGTTTTATACTAAAACACACTAATTAGTTTATGAATGTTGGACTAAGGAATTTTCACATCCTGGCAAAGGATTTTAAGTGGTGGCACCTATTGCAACGTATGATATTGTGGTCTAACATCATTAGAAACACATTCCTGACATTTAGAAAAGGAAGAGAGTGTTCTGTCAAGTTTTAAAACTACTGAATGTGTATTACTGAAGGAATACAGTGTGTTTGGAGTTTGCATGGCACATTTTTTGCTGTCTCAATTTACTCAATATTCAGATACGAAAACAAATATAGGTCATGACTTAGACTGCAAAATTGGCCCTCAGTTTTTCATCTCTGATGGAGACCTTCCAAGAGAGTCTATGTTCCAAGCACATTTATTATTGTCTTGCCATTTAGGGTTCCCAGTGTGCAACTTTTAGAAATGCTGGGTCCAGCTCACCACCTTGTGTGAGATGAGGAAATGATGTTTGAGCTGTGGGTCTGGGCACAGAGACAGGTGTGGGGAAGCTAGAATTTCAAACTTTTGGATTGTCATTTGTATAGTATATTTCAAAATAGCTAGAAGGGGAGAATTTTAGGTTTCCCAACACAGAGAGAAAGACAAGTGTTGGAGGTGATGGATATTCCCATCACCGTGATTTGATAATTACACATTGTATACAGGCATCATAATACCACATGGACCCCCAAAATGCGTACAGCTATCATGTACCAGTAAAAAAAAAAGAAGAAAATGTTAAATTTAGGGAACCACAAACATGTGATCAAAAGAATTTTGGGAATGTGAGAAGTTCCATGACCCTGAAAATTGACGGCAATGCTAGAATAAAAATCTCCCATCTGAGAAATCTTTGCAAATTCTCAAACAACTGTGAATGACATCAAGTAGTACAACGGCAAGCAACTTGCAAACCTGATCATGTCTTTTGCTGGAAGTTTTAAAATTCAATTCTACTTGGCGGTGTTTTTGATGGGGAATATGCCTTTAATTTCATTATGTATTACAACAGGTAAATGTACGATGTTAGCTTTGTAACACAGCCAACACTCTGAAATACATCCATTCCGTATAAAGGACACTAAAATTTAGGCCAAAGTTTCAAGTTTGAAATAAGACCTTACACGAGGCTATTTATTATTTGAGCTGTAGATCTCATGACTTTTTTCTCATACATGCCTCTTGTGTTCCACTTTGTCTTTTCAGAAAGCACAGGGACTAAGATGCAGCCTAGCAATAGGCAAACCATTTCAAAAATGCCAAATGATTGCTCAAAATGAAATCACAGACTGAGGCTGACAAGAATAAGCATGGAATACATGTGTATTACTATGGCGAACAACCCAAGCTGACTGAAAATGGGCGGATTAGCTGCTCCCAGACTGCTGGAGAGACAGGCTTCCGACTTTTCCTCTCAGCAGCTGGGTCAACATGGAAACTTCACTACCACACAGACGTAGGGAGGCTGCAGGGTTCGTCAATTGAGCACATCAAGGACACTATTAAGTATCCGGCGTCATCCTTGTGTCCTGCCTGCCTTGCCTTGGTGAGGCCCTGTCATGTTTGCAAAATGACTCTATCTCCAGACCTTACACAGCCTCACACACGGATGTCCAGAGACAAAATAAATAAACAAAAGGGCTTTCTCTCTCATGCCTCTTTTTAAGAGCTTAGAATCTTTCCCTCAAGGACACCTCATCCGCATTGATGTCCACGCACGTCTTGTAACTTAGAATCAATCGGGTCAGGTGCTTCTTCCCAGCCCAATCCCACACTGGGAAGGAACAGCTGTGCTGCCTTGTGATCGGCTGGGGGTAGCCACTGGGACAAGACTCATCTTCCCTGAGACCTACACCAAATACGGGTTCTAGAGTGAGGAAAGGGGCTCTCAGGAAGAAAACCAAGTGTCTGCTACACAGTGCTGCACCAAACAACAGAAATTAATATCCCCAAAGACCAATGAAGGAAATTTTAGCATGGAAGCTACCTGCTAAAATAGAATGGATGAAAGAGGGACACCTGGCAGGGGATGAAGGAAGGAAGAGCATCGGGAGGGAGGATGCTTCTGTCTCTCCCTTCTGGATCTGGAAGTTTCCTTTCTGACTCCAGATCACCCACAGCAAAGGCCGCTTAGCATATAGTTAGTGTCATGACTTGAATTCTGTCTCCTCAGAAGACATATTTATGGGCTGGGTGAGGTAGCTCACACCTGTAATCCTAGCACTCTGGGAGGCTGAGGTGGGTGGATCGTTTGAGCTCAGGAGTTCGAGACCAGCCTGAGCAAGAGCGAGACCCCGTCTCTACTAAAAATAGAAACAAATTATCTGGCCAACTAAAAATATATATAGAAAAAATTAGCCGGGCATGGTGGCGCATGCCTGTAGTCCCAGCTATTCGGGAGGCTGAGGCAGGAGGATCGCTTGAGCCCAGGAGTTTGAGGTTGCTGTGAGCTAGGCTGATGCCACGGCACTCACTCTAGCCTGGGCAACAGAGTGAGACTCTGTCTCTAAAAAAAAAAAAAAAAAGATATATTTATGTCCTCAACCCTGGAACTTGTGAATATGACCTTTCTTTGAAATATGACTGCAACGTAATCCTGTAATTGGGTTAAAAAGTGGTCACGTTGGATTAGGGTGGACTGTTGTACGACACTAACTGGAAGAGGAAATGGGGACGCAGACACAGAGGGAAGCTGGCCTGGGAGGAAGGAGGCGCAGCTCAGAGGGGCTGCCTGAAGCTGTGAGAGGCCAGGAAAGACCCTCCCTTGGGGGTCCAGAGGGAGGCCGACCCAGCCCACGCCTTGACTTCGGACTTCTGGCCTCCAAAGCTGTGAAGAAAAAGTTTCTGCTGTTTTAAGCCACCCGGTTTGTGGTACTTTGCTACGGCAGTCCTAGGAAATGAATTCAGTCAGGATTCGGTTAATTAGTGATTATTAGACATTAGTATAGGCCAGCTATAATATTTAGGCTTTGATCTTCTATATTGTAAAGAAAGAACTATGTTTGCTCACAGCACAATCTCACAAGCCTACATTTCATGCCTTTCCAACCATGCAAGAATCGAGCTCGAGCTCATTAGACCAAGTTCAACTCTGCACCACATGAAAAATTTGGAATGGACAGAAGTGGCTGGCATGCAATGCAGTCAGAAAACTTAGCCTGCGGACATTTCAGAAAGGAGGAAACAAACAACATGTTTTCAAGGTTATACTAACTCTACTATGCCATCATTGTTCTGGAGGCATAGAAATCATTTTGCATCTTATTCTGATAACAGATGAGACAAGATCAAAATGTTCTTTTGTAAATGCTTCTAAACAGAAACTGTAACCCATTAACATCTGTGGACTTCCATGTATGAAAAACATCATTATTTAATGCCATGAAGATAGAAAGCCAAGTCTCAAATGACTTGAAAACCTTCACTTAAAATCTTCAGTTTTTGAAAGAAAAGTTGATTTTCAATGTGTCTCCAGAGCATTCTACAATAACCACCGACAGTAATGGAGCAAGGCGAAAATCCGCTGACGGGAAGACTGGGGTGGCACTCAGCACCTACAGCCCCTGGCCGGGGGGCCTTCACTGGTCCCCATGCTTTAGGGGATCCGCTCTGGCCCCCCCAGCCACATCCCCCCTCACAGCGAGACTATCCGTCCCTCCAGAACAAGCTCCTGGCACCCAAACGCAGACCCCCAAAGTCACTGCCCAAGTGACCTTGGGCCCACTCCCAGGATGCAGGCTGTCCTCTTCGCAGGCCTGAAGGCTGACTAAGGGGTGCTATGTGTAGGGTAGTGGGGGGCAAGTGGACAGAGTTGGGATGTGCCAGCTGGGCTGTCCCCATGTCCACGCTCAAGGGTCCTCACAGTCGGAAAGTGGTGGGTCCCAGGCGGCCAACACTCAGGGCTCCCTGTGCCACCATGTGCCGGCCCTGGGTGGTTTTGAATCTGAGCTTTCTAAGTTGTACTCGGGTAGGACGAAGATAGACTATGTGAGTTTCTGAGATTGATTCATTAATTCGCGTAACTCCATATATATAAAAATACTACATAACACACAGTTCCCCATTTATTCTTGTGCGAGGCCTCAGAAATGTCAGAGGAGAATCCAGTGGTATTATTGAAATGTAATCACCTGCCATGCCTTTTATTAATCGAATGAAGCTACTTCTCTGTAAACATTTAATAGAGCTACTACTTCAGGTTGAGCTGTCGTAAGACGAAGATACTAGGATCAAAATATAATGTGATACATTTATTGTGGGTCAGAAAAGTAATTTTTCAGGAGTTGCAGGAAATTAGTCAAAACAGAACTGGATGATCTATAACGCACAATATACTGGTCAATATTAAATATCCTCATTTCTAAAAGGTTCATTTCTTATAAATATGAGTAAAATATAAGCATTTACTAAAGGAATAAAATAGGAATTTTAAGAAATAATTTTTGCTTATAGATTATCAGAGATATAGTTTTATTTTTCTACTCATTTTTCTTTCCATCGCTTGAACTTTCATATTTTCAGCCCAAAATATGGCATATTGACTAGTATATTCCTGAATATATCAGTCATATAGTAAAACAATGTCTTCCATCATAACAAAAATGTCTGCACAATCAAAAGATTTTTAAACCTATAATTCCCTAATGATCAAGACCACAAAATTATTGTATAATTCTGAGCAATTTAGTTAAACCTACAGACCTGTGAACTAAAATAAAATCTTAAGGCTCACCCCCCATGGGATGACTGAATGGACCCCCTCTTGGCCAAGGGAATATCCTAAAACTAAACTGTCTGCCAGGAGGAGGGGGGTCAGACAGGCCTTATCACGCCCCCTCCCTTTTTGGGGACATCTTTGTAACCCACTAACAGGCCTAAGGGGATGCAAGACAGACCTGCAGGTCCTCAGTTTACACAACAAATGTAAGTCCTGTGGCTTCTCTCTGATTAACACCTCCTTATCTTAAAACACTCCAAGCCTTTAGACAAAGCTTCATGTCTTTAGCCAATTACAAGTCAAAGAATTTTTAAACCCACCTGTAAGCCCCACCCCTTCCAATGTAGCCTCCCACGTATTGATTTATAACTTTACCTGTAACCCCTGTCTCCCTGAAATGTGTAAAACCAAACTGTAACCCAGCCACAGCGAGTCCACTTGCTCAAGGCTTCTTGGCTTTGAGCTTCAAATTTGGCTCAGAATAAATCTCTTTAAAATTATTTTACAGAGTTTGGCTTTTTTTCTACGACAACCAAAAAGAGCTTTCCAATTAAATGAACCAAAAAACAAGAATCACTACTGACATTATATGCTGGCACGTGAATCATTTGTGACAAGGGTGATTTCAGAGCTCTTGCCGAGTCAGGTGACCTGGCTTCAGCTGTGACATACACCACTGGCTGTGGAGCCAGAAGGAGCCATGGCAAACCCACACAGGCAGATTTCCGAGCCGAGAATTCCTTTCGTGGCCCCCCAGCCATGGTCAGCCCTCTCCCTGGTGCAGACAAGCCTCTGCGAGCTGCCGAGCTGTGCTGGCGTGGAGAAGGACACATCTGTTTCAAAAAAAGAAAGAAAGAAAGAAAGAAAACGTATCCACTCTGGAAACAGATGTGTTTTGGATATCTGCAGAAGTATAAACACTTGTGTAAAACTGACCATAGCCCATACATAAAACAAAGCAACTTACCATCGACACATACTTTTTTAAAAACCCTCACACTGGAGGCAATGAGGAGGCCAGGAAAAAAAATGCAAGTTTAATATATGTTTTCTATTTTCTTCAAGGAAGAAACCTAAGCTGTTAGACGGGGACGGGGATGGCGACGCAGGGCTCACCCTTCCCTCTGCACGGTTCTCCAGCAGAACCTACTCTCCAAATTGCTGCACCAGGCTAGTCTAGAAAGACCAGATTTTTCTCGTGGGATTTTCTCTTAGGTTTATACTAGTTAAGAACAGCTAGATATTGAATGTCAGGGAGCATGTCAAACAAATTGCATTGAATAAACAATAAGCTACAGACCTGAACTATTAAGATAGCTCCAAGGCCAGCATCTTTGTATTTAACTCCTTGGAACGGAGCAAGCTCAGCTTTACCTGGCCACAAAGTAGGCCTGCCTTCCGCTCCGAATGCCCACCCCAGCCTCCTACTTCCGCACAAGACACAGACAATATACATCTTTTGTGCCATTATTCAATTATCTCCTAAAAATAACTTGAGGAAAATTTCTCTAACGTGAGCCACTAGAGAGCACTGATAGGGCTGCCCAGCCACTAACAGTAGCCTACAAAGTTCGATGACCTGACACAACACTGGGAACGCCGCCTGTCTCAGAGCCGGGACAGTGTGACCTCACCCTGCCCCACTCAGGCACCTGGGCTCCTGGCTCCTTTGGCTCATGAAAAAGCTAAAAGGGGAAATGAGATCACCTCTGCTTTTTATCTTCTCATCTATTTTTAGATGTCTCCAGTAACACACAGGGTAAGTGATGTGAGCCTCAGTTTTATAGCTCAGAAGAGTCACCAAAAGGTGAATATGCCATCATGTCACCAGCATCATCGCCTGTTACTGAATTCAGGCTTAGCTATTAGCAAGAAACATAGAATATTCTTTTGAAATTAACTCTGAGGATTTTGCTGTAAATTCTGCCATTATGTAAGATTTTTTAAAAAACTGAATACAGCTTGAAACTGTAGGCCATTACGCATGGCCTGGAGTCCTGTTTTCAAACGTGGATCTGTGTTGGTGCTAAGTTTGTGTGGTCTTGATGGCCTCGCCCCTTCCAGGTGACAGGAAAGTCTAATGAGAAGGTGAAGTCCTTTCTTCCTTCTGTAAATGAAGAGTTGACAAAAATGCCATTTCTACTCCTAAACTTGAATGACTTACTGGTTTTATTGTTAATCTTTTATAAAAATCTCTCTCCAATTCCCCAACCTGTAGAAGCTAACTCCTAAATAGATTTCTCTTTATGTTTCCCACAATCTTAGTCTACTCCTACATTCTTGGAAAAAAAAAATTTTAAGGAATAATAGCTGTGTTTGAAGATTCCCAGAAATGTTTCTAGTAAAGACTGAAAAGAGGAAATGAGAAAGGAAGAGGTAAAGAAACAGGTAAAGAAAAGAGGAAATGAGAAAGGAAGAGGGAACAGCACTAGCAACGGGTAACATGAAAACCCAGTTCTCGGCAGTGTGCTGTGTCACACCAGGGCCAAATCAGAGATGCTCATTAAATCCTGACATGCTCATGCCACCCAGAGAGTCGTCATATCCTCCCTTGAGACACGGGCTTTGAGTCACACTCAAGTACCAAAGTATGAGAGGTTTCAGGCAACCAAGAGAATCAGGCGGTCTGTATGTGCCTTGCCAGGAAAATCCCAGTTAAAATCTCAAATTTTTTGCATCATTGGAAACACCATTAATAAAAACTAAGGAATGTGGGGTGAACTGTCCGAGCAAATCCAAAATCTAGAAAAATGTGTAACTCTTTTCCTGGATAAAGTTTCTGTCTACATAGGCAAAATGGAGAGCAGAAGCAGAATTCAGACTGTGGGGAGAGGAGGGGGCAGATACTGCCACTGAGAAGGAAAGGAAGGGCACTTCGGGTTTGACTTATTCAGGTTGACTGTCCAAATCAATTCCACTCACAAATAATTGCTCAACTGTTCGCTTCATTCTGCCTGGGCAGACACAGCCGTGGAGAACAGTTTAAGTGGGTCACTTTTTTTTGGATCCTTTAAGAAAATCCTTTCAATTGAAAAATGTCAAAAGCTATTTTGCACACAGGCAGCCATATCCATAGTTGTTCAATTTATGTTTATAACTAAAAGAAGCATCTCATTTTTTGTTTGCCCATATTTACTTTGCTTTTCTTTACACATAAAAACATCCTTTGAGTAGAGTTGGGCATGCCAATTGAAAATGACCCATATGAAATGTTACATGTTTGTTCAAGAAATCATACCTCAGTTTGAGACCTTTCAGTTAATTTATTCATATCTATGTGTCCTGTGGATTCAGTGTCTCAAAGATAATTATATTGTACACCGACCACCGGAACAGTACAAATTAGGGGATGAGAGAAAATAGAAGCTCTTTCTACAGATAGTAGTATTACATGCCAAAACTCCAGAGATGCACATAATTTTTACCTAAAGAGAACACTAAGCATTTATTTGCCACAATGAAAGCTCTTACTTACTGGGTGCTCCTGTGGATTCTGCACAGCCGCAGGGCCTGCTGGTCCCCAGGGATCCCGCAGGTGGAAAACCAAGCCGCAGTGACAGGTTGGCAAACACATCTGGGGAGAACAAGGCTGTCGGTTCATGGGCAGTGGGTGAAACTGGGGAGTTACACTGACACGTGCTCTACACAACAAGCTTGGGTTTCAATCTTGAGGTGCCCAATCTGGAATAATTCTAACTCAAAATAGTAAATATGTCAGTATAGATTCAGGACCAATACAGACGAGACTCCAAGGCCAAATTTTATCTAAGGTGAAACTATAGTCACTTCTTCATTTTGAAGGAATTAGAAACACTTGAAAAGTATACAGAGTTAACTTTTTTGTTTCTGAGTTATCGTCATAGAGGGTCCTCACTGAAGAAAAACCATCCACTGAGGCATAAAGTAAGTTTTCTTAGATTGCAGTCAGAGACAACTCAAGTCCAGAAAGGAAATTAGGAATTAAGAGAAACAATATTCATTCTTTAAGGCCACTAGAGAACCCACAGGATAGAATGCTTCAGTGATCAAGACATTTTCTTGAAAGAGGCAAAATCTTTGCTATGGTTTTCCACTGTAAATTGTGTGAGCAACTGCAAGAAATACCAAGGAAATATATTTCCCAGATGTTTGTGGGTGTACAAAGAATCTCCATCTGAGTGAACACACACTAAGGCTTGTGCCGCTGGAAACATGCTCCAGAAAGCGCGTGTTCTGCCCGAGTGTGACGGCTGAAAGTCTTTGGTAGTTCCCAAGCGTGGTCCACCCACTGACGGTTCAGTCGGTAATGAAAGGCACAGGCTGCTCTGGGCCACCTGCAGCAGCGCACGCCTTTAACCGGGACCACGAGAAACGCTGTACATGGGAATAAACGTGTGAGTGACTTGCAGTTGCCACCTCAACTGTGACAAGAGGGCTTAGGTAAGGACCAACATACCTGTTTTAATTGCTTTTCCAGTTTTTCTTTCTCCACCTGACAAGCTTTTGTCTATGGACAAAACAAAAGCATTTGCTTATCAAGAAGAGTTCAAGTCATTGGTTCCAAACGCACTCCTGACCCAGCTGTCAGCGACAGACTCAGAGACCTGAGCGCTGAGGCGCTGGCAGCAGGAACGCCAACAAAAACAGTCACATTCTGGTTTTTCCAATCACACACTGATCCTATCTTGAAATTCCCAAATGAAGTGTGGAAAGCTGGATAGCTTTAAATCCTATTCCAACTTTTTGAGGCTATTGTAATTCTGAGTTTTAAGCTGATCTATTTAGATATAGATACAGAAACGGCTTCCACTGCTGACTGAATGAAGCTGGAATTGGTCATTCTGACATTCAAAAGCCCCCACAATAAATGTTAGATGCTGTACATGCACTTAACACAGGCCAGACACTGATCTAAATCCTTCACGTACAATAACTTATTGAATCCTCTTAATGCCCCCAGGTGATACTTAATATTATTATCTCCATTTTGGAGATGAGGACATCCACACATGAGATGTTGAGTAACTTATTCAAAGTCACACCGACTTCTCCCAGCCACATCTAGCACAGTCACCTGCCCTGGGGTCCCTCCACATCTGACACACCTAGAGGAAGCCCCTTTTTCTCTGAGTGTTTATTAATGCCACCCTTATCCCTATACCCCATTTTCCGCATCCCTAAAAGGCATGGCCAAATGTCTCCTCCTGGGCGATATCTTTCCAAGTTGCGCTCTTCAGAATTATTCCCTCCTCCCTTGGTCTTCCCACGTGGAGTCGTGTGTTTACTATGAGGCTTTGTCCAATATGTGCTATGTATAGTCAATTCTTGCTCCTGGCAGTAGTTATGTTCCATAAAGTCATAACAAATACCGGGTTAGTGAATTCTGAACCATTGTTCCTAGAAGAAATGCAGGCTTCAGTTCCTGCAGGCCTCTGGTCACAGTATTTTTGTCAACTAATTGATACATAACTTTGTTTTATGTGTTGCTGTTTTATGTGTTTATGTTTTATATATTGCTGATTCATTAACACAGAACTCATGGTCAATTGCACTACAACTTACGCCTGCATGAAGTTTACCTAACACACGTGTTCTCAGTAAAGGCATGTCACAGCCTTCATGCGCTTAGGAACACTGACAGTACTTCGGCACTATGCTTCGTGGCCATTGTAAACAATGAAATTACCAACAAAAAGCACAAAGCTGTGAAACACATGGCACTAAATGGATCACAAGAAAGAAACTTTCTACAGTGTGAGAACTGAAACAGCAAGGCAGCAGCGCCGTGTTCAACCTCAGCCAGGAATGTGCATGTCAGGTGACTCTGCCACTGCCTGCTCAGGCATGCGAATGCGCCAGGAGAGCACTGCAGGGGCTGATCTGGGGAACACACACACGTCAGTGCACAGGCAAATTCACATATACGGAATCTGGTTGCTCAGGTGTGCGAATGTGCCAGGAGAGCACTGCAGGGGCCGATCTGGGGGAACACACGTCAGTGCACAGGCAAATTCACATATACGGAATCTGCGATGCTCAGAACAGACTGTGTATGTCTCTCTAATTATATCGTGAGTTCTTTAATAACAAGAACTGGTATTTTATTCCTTTACAGTACAAAGCAGAATGCCTTGCAGAAAAAAAGCACAGGAATTAGAATACAAGGAACTGAAAGTAGCATGTTCATATAACTAAATGAAACTATTAAACATGCACCCTTCTAACAGACTAAAATAATTTATGAAATACCTTTGAGTCATGACTTCAGCTCGGTGTTTTTATAAAGGCTTTTTTCCCCTACTTAACCCTGAGAACAACTCTGTGAAGTCATGAAGCAGGCATCGTTATCCCTATTTTACAGGTGAGGATACTCAGAGAGGTTAGGTAACTTATTTTTTAAAGAGAGAGGTTTTAGAGTTATAAGAAACATTTTAGAGCTCATCTAGTCCAACTCTGTCATCCGACAGATGAAGAAAGGGAGTCACTGCAGGTTGAATAACCTGCTCAAGGTCACACCAACTGAGCACTAGAGTGGCAGGACCACCAGGTCTTTCCCCCCAAATTTCTCCGACTCCTGAGTACTTAAGCAGGTCTCACTTCACCACGTTGCTATCTTACCATTGTTGCTGCCTTAAAAACATCCCCAGTGACAGAATGAATCGGTTCTGGTGTGTCAGCAACTAGTTCCAGAATGATTTGACCTAAACATTCCTTTAAAAGTCCACTAGGACAATAAATAATATGTTATTCAAGTAAGGTAACCCCAGTCCTTTTTATTATATCATAGCATTTAACCTGCTGTAAATACACTTAACAAAGATCATCAAACCATCTACTATATTTCTTTGTGAGTTCTAACATCCTTTTTCCAAAGTGAAGGACACTTTTGAAAAATAAATGATTGGGCTATCATTATTTTAAAGGAAAATTTTAATAGTTTTAAGATATCATTTACATATCATTAAGATTGTCCCTTAGTTTATAAGCACAATTATACCATACTGTGTCTAGACAATACATTTATTTTGTTGATAACTATCAAAAATTACAGATGGCACAGGAAATGACTTGTGGATTATAGCATATAACATGGCATGGATGAACAGATGTTCCTGGGCTGGATAAAAGTTCTGTAATGGCAAGGACATTGCCAGTCTTAGACATCAATTCATCACCAATCTGAACTTATTATAGAAGAATGGATAAAACTCAAATATAGTAGGAAGTGAAACTATTTATACAGTGACAAAAGAAATTAAGGAAGCTCTGCATGTAAGAAATAAAGCTAAAAGAGAGATTTCTTAACCTAGAGTAACCAGAATATTTTCTTACCCACTGTTTATAAATTATGTATTAGGTTGCATAAATTATTTTCAGAAAATTATTTTATTATATTTTACTATTTTATTCCTCTAATTTCTTAGAGAGAAAATTGTTCTCTTGAAAATTTTTTCCATGTAGAATTAGAAATTTCAAATTAATCCTTCAATAAAAATCAGAAAAGAAATTAAGTTTGATTCACAATCTACTTTGTATTTGGAGGAGGAAGGGGATGACTAAGAGTTTAAAATGTCTTGTAAGACTAAGAATCTTAAAGCTAAGAGCTGCCACAGAAGGTACCACAACGATCTCTTATTTATTCAAAAGCATTGCAAGATTTTGCAAATCAAAAATGTTGCGTTTCGGCCGGGCACAGTGGCTCACGCCTGTAATCCTAGCACTCTGGGAGGCCGAGGCGGGTGGATCACTCGAAGTCAGGAGTTTGAGACCAGCCTGAGCGAGACCCTGTCTCTACTAAAAATAGAAATAAATTATCTGGACAACTAAAAATCTATATAGAAAAAATTATCCAGGCATGGTGGTGCATGCCTGTAGTCCCAGCTACTCGGGAGGCTGAGGCAGGAGGATGCTTAAGCCCAGGAGTTTGAGGTTGCTGTGAGTGAGGCTGACGCCACGGCACTCACTCTAGCCCGGGCAACAAAGTGAGACTCAGTCTCAAAAAAAAAAAAAAAAAAAAAAGTTGCGTTTCATTTTATTTTTTTAAGCCAAATTGTGTTAGCTACATTTTTCTTCATTAACATCAGTATTTACCCATCATGGCAACTTCCTGAGTCTACTTTAATATATCCTATTACACTTAATTTTAGCGTGCTTACATTTAATATATTCTATTTTAATAAACTGGTAACCATTATCTGGCTTCCTTGAAAGTGTTCCAGTTACATTAAATCTGGAAACCCACAGAACAAAATCCTCAGTTTCACATGTAAATGGCCTTTAGAAATATGTATGTTTTTGGCAGACAGGAGCACTCTCACATAGCTCTTCAAAGAAAATGACAAGAATTTAGAAACCACTTCACTCTATTTGAGTACTAGGTCGTTCAACTCCCATTCCACCAAGATAAATATTATGAGAAAAAGATCAAAAGAACTGTATTTTATAAAAGATTTGGAATCCAATTTCTTGGGTAATACTTTACTATACTTTAGTTAAAAAAAATTTCCAGTCATTTTCATCTCCTCACAAGATTGTTTAAGAATGATTTCATTGCAGGTGCTAATCTCTCCAGAAAATCCAGTGTCAACTAACAGAAGTCAAAAAGTCTTCTTTTTTTTTTTTAAAGAAAAAAAATAAAATAAAATACACATATTCTGGCAAAGAGTATTTTGTTTTGATTTGTACCTGAGAATTGAGCCTGTTCAGCTGGGACTGGGAAGTCTGATTAATCTGCTGTAGCTCCTCTTTCTCTTGATTAAGTCTTTCTCGATCCGATCATTCTTTTTTGAAGTCTTCTTCATATATTTGCACCTAAGAAACATTAACTTGCGGTTATAAAAGCTTCCTTTACTCTTAAGCCATTTAAAAGATTTCAGAAAAGGTGTTTTCTGGGCCTTTGCAATCTGAGATGTTCCTATGCTCTCTTCATGAATATTTCTTCATGGTATGATGGAGAAATACACAGGACTATTTAATTTTATCTTTCACTTTGTTTACAGTGGCAACTCTCAACAATTCCTGCATCAGGAATTCAGAAGGAAAGTAACAATATGTATGTTTTGAAACAATTCCTCTCTGCTGCACACTCTCCACCGTGGTGATGAACCCTCTGGACCAGTCATCTGGCACCAACACAAGGGCTCCGATGCATGACACTGCTTGAAGTTCTAAACGACAGTTTACTGACAAGAGCTGTGAAGGGAAGCCACAGAATACTGACATGCTAAAGCGCCCAAGTATAAAGTATAGGTTGAGTGCAAAATAGAAATGAAAGCCTGATGTGTGTGGAAAAGTAAGGCGTTCACAAATTTTGCCCTTTATAAGTAATATTTTAGTGGAACACCTCTTGAGAGGTACTTCAAATATTCCAGAAGGTGATCAATCTAAAAAGAAAAATAGATTTAATTATTGTTGTTGCTTTTAATGGGCATAGTGTTGACTGGTGGCTTGTAGACTAGCATGTGAAGTTATGAAAACAAAGGAAACTCAGCTAATGAGGCAAAAAAATTCCTCTTAGACCATGACTTAAATTACTTACATTGGAACACAGTAGCTAGATTTTTGTCTATAAACACTAATGCACGTTGTACCTTCATCACCAACAGTGCAATAAATTTTAACTAAGGGTTTTTCAATTTTAAGTCAACAATAATAGAACAAAATAGGCAAGACAAAAAATTAAACACTTTCGATAGCTCTAGATGCAGATGTACATATTCCATTTTTAAGGCTTTATTTACCAGAAGCATTGCAAAGAAGCTATATACAGCCAAGCTGGCATTTTTATTTTTATTTTTATTTTCTTGGTTGAGAACTGAGGTGCAATTCCAGAGACAGTTTAACGCTCTGTAAACAATTACCAGAAGCCTTTTACATGGGACCAGGCCATCTGATTAGAGTGGAACACCCTGGCAATGTCATCAGTTCAGCCAGGTAGAGGCAAAGACTCTAATTCAATTTCTTTGTGTATTTAAGCCCTTTAGTGTTTCACGTGGCACTTGGTGATGTGGTGATTGTGGGTGCCCAGTTAGAAATGTGCAGTTAAAATGCTTATGAAGAAAGTTACCAACAGAGCCACCCCAAAACTAAGAAGATGGATCTCCCACTGGGGATTATGAAAAAAATCATACCTGTCACTGTCTTTGTCAAATATGAGCTAATCCATTACTGTAAACTCCATGTGTAAGAGTGACACATTATGTACATTATACATCAACACCAAAGAGGATTCAAGTCTTTGAACATAAGCAATGCGTTCTTTTTATTTTTCAAAGGAATCCTAGCTAGTACCAACAGTGTTTTAGGGATTGAGAATTTGACAGAGCTTTGACACTCTGCATATTACCCTATTCTCTTCATGGGTTTACTTTTAAGCCATGCATATGACCACGATTATTCAAATGAACTTGGTAGAAGAGAAAACCCAACTTCACCATCAAGTGTTATGACATTTTTAGATCTACTTACAGATAGGCTACTTCCTATGAAATAATAACAATAAATAACAACAATAACACAAGTGCTCAATCTTTTCATGTACTGCATCAAAAATCGTTGTCATTGGCACTTGCTCAGAGCAAAACAGTCAACAAATCAAACCCAGGGACATCAGAAAAAGACACTTTCCATCCCTTTCTTCTATGACGCCCTCTTCCCCACTGCTAATACATTACCAGCAACATGGGCTTCAGGCATTGGGATTCCTGTATGTGTCCTGTATTTATCGACACTGCCATGAACTGTTCCAGCCTTTTACCTACATTAGTTTATTTAACCTTTCACAGCAAAAGAGATGTGCTATGCATGGTTGGGCCCTCAGCCAAGCGCACACCAGCTGAATGAACTACAGTTAGACACAAACAGTGTAGGCTGCTACATCCCTACAGCCCTAAGCTGCTGGCAGATACGTGCATGAACTGTTGTAGCAAGCGCATCCTTACTCTTGCTGCCCACCTGGCAACAGTGAGGGAAGCTGGGTGAGTGGGGAGGAGGGAGCTGATGGGCATCAGTAAGTTGCCAGGTGGTGCTACCCACACATGGGAACAGCTGAGCAGACCTGGCTCTTCAGTGATTATGCCCAGTGCAAAGGATGCCCTTTAAAATTGCCCTTCCTGTTCAAAAGTCTGGAGGCCAGCAGCTACGAAATCACAATCTGGCTGCCACCATTTTCTGAAAAGGCCCAGAATTTGGATTAATAGCATTTTTAGGCCGGGCGTGGTGGCTCACACCTGTAATCCTAACACTCTGTCTAGGCTGAGGCAGGTGGATCGCTCAAGGTCAGGAGTTCAAGACCGGCCTGAGCAAGAGCAAGACCCCATCTCTACTAAAAATAGAAAGAAAATTATCTAGCCAACTAAAAAATATATATAGATAAAATTAGCCGGGCATGGTGGCGCAGGCCTGCAGTCTCAGCTACTTGGGAGGCTGAGGCAGGAGGATCGCTTGAGCCTAGGAATTTGAGGTTGCTGTGAGCTAGGCTGACGCCACAGCACTCACTCTAGCTCGGGCAACAGAGCGAGACTCTGTTTCAAAAAAAAAAAAAAACAGAAAACAGCATTTTAAAAATAATCTCTACATGAAACTCTCTAGACCCAGTGCTAACAGAATCTCACCCAAGGGTTAATTAGCATACCCCTCTTTTGACTGTGTGAGCTTGGCCGTGCCATTTAATCCAGCAGACACTCAATTCCCTCTTTTATACAGTGTGGGAACGAACTAACTGATCTATAGTCTTCCTATCAAGCTGTAAAATTAGATAATTCTAATTAAAATAAATGCAAAAAACTTTTGACATATTCTGAGCAGCAAAACAAGTGTCCAAAGGAGTGTGACAAACCCCTGTCTTCTTGTGTTCATGCCACTTCCAGCTTCTCACCTGCTGCTTGAGAACTTCCATTTCTGTCCTCAGCTCTTGAAGGCGGCGCTCTCCAGACTTCCACAAACAACCCCCGGAAGATGAAGAACACTCGATGCTCAGGGCATCCTGAAGAGCCTGTGGTAGCAGATAAGCACACGGGTGATCTAAGATTTACCACATCACATGAATCCATTTATAACAGTTACAATCATTTCAAATGCACCCACAAGGTAGAATTTCATCTTTAATGTTGCTTACAGGACTGAATAACTTTCTTCTTTTTGATTTTTTGCATTATGTATTTTTTTCCCCAGAATCTCTGTCTTTTCTCCATGATAATGCTTATGCTATTCAATCCCCATTATTACCTAGGGGGGCTTTGATGTTGGACCCTCCTCTACCTAGCCAAATAGGAAAGGAAACCATATCTATCGCCTTTTTCTAGATTCTCTGGTTTAATTACATTTAACTCTGTAGATGATGCTCAGACCTCAGGGAGCATGAGAGGTAGCAAACATGCCCATCCCTGGGCACTGCCAGTCTGAGATTCTGCATCAGCAGATCTGGGGGTAGAGTCTGAGAATCTGAGTTTCTCAAAAGCTGAGAAATGTCCCAAATGATGTTTTGAGTAATATTCTGCTATACAACCATGCCATACCCCCAACAGGAGAGAGGGATGAAAATAAAACCCTTGGGTATTTTCTTCAAAGCAAATAAACTGGATTGAGTACACAGTTGTGTGAACTTCTGACAATCACAAGTTCATTACTAGGCTGACGTATTACAGATTTCTGCTGAGTGAATGGGTCAGCAGGCAGTCAGCTTGTACAAGGAGGGCAGGCCCCAATTCCGTGCTGTGGTGCACGGTGTGCACAGTCCGCTGCTGAAATCAACATTTTGAGTAACATCAAAATGGTAAAAAAGAAAAGAAAAATATTCATTGTAACATAGAAGAACAATAACATCTTACACGTCATGATCTTCTAACACATGTGCTAAATGAGAAAAAAAATCTCTTTTCGTAACTATCACTTAATATGTATGTTTTCAAGTGACAGTTCAAGGTGTAAACAGACATGTGGGACAAAATCTCTTCTGGCTTTAAGTGTCCTTTTATTTTTCTCACTGCCCATAAGTAATGTATTATGCTCATTAAAGCATAAATCTTGGGTCTAGAATTGGCTATTGAACATATTACATACTAGCTAATTAAATTTGTTTATTCATCTATTCATTCATCTACCCATTCAACAAATATTTAAGAACTTATTGTAAGCAAGGCCCTGTTTAGGCACTCAAGATATGGCAGTACACAAAACAGAAAAAAAGTCAGGACCACATTGTGCTGTTGCCTTTGTGAGTCCCTTTCTCCATAAAAATACGTATTAAAATTATATTTTACAACTGCCTTGCTATAAAGGCAAATATATATGAAAACATATATTCAACAAAAGTTTATTTTTTCTTTTGATTTTAAATGACAGTAAACATTTATGGGCCCCTAAACGTATTGTGGTCCCTAGACACTGTGTCTACAGTGCTTAATGAAGACAGCTGTACAAAAATCCTAGCCTTATGTAGCTTGTAATCAAGATTGAGAGACAGAAAACAAATAAGATAATAAATATAAGACATTAAACATATATTAGGTAGTAACAAATTCCAAGGAAAAATTAAAGCAGGAAGTATGAGGAGTATGTAATTTTAATTAGGATAGCCAGAAAAGTTATCTTTGGGAGGTGACATTTGTATAAATATCTGCGTTTACATAAATCAATTTTTCTCATTGATATTTTATGATTATAATCACCAGAATTATAAAATTATTATTTTTCTAACTTCAAAAAATTATGAACTATAAATACAGATAAATAAAGATGAAGTGTGCACATGGACATAAGCAAAAAAACAGCATTCTTGGCTGTTCTGATATCTATGAGATTTATATCTTTGTGCCCACATTTAGGGACATGAACTACAGAATATAAGAAAACTTGTAATACGGTGTCAAAAATGCGAGGGATTTTTAATATAATCTTAATTAGTTCCTCTAATTCATTTGCAGAAGATTTTCCAGCAGAGAATAGGAGGAAAAAGATACATATTTGCCCTAAATTTGTCTGTCTAAACATTGTTTTTCTTTTTTAGAGGATAAAGTACATTGCCTGTGAAGTCAATCTCCACCTTGCCATTTTCTCCTGATGAATAACTTGTTCCACAAACAGATCTAATACAGGGTCACATCTGCAAAGCATCCTATCAACTATGCAGGCACATGCTTAGCATTGAGGATCTTTAAATGACACCTGGGAACTCTGGTTAACTACAGCCATGGGCATTCAGTCCAAAACACAGGGTCTGAGCACATTTTCAAGGCCAAACACCTACTCTCCTTTCAGAAGAAAGACAATTTCTATGGCTTTGGTCATGAGATAGCTAGTTGAGAGATGCGTATCTCAACTCAACCACGTGCTACAGCATTCCCATGTTCCACACATGGCTTGGCGCTTGGAAGTCAAGAGCAAACGAATTTTTATTTTTCCCCTGAACTAGTCATCGACCCCTTCCCCCTGATAAGTAATTAGTCCATAAAACCACACACACACACACACACACACACACACACGCATTATCCTTTTGCAGCAATTCATAGGCTGCCCCTCTGAAGAATTACGTTGGAGTTATTATAACACTTGCATTTTCCTAAAAGCCTTGACTATTCCTGACCCCCCCCCTACATCCTGCCCCCAATAAAAGTGGGTTTTAGGCTTGCACTTGGGAGGGCCACCATCTCAGCCTTGGGTCTGGCATTTAGCATGCTTCCATATAGTGGGCATCACACCCAGCTCTAGTGATCATTTTAAAGAGCAGCTTGTTTCCTCAGGAAGCTTTTGTGGTTGACCAAGAGATACGTTACTGTTCGCAAACACCCACTTGCTTTGTGTGCTTCTTCAAACTAAAAAAAAAACAGTTCTTATAGTCTATAATTTCTCTTCACTTCTCTTTTTCATGATGATTCTTTGCAGGGACATAAATTCCCTAAAGCCTCCTTATCCATGTATGGCTGAAAGCTGTAGACATGAGTTATTTCTAAAATTACAGATAATGTCTTGTGCAAGCCCCCAAGGCTGGGACCCATGTTGCAGGCTAGATTTTGTTGTGACTCTCAGTAGGAAAGTGTCCTTACACAGGGACCTCTCATTCTGATTTCCCATGCTTGGGCTGGCCTGATACCTTATTGAGGCGTCTTATTTCACATTCTAAATGTTCCTTCTTCTTGTTTGCAAGAGCATTTTTTTCCTTCAAAAGCTTATTTTCTTTCTTCAATTCATGCAATTCTTCATTTAGGCTTTCCTTTTCCTTCTGAGGTAAAGAGCAAGAAAATAAAATCAAACTCAGTAAATGTCAAATGCGATATTGTAGAAAAAGTGATATATCAGCTGCTATGGTAGATTGAGAGGGTCACCCTTCTGAGATATAATAATAACATAACCTGCAAGATTTTCACTGAACATTCCATTTGACCAATATCCTTTGGGTGAAAGACAAGGTTAGGATTGAAGAAATCTTTCTTTTATCAAGAGTTAGTGGAGTAGCTTAGAAGTTTTGTGACCCTAGGAAAAAAATCAAGATCCCCAAGTCTTACTTTCAATAGTCAAATAAATGGGTCTGCAGAATAAACAAGTTCCCATATACTAAGTGATGGATAAGTGATTCAGAAAAGTAGCTGAAACTCCTAAAAAGAAAAAAACTGTCATTGCAACAAAATAATACTCTATCTGAAAGCTCAATCCTGCAACACTCTGTACTAGAGAGTGGGAGAAGACAATTTTTGGGCAAACAAGACCCTTCACTATAGGTAATTATTCAGAGCACTGCATTGTTGTGATTATTATTTTTAAAAGGTAGAAATCAACTAGTTCAATTGCCACCACTGTTCCATTTTTTAGATCTTTATCAAGAAGTCTAGTGTACTAAATGACTGAAGGTTAGCTGCTTAGACACTAACAGGCTCTGGATTCAGACAATGTCCCCTATCTCTTAATTTTAGATGCCAGATAGCAAATGTTTTGTCAAGCAAATTGGATTCTTAAGGAGATTGAGATTTTAACCAGGTAAAATAAATATTGCAGAATTTAGGCAACTCGAGATAAGAAAATAGCTAATACATGTGTTAAAGTACGTTATTTTAGTAATTGATCTTTCCCAACGCAACTATTAAATTTTAAAAATCCACTTTAGGTAATTCATTGTCATTAAAAATGCAAACATTTTTTATTTGCTTTTAGTTAAACAGCATGGCCTCTAGACTTAGAAAATGAACCAATCATTTTCTAATTTAAGAGAAAATTATTCTAACTAGAAAACGGTCCCAACTGCACAGGGAAACAATTAATTACAAAGATTCCCGGTCAGGGTGTGATTGGAAAAGGAGATGCCGGCTACCCGGCTGAAAGGGAGTCGCCACAATCCGTTTTCCCTCCTCACTGCGGCAAACACGTCCCACGAGCCAGAGCCCCCGGGCCAGCACGTGCCATGCTGGTCTTAGGCCACCGCCACCGCCTCGCAGTGTCAGGGGCCAGACGCCACCACGGAACAGCCACCCTTGCGTTTTCTCTTACTTGGAGGCCGCTAGTATTTAAGGCTTTCTCCTCCCCAGTTTCTACGCTATTCAGGAAGTCCAGTAATTGAAAGTAAAACCGGGGGAGGGGGGGAGGGAAGGATCTATTTCAGGAGAAACTGCCGTCTCAATCCTCTCTACCCAGGTTGCGGCAGGGACTGCCGGAGGTTCAGCATCCGGGAACCGGGTTCGAGTCCCCCCTCCGCGCGGGTCACCCTCTGCAGCCTCGGCCTCCTCGTCGTTCCTGCAGCAAAAGTCACATTTCCCTCCCAGGCGGGCTGAGAGCGCTAAAGGAGACGATGAGGCCGAAGTGCTTCGAAAAGTGTTGTTTTTTATGATTACAAACGCATTAGCTGTTTGTAAAGTCTCTGTAAGCTGTCTTGTACAAATACGAGGCATTGCTATATTATTATTAACGCCAGTAATAAAAATAATAACTATGAATAAAAGGAAAAGTAACTTTCGCCGAGCCCGAAGCGTCCCGGGGGCCGGCGCCCTCCCGGCGGGCCTGCGGCCGTCCGCGCCTGCGCACGATGAGGGCCGAGCCCGGCGCTTCCCCTCCCCCGCCCGCCCCCCCCCCCGCGCCAGCCGCCGTCGCCCTGACGGGGTTTCCACAGGAAGCCCCGCTCCGACCGTCCGGCGCCCACCCACTTCCTCGCGCGGCGGGTTCCGGGCGGGGCCGCGCGGCCCGTCGCCGTCTCTCGGGCGCTGCTGCCGTCGCTCCCCATCCGGCGCGCCCAGCCGTCCTTCCGCGGCGTCCAGTTTCGTCCTCAGCTCCGCGACCTGGGGAGGCGTTCACAGACGGTCGCCGCCGAGCCCGCGCTCGCGGCGACGGACACGCCCCGTCCCCGCCGGGCGCGACTCGGCGACTGAGGGAGACAGTCCGCGGCGCACGCGCCTGTCCCCGCACGGCCTCGCGCTTCCGGCCTCCCCGGCTCAGCCCGCGGGGTCGACCGCTGGGGCCGCGTCCCCAGGTTGGTCACACTGCTCTCGGCTCTCCGGGCGGCCTGGCACGGTCTGGGAAAGCCAGCGGGCGTCGCGGCCGGTGGAACATGCCCGCACGGAGAGAGACGGGCGCGGCCTTTAATCCGACGCCCCGCAGGACGGACCGACGGCGGCCGGGGCCTCCCAGACGGCGCCGCCCCCGGGACAGGCGCGAACTCCCGCCCCGCGGACGCCACACCTTTCAATTGAGCACTGGGGGACATCGTGCTGGGAAATAAAGGGACGAATGCTGCTCTTCCTCACGTGTGGTCGAGTTTCCTTTATATAGGGAAACTCGCTTTCCCTTTTGGAGGACAGAATGATTTTAAGTTATAAATTGCCTTTGACCTATGAAAGGAGATTTTGTCCAAAAAGTTCCTTCCTCACCAGAGCAAAAGCTCCTTGAGGGCAAATGTGCTTTAGAAGGAAGAGGGGGGGCCCCGTTTGTCCTCCCACTTTCACTGTCGCCACCGTTTGTTTCCATGGAGACCAGCTTTTGCTCTCTAATTGATTAATTAGAGCTAGACTTGCCTAGAACCGTGTGAACTTTAAACATTTCTCGCTGCACCTGTAACTTGGGCGCTGATGGCTGCAGGTATCGACAGCACAGCTGAGGCCGGACTCTCGATGGACTGTGATAAATGGGCGATAAATGGGCGTAAAAATCCCGAGATGCTGCTGGGGGCTATTTTTAGCACATTTCTGTAGCCCCCTCAAGATAATTCGCTGATGCTGATGGTTAATCGTCAATACCGAGAGGCCAACAACGTACTCAGCACCCCTCCCTCGCTTTTCAGCAGGCGGCTCCCGCCGGTGAGTCCTGATGCTCTTGGCTCCACCAGGGCGATTGGTTTCAAGAAAAGACCAAACAGAGGCGCTCACCTTTCTTTCATACAACTTTTTCATACTTCTAAATTGCTGATCCCATTGCTGGTTAACTTCCAGGAGCTGAAATGATTAAAATTTGATGAATCAAAAAAAGAATGCCCGCCCATCTGGAAATTTGGCTACAATGAAATCACTTTGTGACCTTACTGAGATTTTTTTGGAAACCATGAGTGAGGATGAGATTCCTTCCATCAAGTTTTGATTGGGCGAGGATAATTTAATTGGACACACTCTCTCGTTAGAATCATCTTTTAGGAATTGATCCATGTATGAACAACTATTAAGTCTTAGATGTATCTTGACAAATCAGTTGAACAGTTTATCAGCAACTATTAACTTGTCTTAAGTATTTGAATTTTCATCTTCTTTGTTTAATCCAATCAGAATCTGTTAAAAGTCTATAAGAAATGATAGCTTTTGGTAAGATTTATTAATGTATGAATCGTCTTCCTCCAAACCTTTCCATATTGGTCTATGTGTTTACACTGATCATTATAATGAAATATTTTTTCCAGTTCTTTTAAAGCAAAATTTATATTAACAAATCCTAGACTCCATTAACTGATAATCATTGGCTTGGAATAATGTGCTTTAAAAGATTAACACATGATTTGTGATATATGCCCAAATGGATATCACCTTTTTGAAGGTATAGATTTCAAGGAATAACAGTTTCATCCTAAGAAAATATTTAGAAAAATGTGAGGCAGCAAATAATTTAAGGATCTTAAAACTATCTGCTAATTAGAAGGTAGAAAGAACACTATGATCTGTGTTTTAGTATTTTTGTAGGGGAAGCTCACAGCTTCCTACATTAAGAGAAATTCCAGCACTTATCAATATGGAACAGACACTGAGAAGATAAGTCGCGTGACTAAAAAATAGCAAGGCCTTCTCCTAATTAAAGGACAAAATACCTAATCCAGAGTGGCAGTTACTAGATACATCTTACACTGGAAATAGATATGGTTATTTAGCATAAGACTATATAATATTATTATATAAATATACCTGATCTGCTGGCATTTTAGGGATTCACATTTCTATGCTATAACAACATTACTCTGCCATAGTTCAGTAATTTTCCAGATGGGCACAATATTCAATGCAGTATCAAAGAGGAATAGAAGGCACTACAGAAGAAATGAAAGATGTATTAAATAATACATAGAATGGGTTAGAAAAGAAATTACAAAATTACAAGTCAACTGTACTTATGAAGCCTTTGACAGTTTGAGTTTCAAGGTGTGTCAAGCTGCAAGGCATAAAGGGTACAGGTGATAAGCTCACGTGGTCCATGTGAAAGAAAGATCTAAGTTTTCAGAAAATTAGTATTATAATTACCAGATTTATGTCTTTGTTATTTCTCATTCATCATTGCACAAACACTGAGAGACCAAGTACAAGATATGTGGGTGAATAAGAAAAAACCACTTGTTTTCAAAATGTGCAGACTAGTATCCTAGAGGTAAATACTGTGACCTGATAAAAATAAAAAGCACGAGGTGCTACACTATTTTATTTTGAGTGTTAATCTACGACACATGTGGTTTCAACTAATATTTCTAAATTACCTCTTTTCTCTGTTTTTCCAAGCACCTTATCTTTTGTTCAAGAGAATTTGTCAAGTTCGTTCTTCTTGATGATTGAGCACACTGAGGACAAAGAAAAAAGGAAGATTGAAACAAAAGTCTACAAAATAAGCAGGAGAAATACTGTCCTTCACAAACCTCATGCATTTGGCCAACTCTCATGTCATGATTTATAAAAATACCTGATTCTAGCAGTAAAAATCCTCACACTCTAAGTCCTTCATAGTAACTTGTTGATGAATCAGCTTCATATTATATTTTAAACTCCTTTATATGGATTAGTTACCCAAATGATTCTCTAATAAATTATAAGTGTATCTATATACTGCAATGGGCAAGCCAGAGATTAGAATTTAAAATTTCATGAATTTGGATTTCAATCTTTTCCAAAAAAAAATGACAATTCAGAGTATGATGGCTTATAGAAATCATGTAAGTTTCATGGGTACATTTTAGGCATTTACATAGTATACATTTCTAAGAAGTCATTTTTATAGTTGTGCCCATGAACATGTATGTGAGTGAGATTCTGAAGAGTAGCCCTAGCAAAAGTCAGAGGAGTGATAGAACCATCAAGAATAAAGAACACATACAGCTAAAATGTGGCAAGTTGATTCCAGAACTAAATAAGTTAATTACTTTGATTGCAAATGTGGTGGTTCACACTTGTAATCCTAGCACTAGCCTGGGCAACATTGCGAGACCCTGTGTCAAAAAAAATAAAAAATAAAAACTATAGCAGTGCATAGTGGCACACGCCTGTAGTCCCAGCTATTCTGAAGGCTAAGGCAGGAGCATTGCTTGAGGTGGGAGTCCGAGGTTACAGTGAACTATGATTAGGCCACTGCACTCTAGCCTGGGTGACAGAGGGAGACTCTGTCTCTAAAAAAACAAAAAACAAACAAAAGAAAAAAAACACCCAAAACCAAACCAAACCAAACCAAAATACTTTAATGACCATGACACAAGTATGTTATAGAGGTGGGCATAGATTATCTGGTACCTTGTAACTTTAGTCAGCTCCTTGAGTAAAGCCACTAGATTACAAATTTAGATTGATTATAAATTATTGGCATAATGAAAAATTTAACCACCTTTCTTTTTAGACGTATTTTTTTCAGAAGGGGGAGTATTCATTTAAAGAAAGCTCAAAAGCTCCGGAAACCACCATCTGCCTAACTTGCCACCAGCAACCTCGCTCACAGCAACCTCAAACTCCTGGGCCCAAGCGATCCTCCTGCCTCAGCCTCCCGAGTAGCTGGGACTACAGGCATGCGCCACCATGCCCGGCTAATTTTTTCTACATATATTTTTAGTTGTCCAGCTAATTTCTTTCTATTTTTTTAGTAGAGACGGGGGTCTCACTCTTGCTCAGGCTGGTCTCGAACTCCTGAACCTGAGCCATCCTCCCTCCTCGGCCTCCCAGAGTGCTGGGATTACAGACGTGAGCCACCGCACCCAGCCAGTGTTTTTTTTTTTTTTTTTAACCTTCATAACTAATTTTCTCTGGAAGAAAAGTGTAAAATATTTGACCCTTGATTTTTATTTTATAAACAAGGATTACTGAAAAGCTAGTTACTAAATCTGCAAGAGAATCTATTTGTAACTGTAGGAGTACTAATTTCTGAAATTCAGAAGTATGCACAGGTATAAGCGGGAGAGGAAAGAGGGAGGGAAGGTAGATGGCACAGTGAATCGGAATGGCCCGTAAGCCGTGAATGTGTCACTAGGAGTTTCACTGGCGATTAAGCAACATTTTACTCTGGTTCATATGTCTCAGGTGTGTATTAAAATGAAGTGAAATAAATCAAACACAAAGGTTTGTGGTCACTTTTCATTTGTATTTACTTTGCTTTCCAGTTGCTAGTGAAGGTATCTAATAAAGATTTTTAGTCACTGGTTCTAGTAAGCATCTGCTTACAGAGCAATTATTCCCTGTAAATAATTCCCTATGGTTACTCCTTGT
This sequence comes from Lemur catta, assembly GCF_020740605.2. Lineage (NCBI taxonomy): Eukaryota > Metazoa > Chordata > Mammalia > Primates > Lemuridae > Lemur > Lemur catta. Next base: position 1,219,166 of record NW_025423858.1, on the reverse strand, counting down.
GAAGTATAATCTGTGTTCAAAGTAGCTGGGCATTCCTTTCTCTACCATAACAGCCGTACCAACTTCTAGTATATTTAAGGTCTGACACTACTACATTAAATACCTAAATGAACAAAAGAGTTCCACCTGGTTTCCCATTATACCTTGATTATCTCAAAAAAAAAAAAACTTTAAGAAAGCACTTTACTTCATTCATTATTAGCAAGTATCTATTGCAATAACTGAAGAAGAATACTGATATCAGTTGTAAATATGTAAAAATTTTACTATAGATACTCTATTGCTATAATATGTTCTATCTCTAACCAGACCAATATTCTTTTTACATTTTATATTGAACTAAATTCCTATAAATCAAGAGCAAAATATGGAACCCATGGAGTTGGGAGGCCAAAAGTAATTTTGACAGATTTAATCCTCTCATTTTGTAAAAGAAGAAATGTAGCCCAGAGAGGGTAAAAGCAATGCACCAGTTACCCAGATACTTTTTCTGTGTTAAATAACATTGATTAAAAATATAGAGCACATCTTAGCTAAAAAAAAAGCAAACTAGCTGTTTCTACTCCTATTAATCAATGCACAATTAACTGCTAGGAATGCTACCAATGCCAGGTGTGCTCAATTCATCCCCTAGAAATGTGTTCTTACCTCTGCATGCTCCATAGAACTTTCTGCAGCACTCATTCTAGAAGTTTCCTGTACAAGATGTGCCATGGAAGCTGTTTTTCCTGGAGTCTTGGAAAGCAGTGGGAAAAAAAGGGGAAAAAAAGTCTCTTATGGTATCTTTTAGGGTGAGAGCAAATATACAAAATTTAAAAAACATACTCCGCAGTTAACTCATGATAGAAGATAACAGTGATAGTTTTTCATTAAAAATAAACAGAAGTAACTCTGGATATGAGTTACACAAAATAAGATTATAAGCACAGTAGCTGTGATTTTAACTTTTCTTCTCTTCCAAATGGGGATTTCCCAGGATGTCTCAAATGGGCAGGCTCTGACTAAGACCTGTGGCAGATCAGCCTTGCTCTGGTATGTAAATCATTCTTCCTTTACTGGCAGTTTCTCCCACTGGAGAGAGGAAGTTCACCACCGCAGAAAGCCTGGGCAATCCAAGTCTTTCCTCAGTAGTCGAACTGCTATAAATTCATTGTGCTTCCCAGAGCAGTTAGGTAACTGTTGACTGTTTGACAGCTCGGTTACTTGTTTCCCTAATGGCAAAGTTTTCTGGCAATGCCTTCTAAATGTGAGTTTAGATTTGTCGAACTTAATGAGTCATCCATAATTCTGTAAGTGCTACCAGTTCTTATGCACCTAAAAGAGAAAATAATTTATTGCAAAAAAAAAAGGGCATTGTTTGCTAATCTCATCTTCTTTATTGGCAGAAAGGTTAAACTTGGCTTTCAAGTTTAAGACTATCTTTGGGCTGGGCATGGCAGCTCATGCCTGTAATCCTAGCACTCTGGGAGGCCAAGGCAGGCGGATCCTTTGAGCTCAGGAGTTTGAGACCAGCCTGAGCAAGAGCAACACCCCATCTCTACTAAAAAAATAGAAAGAAATTATCTGGCCAACTAAAATATATATAGAAAAAAAAAATTAGCCGGGCATGGTGGCACATGCCTGTAGTCCCAGCTGCTCAGGAGGCTGAGGCAGGAGAATCACTTGAGGTCAGGAGTTTGAGGTTGCCGTGAGCTAGGCTGACGCCACAGCACTGTAGCCCGGGCAACAGAGCGAGACTCTGTCTCAAAAAACAAACAAACAAACAAAAAAAAAAACAATTCTGTGTTTCTATGTTCCTGTCTTCACCGTGGCATCCACAGAACCTCGGCCACAGGCTGCCTGGCCCACGCCAGGTGCTCAACACGTTTTGCTGAATGAACACATGGATGACTAGCTGAATACCCAGGCACCCAATTTATAGACTTTTGGCTAGTGTGCCTGTGTGTTTACTTCCTGCTGGTTTCTTGGTCTGTTTTGGGGATACACTTGAGCCAAGAAGGAATGACGTGGCCTTAAGGCAGTATTCAAAACTATAGGTGGGAATCAAATTGCTCATTCAGAGTTCTAAAAGTTACAGCTCACACAGGGTCTGACTTTACGGGATGGAAGCAGAAATTTCCTGGAGATTGACACTTTATCAACACTAAAACTGCTCATTAGAGAAGGAAAAACAACCCGGCCCAAACCTTTGAATTGCAAGAACTAGTGTTTTCAAAATAATTTTTTTAAAAATTTAAAAGTTAATTCCTTTTGTTAATTCCTTTTGAGCGAGAGTCTGTCTAAAAAACAAAAAAAAAGGGTGGGGTGAAGGGAGAAGAGTACTGCCTGAATGTCACTCAGTCCTCATGAGGAGACTAAGCCCTACCCCCCTACTTGTAGGGACTCATCCATCACCTGTCGAACTGCCCAGATTGAATCTCAAACAGCAGAGCCAGCTTCAGCCTTCCAGGAAAGGTGCGTCTTGCAGAGAATTTCCCAATTTCCCCTTACCGGCGGGATGCACAGCTGTGATGGGGCCTAGTGACACGTCCAGGTAGAGAGGTCCTGAGACAACTCACCCCCCAGAGTGGTGTGGAAGTAGAGCCAGACATTTCCTGTGTTCCTGGGAAAGGATGCAGAAGTGGCTAACTGAGGTTGAGTGGATTTGAGGAAGGCTCGACGTCAAATTGAACACAAAGTACATGGACCCAAGGTCAGGAGATGTGCTGGAAGCTTAAGTGGCTGCTACCGAGGAGAGAGACCGATGAAAAGACCACCAGGGTAGATTACATCTGTGCCAATGGCAGTGTCACAGGGTACGTTATTGAAACCCTGACGCCTCCACACTGAAGTTGCCAGAAAAGTACAGGACATCTAGATAAATTTGAATTTCTTATAGACAACAATTTTTTTTTTGTAGACATATGTCCCATGCAATATTCTGTTGTTTATTCATTGCCTACAATGAGCGTGAATTACTTTAGAAAGAACTAAAGATACTTTTAAACAGAAGTATAAATTATTTCATTTTTTTAATGCCAGCCACGCTGTCAATCTACTCATTAGATTTTTTTGTAATAATCACTAAAGATGGTTTCTACTCAGGAGGACCATGGAGTCTGAGTTCCTGTTGTTAATTTAGGATGCATTTCTAGAAAGTGGTTCACAAAGTTCCTAGCGTGAGCTTACCCTTGCATTTTATTTGCTTCTTTGAAGCACCATAGACATCCAGCTCCTCAAACAGGAGGAAGTCCAAAGTCAAACAACTCCTTTAATCAGTACAACCTGTTTTCTTTTCTTAAAACAAAACAAAACAGAAACAGAAACAGCAACTACACAAAAACAGCGTTTGGGCTGATTTTAGTAACCCAATTTGAATGGGTTTACTCAAACTGGGTTACTTCCTCCCGAGGAAAGAGTTGTCACTGTGTTCAACATTCTTTCTAATAGCGTGATCTCTTCCTCGTTCTCCTGTGGTCACAGCTGCCGGAGCACTTTCAGCTGGAAGGTGCCGTGTGCTGAAGGAGCTCTTTAGTGACAGGAAGTGACTGGGTGCGAGAAGGTTTATAGGGCTCCACTTCGGGCGACAAGGAAGTACGAGACTGACTGTAAATGATTTGGGGACTGTCCCCACAGATTCTTCTCGGTGAGTAAACTATGGAAGGGCACATTGAGACGCAGCGGAAGGAAGGCATTCTCTCTCTTACCTTTGCAGAACAGGAACTTCTGCGACTCGGCCCGGCCTCCGTGGTGACCCGCTTTGCACCAGAAGCATTTCTCTCAATCAGAGCCCGGATCTGGCTGTCCAGCTCCAGGCTTTCACACCTGCCCAGGGGGACACAGGAAAGTCACATTTTACAAAGGTGATCACAAATCATGCAAGGGTGGAGCGAGCTCGTGAATGACACGGAGGTGTTATTTGTGTCGGATACCTCTCTAGAAGCTCCCAGACTCTGACCTTCTTTTGTTTTCATTAGTTCGTGACATAAAAGCCCTTCGAAAGAGTATTAGAGCTCGATTTTCCCTTACTTGCACACTTACGCAAAGTGGGAAAGGAGGACGCAGACAAGTTTAGAGATTTCCATAGTATAACAATCACAAGAACTGAGCACCCACAGTGAGCCAGGTACTTTAATACATTTTTCTTATTCAATGAGTACAACAACCCACTGAAGTAGTCACTGTCCTTGCATTTTACTTACTAACTTAGGTGAGGTCAACTGTGAAATGTTGGCAAGCCAAGATCAAACTCAGATCTGTAGAATTCTATAGCCCATGTTAACCATTTTTGTTGTGTATCTTCAATTAACCTGGGAGCAAATCCCTAAGCAATTACTTGCTGCCAAATGGAAATATTATATTATAGCCGAAGAGTATCTGGCAGCTACCTTAAGGAGAAGCTAGCCCAGTGGCTTCATGTAGCTGAGAACCAGAGTGAACTGCTCACTGTCACTTAACCGTTCACTGATAACACCGAGATTTAAACCAGATCTTCTCCTCCAATCAGATTTTTCTTTCCCTTTTTATCATGTTGGCATGACGGAGGAATTTTCTCATTAAAAACACAACTCACGAGAAAAATGCATTAATTGTGTCATTTTTTTATATACTCTGAATATAGCACTAAGACCTGAGGTTTGCAGTGGAATAGAGAAAGAGAAACACCCTACCAAACTTTTAAACACAAACAGAACCAGTCCTATATAATCCTTGCGTTAGTTCTAACATCATCCTCGCCCTGGGATGTGTTCCCTGAATCTGCCCGGCTGATTCAGCGAGAACTGTGACTGCAGTGGCCTGTGCTCTGGGCTCTGGCCTGAGCTCATCCTTATTTTTCAGTGAGGAGACTTGGGGGTCAGTGGGGCTAAGTGCCTGCTCCACCGTCACTCGTGATGGGCAGGGTGACGGTCACGCTGAAGCCGGAGACTTTTCACTCTGTCCCTGGGCTCGCAGTGATGCTGGGAACCATAAATTCAGCAGGACCGTGGAGGGCTCTTTCACTTCCAAATAATTCGTTTTAGATTTTCCATTTTGACAGGCCTTTCTGTTTAAAGAAAACAACCTGTTGGTGGCTCCAGCTGCAATGTAGGCGGCTTGTAAAGGCGATGTTAGGAGAAGCTTGAGAGAGAAGAGATGAGG